>NC_089195.1:8920970-9232637 GCF_963930695.1 Labrus bergylta | reverse complement strand
GAGCTTTGTGAAAGTCCTTGGTTTGATCTATTTGCTTTCCTAGTAAGATAAAGCACAGAAGTTATGCACAATCCAGCAAGGCAGGGCGATGTATAACTTTGGTTAAACAAACACCTAAGCTACAATACTATGGATTAATTCTCCTATTAATTCAATCAGTGTCTTAGTCAAACAGAATAGCAGGCTGTTACATCAAAGATATAACCAACATTCTGAAGTATGACATCACAAGATGAAAGGATGGATTTTAGCAGAGGATTTGGCAACTTACAGTATGTGAGCTTTTTGAAAGTCCTTGCTTTGATCTTTTTGCTTTCCTAGTAAGATAAAGCTCAGAAGTTATGCACAATCCAGCAAGGCAGGGCGATGTATAACTTTGGTTAAACAAACACCTAAGCTACAATACTATGGATTAATTCTCCTGTTAATTCAATCAGTGTCATATTCAAACAGAATAGCAGGCTGTTACATCAAAGACATAACCAACATTCTGAAGTATGACATCACAAGATGAAAGGATGGATTTTAGCAGAGGATTTGGCAACTTACAGTATGTGAGCTTTGTGAAAGTCCTTGGTGTGATCTATTTACTTTCCTAGTAAGATAAAGCACAGAAGTTATGCACAATCCAGCAAGGCAGAGCAATGTATAACTTTGGTTAAACAAACACCTAAGCTGCAATACTATGGATTAATTCTATCAGTGTCATCGTCAAAGAGAATAGCAGGCTGTTACTTGGCAACATCAAAGATATAACCAACATTCTGAAGTATGACATCACAAGATGAAAGGATGGATTTTAGCAGAGGTTTTGGCAAGTTACAGTATGTGAGCTTTGTGAAAGTCCTTGGTTTGATCTATTTGCTTTCCTAGTAAGATAAAGCACAGAAGTTATGCACAATCCAGCAAAGCAGGGCGATGTATAACTTTGGTTAAACAAACACCTAAGCTACAATACTATGGATTAATTCTCCTGTTAATTCAATCAGTGTCATATTCAAACAGAATAGCAGGCTGTTACATCAAAGACATAACCAACATTCTGAAGTATGACATCACAAGATGAAAGGATGGATTTTAGCAGAGGATTTGGCAAGTTACAGTATGTGAGCTTTGTGAAAGTCCTTGGTTTGATCTATTTGCTTTCCTAGTAAGATAAAGCACAGAAGTTATGCACAATCCAGCAAGGCAGGGCGATGTATAACTTTGGTTAAACAAACACCTAAGCTACAATACTATGGATTAATTCTCCTATTAATTCAATCAGTGTCTTAGTCAAACAGAATAGCAGGCTGTTACATCAAAGATATAACCAACATTCTGAAGTATGACATCACAAGATGAAAGGATGGATTTTAGCAGAGGATTTGGCAACTTACAGTATGTGAGCTTTTTGAAAGTCCTTGCTTTGATCTTTTTGCTTTCCTAGTAAGATAAAGCTCAGAAGTTATGCACAATCCAGCAAGGCAGGGCGATGTATAACTTTGGTTAAACAAACACCTAAGCTACAATACTATGGATTAATTCTCCTGTTAATTCAATCAGTGTCATATTCAAACAGAATAGCAGGCTGTTACATCAAAGACATAACCAACATTCTGAAGTATGACATCACAAGATGAAAGGATGGATTTTAGCAGAGGATTTGGCAACTTACAGTATGTGAGCTTTGTGAAAGTCCTTGGTGTGATCTATTTGCTTTCCTAGTAAGATAAAGCACAGAAGTTATGCACAATCCAGCAAAGCAGGGCGATGTATAACTTTGGTTAAACAAACACCTAAGCTACAATACTATGGATTAATTCTCCTATTAATTCAATCAGTGTCTTAGTCAAACAGAATAGCAGGCTGTTACATCAAAGATATAACCAACATTCTGAAGTATGACATCACAAGATGAAAGGATGGATTTTAGCAGAGGATTTGGCAACTTACAGTATGTGAGCTTTGTGAAAGTCCTTGGTTTGATCTATTTGCTTTCCTAGTAAGATAAAGCACAGAAGTTATGCACAATCCAGCAAGGCAGAGCAATGTATAACTTTGGTTAAACAAACACCTAAGCTACAATACTATGGATTAATTCTATCAGTGTCATAGTCAAAGAGAATAGCAGGCTGTTTCTTGGCAACATCAAAGATATAACCAACATTCTGAAGTATGACATCACAAGATGAAAGGATGGATTTTAGCAGAGGATTTGGCAACTTACAGTATGTGAGCTTTGTGAAAGTCCTTGGTTTGATCTATTTGCTTTCCTAGTAAGATAAAGCACAGAAGTTATGCACAATCCAGCAAAGCAGGGCGATGTATAACTTTGGTTAAACAAACACCTAAGCTACAATACTATGGATTAATTCTCCTGTTAATTCAATCAGTGTCATATTCAAACAGAATAGCAGGCTGTTACATCAAAGACATAACCAACATTCTGAAGTATGACATCACAAGATGAAAGGATGGATTTTAGCAGAGGATTTGGCAAGTTACAGTATGTGAGCTTTGTGAAAGTCCTTGGTTTGATCTATTTGCTTTCCTAGTAAGATAAAGCACAGAAGTTATGCACAATCCAGCAAGGCAGAGCAATGTATAACTTTGGTTAAACAAACACCTAAGATACAATACTATGGATTAATTCTATCAGTGTCATCGTCAAAGAGAATAGCAGGCTGTTACTTGGCAACATCAAAGATATAACCAACATTCTGAAGTATGACATCACAAGATGAAAGGATGGATTTTAGCAGAGGTTTTGGCAAGTTACAGTATGTGAGCTTTGTGAAAGTCCTTGGTTTGATCTATTTGCTTTCCTAGTAAGATAAAGCACAGAAGTTATGCACAATCCAGCAAAGCAGGGCGATGTATAACTTTGGTTAAACAAACACCTAAGCTACAATACTATGGATTAATTCTCCTGTTAATTCAATCAGTGTCATATTCAAACAGAATAGCAGGCTGTTACATCAAAGACATAACCAACATTCTGAAGTATGACATCACAAGATGAAAGGATGGATTTTAGCAGAGGATTTGGCAAGTTACAGTATGTGAGCTTTGTGAAAGTCCTTGGTTTGATCTATTTGCTTTCCTAGTAAGATAAAGCACAGAAGTTATGCACAATCCAGCAAGGCAGAGCAATGTATAACTTTGGTTAAACAAACACCTAAGCTGCAATACTATGGATTAATTCTATCAGTGTCATCGTCAAAGAGAATAGCAGGCTGTTACTTGGCAACATCAAAGATATAACCAACATTCTGAAGTATGACATCACAAGATGAAAGGATGGATTTTAGCAGAGGTTTTGGCAAGTTACAGTATGTGAGCTTTGTGAAAGTCCTTGGTTTGATCTATTTGCTTTCCTAGTAAGATAAAGCACAGAAGTTATGCACAATCCAGCAAAGCAGGGCGATGTATAACTTTGGTTAAACAAACACCTAAGCTACAATACTATGGATTAATTCTCCTGTTAATTCAATCAGTGTCATATTCAAACAGAATAGCAGGCTGTTACATCAAAGACATAACCAACATTCTGAAGTATGACATCACAAGATGAAAGGATGGATTTTAGCAGAGGATTTGGCAAGTTACAGTATGTGAGCTTTGTGAAAGTCCTTGGTTTGATCTATTTGCTTTCCTAGTAAGATAAAGCACAGAAGTTATGCACAATCCAGCAAGGCAGGGCGATGTATAACTTTGGTTAAACAAACACCTAAGCTACAATACTATGGATTAATTCTCCTATTAATTCAATCAGTGTCTTAGTCAAACAGAATAGCAGGCTGTTACATCAAAGATATAACCAACATTCTGAAGTATGACATCACAAGATGAAAGGATGGATTTTAGCAGAGGATTTGGCAACTTACAGTATGTGAGCTTTTTGAAAGTCCTTGCTTTGATCTTTTTGCTTTCCTAGTAAGATAAAGCTCAGAAGTTATGCACAATCCAGCAAGGCAGGGCGATGTATAACTTTGGTTAAACAAACACCTAAGCTACAATACTATGGATTAATTCTCCTGTTAATTCAATCAGTGTCATATTCAAACAGAATAGCAGGCTGTTACATCAAAGACATAACCAACATTCTGAAGTATGACATCACAAGATGAAAGGATGGATTTTAGCAGAGGATTTGGCAACTTACAGTATGTGAGCTTTGTGAAAGTCCTTGGTGTGATCTATTTGCTTTCCTAGTAAGATAAAGCACAGAAGTTATGCACAATCCAGCAAGGCAGAGCAATGTATAACTTTGGTTAAACAAACAACTAAGCTGCAATACTATGGATTAATTCTATCAGTGTCATCGTCAAAGAGAATAGCAGGCTGTTACTTGGCAACATCAAAGATATAACCAACATTCTGAAGTATGACATCACAAGATGAAAGGATGGATTTTAGCAGAGGTTTTGGCAAGTTACAGTATGTGAGCTTTGTGAAAGTCCTTGGTTTGATCTATTTGCTTTCCTAGTAAGATAAAGCACAGAAGTTATGCACAATCCAGCAAAGCAGGGCGATGTATAACTTTGGTTAAACAAACACCTAAGCTACAATACTATGGATTAATTCTCCTGTTAATTCAATCAGTGTCATATTCAAACAGAATAGCAGGCTGTTACATCAAAGACATAACCAACATTCTGAAGTATGACATCACAAGATGAAAGGATGGATTTTAGCAGAGGATTTGGCAAGTTACAGTATGTGAGCTTTGTGAAAGTCCTTGGTTTGATCTATTTGCTTTCCTAGTAAGATAAAGCACAGAAGTTATGCACAATCCAGCAAGGCAGGGCGATGTATAACTTTGGTTAAACAAACACCTAAGCTACAATACTATGGATTAATTCTCCTATTAATTCAATCAGTGTCTTAGTCAAACAGAATAGCAGGCTGTTACATCAAAGATATAACCACCATTCTGAAGTATGACATCACAAGATGAAAGGATGGATTTTAGCAGAGGATTTGGCAACTTACAGTATGTGAGCTTTTTGAAAGTCCTTGGTTTGATCTTTTTGCTTTCCTAGTAAGATAAAGCTCAGAAGTTATGCACAATCCAGCAAGGCAGGGCGATGTATAACTTTGGTTAAACAAACACCTAAGCTACAATACTATGGATTAATTCTCCTGTTAATTCAATCAGTGTCATATTCAAACAGAATAGCAGGCTGTTACATCAAAGACATAACCAACATTCTGAAGTATGACATCACAAGATGAAAGGATGGATTTTAGCAGAGGATTTGGCAACTTACAGTATGTGAGCTTTGTGAAAGTCCTTGGTGTGATCTATTTGCTTTCCTAGTAAGATAAAGCACAGAAGTTATGCACAATCCAGCAAAGCAGGGCGATGTATAACTTTGGTTAAACAAACACCTAAGCTACAATACTATGGATTAATTCTCCTGTTAATTCAATCAGTGTCATATTCAAACAGAATAGCAGGCTGTTACATCAAAGACATAACCAACATTCTGAAGTATGACATCACAAGATGAAAGGATGGATTTTAGCAGAGGATTTGGCAAGTTACAGTATGTGAGCTTTGTGAAAGTCCTTGGTTTGATCTATTTGCTTTCCTAGTAAGATAAAGCACAGAAGTTATGCACAATCCAGCAAGGCAGGGCGATGTATAACTTTGGTTAAACAAACACCTAAGCTACAATACTATGGATTAATTCTCCTATTAATTCAATCAGTGTCTTAGTCAAACAGAATAGCAGGCTGTTACATCAAAGATATAACCAACATTCTGAAGTATGACATCACAAGATGAAAGGATGGATTTTAGCAGAGGATTTGGCAACTTACAGTATGTGAGCTTTGTGAAAGTCCTTGGTTTGATCTATTTGCTTTCCTAGTAAGATAAAGCACAGAAGTTATGCACAATCCAGCAAGGCAGAGCAATGTATAACTTTGGTTAAACAAACACCTAAGCTACAATACTATGGATTAATTCTATCAGTGTCATAGTCAAAGAGAATAGCAGGCTGTTTCTTGGCAACATCAAAGATATAACCAACATTCTGAAGTATGACATCACAAGATGAAAGGATGGATTTTAGCAGAGGATTTGGCAACTTACAGTATGTGAGCTTTGTGAAAGTCCTTGGTTTGATCTATTTGCTTTCCTAGTAAGATAAAGCACAGAAGTTATGCACAATCCAGCAAAGCAGGGCGATGTATAACTTTGGTTAAACAAACACCTAAGCTACAATACTATGGATTAATTCTCCTGTTAATTCAATCAGTGTCATAGTCAAACAGAATAGCAGGCTGTTACATCAAAGATATAACCAACATTCTGAAGTATGACATCACAAGATGAAAGGATGGATTTTAGCAGAGGATTTGGCAACTTACAGTATGTGAGCTTTGTGAAAGTCCTTGGTTTGATCTATTTGCTTTCCTAGTAAGATAAAGCACAGAAGTTATGCACAATCCAGCAAGGCAGAGCAATGTATAACTTTGGTTAAACAAACACCTAAGCTACAATACTATGGATTAAATCTATCAGTGTCATAGTCAAAGAGAATAGCAGGCTGTTACTTGGCAACATCAAAGATATAACCAACATTCTGAAGTATGACATCACAAGATGAAAGGATGGATTTTAGCAGAGGATTTGGCAACTTACAGTATGTGAGCTTTGTGAAAGTCCTTGGTTTGATCTATTTGCTTTCCTAGTAAGATAAAGCACAGAAGTTATGCACAATCCAGCAAGGCAGAGCAATGTATAACTTTGGTTAAACAAACACCTAAGCTACAATACTATGGATTAATTCTATCAGTGTCATAGTCAAAGAGAATAGCAGGCTGTTACTTGGCAACATCAAAGATATAACCAACATTCTGAAGTATGACATCACAAGATGAAAGGATGGATTTTAGCAGAGGATTTGGCAACTTACAGTATGTGAGCTTTGTGAAAGTCCTTGGTTTGATCTATTTGCTTTCCTAGTAAGATAAAGCACAGAAGTTATGCACAATCCAGCAAAGCAGGGCGATGTATAACTTTGGTTAAACAAACACCTAAGCTACAATACTATGGATTAATTCTCCTGTTAATTCAATCAGTGTCATAGTCAAACAGAATAGCAGGCTGTTACATCAAAGATATAACCAACATTCTGAAGTATGACATCACAAGATGAAAGGATGGATTTTAGCAGAGGATTTGGCAACTTACAGTATGTGAGCTTTGTGAAAGTCCTTGCTTTGATCTTTTTGCTTTCCTAGTAAGATAAAGCACAGAAGTTATGCACAATCCAGCAAAGCAGGGCGATGTATAACTTTGGTTAAACAAACACCTAAGCTACAATACTATGGATTAATTCTATCAGTGTCATAGTCAAAGAGAATAGCAGGCTGTTACTTGGCAACATCAAAGATATAACCAACATTCTGAAGTATGACATCACAAGATGAAAGGATGGATTTTAGCAGAGGATTTGGCAACTTACAGTATGTGAGCTTTGTGAAAGTCCTTGGTTTGATCTATTTGCTTTCCTAGTAAGATAAAGCACAGAAGTTATGCACAATCCAGCAAAGCAGGGCGATGTATAACTTTGGTTAAACAAACACCTAAGCTACAATACTATGGATTAATTCTCCTGTTAATTCAATCAGTGTCATATTCAAACAGAATAGCAGGCTGTTACATCAAAGACATAACCAACATTCTGAAGTATGACATCACAAGATGAAAGGATGGATTTTAGCAGAGGATTTGGCAAGTTACAGTATGTGAGCTTTGTGAAAGTCCTTGGTTTGATCTATTTGCTTTCCTAGTAAGATAAAGCACAGAAGTTATGCACAATCCAGCAAAGCAGGGCGATGTATAACTTTGGTTAAACAAACACCTAAGCTACAATACTATGGATTAATTCTCCTGTTAATTCAATCAGTGTCATATTCAAACAGAATAGCAGGCTGTTACATCAAAGACATAACCAACATTCTGAAGTATGACATCACAAGATGAAAGGATGGATTTTAGCAGAGGATTTGGCAACTTACAGTATGTGAGCTTTGTGAAAGTCCTTGGTTTGATCTATTTGCTTTCCTAGTAAGATAAAGCACAGAAGTTATGCACAATCCAGCAAGGCAGGGCGATGTATAACTTTGGTTAAACAAACACCTAAGCTACAATACTATGGATTAATTCTCCTATTAATTCAATCAGTGTCTTAGTCAAACAGAATAGCAGGCTGTTACATCAAAGATATAACCAACATTCTGAAGTATGACATCACAAGATGAAAGGATGGATTTTAGCAGAGGATTTGGCAACTTACAGTATGTGAGCTTTGTGAAAGTCCTTGGTTTGATCTATTTGCTTTCCTAGTAAGATAAAGCACAGAAGTTATGCACAATCCAGCAAAGCAGGGCGATGTATAACTTTGGTTAAACAAACACCTAAGCTACAATACTATGGATTAATTCTCCTGTTAATTCAATCAGTGTCTTAGTCAAACAGAATAGCAGGCTGTTACATCAAAGATATAACCAACATTCTGAAGTATGACATCACAAGATGAAAGGATGGATTTTAGCAGAGGATTTGGCAAGTTACAGTATGTGAGCTTTGTGAAAGTCCTTGCTTTGATCTTTTTGCTTTCCTAGTAAGATAAAGCACAGAAGTTATGCACAATCCAGCAAGGCAGGGCGATGTATAACTTTGGTTAAACAAACACCTAAGCTACAATACTATGGATTAATTCTCCTGTTAATTCAATCAGTGTCATATTCAAACAGAATAGCAGGCTGTTACATCAAAGACATAACCAACATTCTGAAGTATGACATCACAAGATGAAAGGATGGATTTTAGCAGAGGATTTGGCAACTTACAGTATGTGAGCTTTGTGAAAGTCCTTGGTTTGATCTTTTTGCTTTCCTAGTAAGATAAAGCACAGAAGTTATGCACAATCCAGCAAGGCAGGGCGATGTATAACTTTGGTTAAACAAACACATAAGCAACAATACTATGGATTATTAAATCAGTGTCATAGTCAAACAGAATAGCAGGCTGTTACTTGGCAACATCAAAGATATAACCAACATTCTGAAGTATGACATCACAAGATGAAAGGATGGATTTTAGCAGAGGATTTGGCAACTTACAGTATGTGAGCTTTGTGAAAGTCCTTGGTTTGATCTTTTTGCTTTCCTAGTAAGATAAAGCACAGAAGTTATGCACAATCCAGCAAGGCAGGGCGATGTATAACTTTGGTTAAACAAACACCTAAGCAACAATACTATGGATTATTAAATCAGTGTCATAGTCAAACAGAATAGCAGGCTGTTACTTGGCAACATCAAAGATATAACCAACATTCTGAAGTATGACATCACAAGATGAAAGGATGGATTTTAGCAGAGGATTTAGCAAGTTACAGTATGTGAGCTTTGTGAAAGTCCTTGCTTTGATCTTTTTGCTTTCCTAGTAAGATAAAGCACAGAAGTTATGCACAATCCAGCAAGGCAGGGCGATGTATAACTTTGGTTAAACAAACACCTAAGCTACAATACTATGGATTAATTCTTCTGTTAATTCAATCAGTGTCATAGTCAAACAGAATAGCAGGCTGTTACATCAAAGGTATAACCAACATTCTGAAGTATGACATCACAAGATGAAAAGATGGATTTTAGCAGAGGTTTTGGCAACTTACAGTATGTGAGCTTTGTGAAAGCACAATTGTAGTATTTCTTCAAAACTTGTAGCATTTGCTACATAACTCAAATCATCACCATTACATAAAGGTCTTAAGGTAAGGACATGTTCTTCAAGTTGGAGGCTTCTCTTGAATTTGCCAATACTCATTGCTGGAAAATTGCTCTTAACTGCCTGGTGCCAACAAGCTCTCACGCTTAGGAATAAACGAGACCAATGAACAAAACTTCTGTGTTAGCTCAGGAAAAGATCATGGTTTGGTAAGAAAAATTATGTCAGCCTAACCAATGATAGTTGGACTCACATAGGACTTGATGGCTATCTCCTAGTTGAAAGTCCTACCTTTGATCTATTTGCTTTCCTAGTAAGATAAAGCACAGAAGTTATGCACAATCCAGCAAGGCAGGGCGATGTATAACTTTGGTTAAACAAACACCTAAGCTACAATACTATGGATTAATTCTCCTATTAATTCAATCAGTGTCTTAGTCAAACAGAATAGCAGGCTGTTACATCAAAGATATAACCAACATTCTGAAGTATGACATCACAAGATGAAAGGATGGATTTTAGCAGAGGATTTGGCAACTTACAGTATGTGAGCTTTGTGAAAGTCCTTGGTTTGATCTTTTTGCTTTCCTAGTAAGATAAAGCACAGAAGTTATGCACAATCCAGCAAGGCAGGGCGATGTATAACTTTGGTTAAACAAACACCTAAGCAACAATACTATGGATTATTAAATCAGTGTCATAGTCAAACAGAATAGCAGGCTGTTACTTGGCAACATCAAAGATATAACCAACATTCTGAAGTATGACATCACAAGATGAAAGGATGGATTTTAGCAGAGGATTTAGCAAGTTACAGTATGTGAGCTTTGTGAAAGTCCTTGCTTTGATCTTTTTGCTTTCCTAGTAAGATAAAGCACAGAAGTTATGCACAATCCAGCAAGGCAGAGCGATGTATAACTTTGGTTAAACAAACACCTAAGCTACAATACTATGGATTAATTCTTCTGTTAATTCAATCAGTGTCATAGTCAAACAGAATAGCAGGCTGTTACATCAAAGGTATAACCAACATTCTGAAGTATGACATCACAAGATGAAAAGATGGATTTTAGCAGAGGTTTTGGCAACTTACAGTATGTGAGCTTTGTGAAAGCACAATTGTAGTATTTCTTCAAAACTTGTAGCATTTGCTACATAACTCAAATCATCACCATTACATAAAGGTCTTAAGGTAAGGACATGTTCTTCAAGTTGGAGGCTTCTCTTGAATTTGCCAATACTCATTGCTGGAAAATTGCTCTTAACTGCCTGGTGCCAACAAGCTCTCACGCTTAGGAATAAACGAGACCAATGAACAAAACTTCTGTGTTAGCTCAGGAAAAGATCATGGTTTGGTAGGAAAATTATGTCAGCCTAACCAATGATAGTTGGACTCACATAGGACTTGATGGCTATCTCCTAGTTGAAAGTCCTTCCTTTGATCTATTTGCTTTCCTAGTAAGATAAAGCACAGAAGTTATGCACAATCCAGCAAGGCAGGGCGATGTATAACTTTGGTTAAACAAACACCTAAGCTACAATACTATGGATTAATTCTCCTGTTAATTCAATCAGTGTCATATTCAAACAGAATAGCAGGCTGTTACATCAAAGACATAACCAACATTCTGAAGTATGACATCACAAGATGAAAGGATGGATTTTAGCAGAGGATTTGGCAAGTTACAGTATGTGAGCTTTGTGAAAGTCCTTGGTTTGATCTATTTGCTTTCCTAGTAAGATAAAGCACAGAAGTTATGCACAATCCAGCAAGGCAGAGCAATGTATAACTTTGGTTAAACAAACACCTAAGCTACAATACTATGGATTAATTCTCCTATTAATTCAATCAGTGTCTTAGTCAAACAGAATAGCAGGCTGTTACATCAAAGATATAACCAACATTCTGAAGTATGACATCACAAGATGAAAGGATGGATTTTAGCAGAGGATTTGGCAACTTACAGTATGTGAGCTTTGTGAAAGTCCTTGGTTTGATCTATTTGCTTTCCTAGTAAGATAAAGCACAGAAGTTATGCACAATCCAGCAAGGCAGAGCAATGTATAACTTTGGTTAAACAAACACCTAAGCTACAATACTATGGATTAATTCTATCAGTGTCATAGTCAAAGAGAATAGCAGGCTGTTACTTGGCAACATCAAAGATATAACCAACATTCTGAAGTATGACATCACAAGATGAAAGGATGGATTTTAGCAGAGGATTTGGCAAGTTACAGTATGTGAGCTTTGTGAAAGTCCTTGGTTTGATCTATTTGCTTTCCTAGTAAGATAAAGCACAGAAGTTATGCACAATCCAGCAAAGCAGGGCGATGTATAACTTTGGTTAAACAAACACCTAAGCTACAATACTATGGATTAATTCTCCTGTTAATTCAATCAGTGTCATATTCAAACAGAATAGCAGGCTGTTACATCAAAGACATAACCAACATTCTGAAGTATGACATCACAAGATGAAAGGATGGATTTTAGCAGAGGATTTGGCAAGTTACAGTATGTGAGCTTTGTGAAAGTCCTTGGTTTGATCTATTTGCTTTCCTAGTAAGATAAAGCACAGAAGTTATGCACAATCCAGCAAAGCAGGGCGATGTATAACTTTGGTTAAACAAACACCTAAGCTACAATACTATGGATTAATTCTCCTGTTAATTCAATCAGTGTCATATTCAAACAGAATAGCAGGCTGTTACATCAAAGACATAACCAACATTCTGAAGTATGACATCACAAGATGAAAGGATGGATTTTAGCAGAGGATTTGGCAAGTTGCAGTATGTGAGCTTTGTGAAAGTCCTTGGTGTGATCTATTTGCTTTCCTAGTAAGATAAAGCACAGAAGTTATGCACTATCCAGCAAAGCAGGGCGATGTATAACTTTGGTTAAACAAACACCTAAGCTACAATACTATGGATTAATTCTCCTGTTAATTCAATCAGTGTCATATTCAAACAGAATAGCAGGCTGTTACATCAAAGACATAACCAACATTCTGAAGTATGACATCACAAGATGAAAGGATGGATTTTAGCAGAGGATTTGGCAAGTTACAGTATGTGAGCTTTGTGAAAGTCCTTGGTTTGATCTATTTGCTTTCCTAGTAAGATAAAGCACAGAAGTTATGCACAATCCAGCAAGGCAGGGCGATGTATAACTTTGGTTAAACAAACACCTAAGCTACAATACTATGGATTAATTCTTCTGTTAATTCAATCAGTGTCATAGTCAAACAGAATAGCAGGCTGTTACATCAAAGGTATAACCAACATTCTGAAGTATGACATCACAAGATGAAAAGATGGATTTTAGCAGAGGTTTTGGCAACTTACAGTATGTGAGCTTTGTGAAAGCACAATTGTAGTATTTCTTCAAAACTTGTAGCATTTGCTACATAACTCAAATCATCACCATTACATAAAGGTCTTAAGGTAAGGACATGTTCTTCAAGTTGGAGGCTTCTCTTGAATTTGCCAATACTCATTGCTGGAAAATTGCTCTTAACTGCCTGGTGCCAACAAGCTCTCACGCTTAGGAATAAACGAGACCAATGAACAAAACTTCTGTGTTAGCTCAGGAAAAGATCATGGTTTGGTAAGAAAAATTATGTCAGCCTAACCAATGATAGTTGGACTCACATAGGACTTGATGGCTATCTCCTAGTTGAAAGTCCTTCCTTTGATCTATTTGCTTTCCTAGTAAGATAAAGCACAGAAGTTATGCACAATCCAGCAAGGCAGGGCGATGTATAACTTTGGTTAAACAAACACCTAAGCTACAATACTATGGATTAATTCTCCTGTTAATTCAATCAGTGTCATATTCAAACAGAATAGCAGGCTGTTACATCAAAGACATAACCAACATTCTGAAGTATGACATCACAAGATGAAAGGATGGATTTTAGCAGAGGATTTGGCAAGTTACAGTATGTGAGCTTTGTGAAAGTCCTTGGTTTGATCTATTTGCTTTCCTAGTAAGATAAAGCACAGAAGTTATGCACAATCCAGCAAGGCAGGGCGATGTATAACTTTGGTTAAACAAACACCTAAGCTACAATACTATGGATTAATTCTCCTATTAATTCAATCAGTGTCTTAGTCAAACAGAATAGCAGGCTGTTACATCAAAGATATAACCAACATTCTGAAGTATGACATCACAAGATGAAAGGATGGATTTTAGCAGAGGATTTGGCAACTTACAGTATGTGAGCTTTGTGAAAGTCCTTGGTTTGATCTTTTTGCTTTCCTAGTAAGATAAAGCACAGAAGTTATGCACAATCCAGCAAGGCAGGGCGATGTATAACTTTGGTTAAACAAACACCTAAGCAACAATACTATGGATTATTAAATCAGTGTCATAGTCAAACAGAATAGCAGGCTGTTACTTGGCAACATCAAAGATATAACCAACATTCTGAAGTATGACATCACAAGATGAAAGGATGGATTTTAGCAGAGGATTTAGCAAGTTACAGTATGTGAGCTTTGTGAAAGTCCTTGCTTTGATCTTTTTGCTTTCCTAGTAAGATAAAGCACAGAAGTTATGCACAATCCAGCAAGGCAGGGCGATGTATAACTTTGGTTAAACAAACACCTAAGCTACAATACTATGGATTAATTCTTCTGTTAATTCAATCAGTGTCATAGTCAAACAGAATAGCAGGCTGTTACATCAAAGGTATAACCAACATTCTGAAGTATGACATCACAAGATGAAAAGATGGATTTTAGCAGAGGTTTTGGCAACTTACAGTATGTGAGCTTTGTGAAAGCACAATTGTAGTATTTCTTCAAAACTTGTAGCATTTGCTACATAACTCAAATCATCACCATTACATAAAGGTCTTAAGGTAAGGACATGTTCTTCAAGTTGGAGGCTTCTCTTGAATTTGCCAATACTCATTGCTGGAAAATTGCTCTTAACTGCCTGGTGCCAACAAGCTCTCACGCTTAGGAATAAACGAGACCAATGAACAAAACTTCTGTGTTAGCTCAGGAAAAGATCATGGTTTGGTAAGAAAAATTATGTCAGCCTAACCAATGATAGTTGGACTCACATAGGACTTGATGGCTATCTCCTAGTTGAAAGTCCTTGGTTTGATCTATTTGCTTTCCTAGTAAGATAAAGCACAGAAGTTATGCACAATCCAGCAAGGCAGGGCGATGTATAACTTTGGTTAAACAAACACCTAAGCTACAATACTATGGATTAATTCTCCTGTTAATTCAATCAGTGTCATATTCAAACAGAATAGCAGGCTGTTACATCAAAGACATAACCAACATTCTGAAGTATGACATCACAAGATGAAAGGATGGATTTTAGCAGAGGATTTGGCAAGTTACAGTATGTGAGCTTTGTGAAAGTCCTTGGTTTGATCTATTTGCTTTCCTAGTAAGATAAAGCACAGAAGTTATGCACAATCCAGCAAGGCAGAGCAATGTATAACTTTGGTTAAACAAACACCTAAGCTACAATACTATGGATTAATTCTCCTATTAATTCAATCAGTGTCTTAGTCAAACAGAATAGCAGGCTGTTACATCAAAGATATAACCAACATTCTGAAGTATGACATCACAAGATGAAAGGATGGATTTTAGCAGAGGATTTGGCAAGTTACAGTATGTGAGCTTTGTGAAAGTCCTTGGTTTGATCTATTTGCTTTCCTAGTAAGATAAAGCACAGAAGTTATGCACAATCCAGCAAGGCAGAGCAATGTATAACTTTGGTTAAACAAACACCTAAGCTACAATACTATGGATTAATTCTATCAGTGTCATAGTCAAAGAGAATAGCAGGCTGTTACTTGGCAACATCAAAGATATAACCAACATTCTGAAGTATGACATCACAAGATGAAAGGATGGATTTTAGCAGAGGATTTGGCAAGTTACAGTATGTGAGCTTTGTGAAAGTCCTTGGTTTGATCTATTTGCTTTCCTAGTAAGATAAAGCACAGAAGTTATGCACAATCCAGCAAAGCAGGGCGATGTATAACTTTGGTTAAACAAACACCTAAGCTACAATACTATGGATTAATTCTCCTGTTAATTCAATCAGTGTCATATTCAAACAGAATAGCAGGCTGTTACATCAAAGACATAACCAACATTCTGAAGTATGACATCACAAGATGAAAGGATGGATTTTAGCAGAGGATTTGGCAAGTTACAGTATGTGAGCTTTGTGAAAGTCCTTGGTTTGATCTATTTGCTTTCCTATTAAGATAAAGCACAGAAGTTATTCACAATCCAGCAAGGCAGGGCGATGTATAACTTTGGTTAAACAAACACCTAAGCTACAATACTATGGATTAATTCTCCTATTAATTCAATCAGTGTCTTAGTCAAACAGAATAGCAGGCTGTTACATCAAAGATATAACCAACATTCTGAAGTATGACATCACAAGATGAAAGGATGGATTTTAGCAGAGGATTTGGCAACTTACAGTATGTGAGCTTTGTGAAAGTCCTTGCTTTGATCTTTTTGCTTTCCTAGTAAGATAAAGCACAGAAGTTATGCACAATCCAGCAAGGCAGGGCGATGTATAACTTCGGTTAAACAAACACCTAAGCTACAATACTATGGATTAATTCTCCTGTTAATTCAATCAGTGTCATATTCAAACAGAATAGCAGGCTGTTACATCAAAGACATAACCAACATTCTGAAGTATGACATCACAAGATGAAAGGATGGATTTTAGCAGAGGATTTGGCAAGTTACAGTATGTGAGCTTTGTGAAAGTCCTTGGTGTGATCTATTTGCTTTCCTAGTAAGATAAAGCACAGAAGTTATGCACAATCCAGCAAAGCAGGGCGATGTATAACTTTGGTTAAACAAACACCTAAGCTACAATACTATGGATTAATTCTCCTGTTAATTCAATCAGTGTCATATTCAAACAGAATAGCAGGCTGTTACATCAAAGACATAACCAACATTCTGAAGTATGACATCACAAGATGAAAGGATGGATTTTAGCAGAGGATTTGGCAAGTTACAGTATGTGAGCTTTGTGAAAGTCCTTGGTTTGATCTATTTGCTTTCCTAGTAAGATAAAGCACAGAAGTTATGCACAATCCAGCAAGGCAGGGCGATGTATAACTTTGGTTAAACAAACACCTAAGCTACAATACTATGGATTAATTCTCCTATTAATTCAATCAGTGTCTTAGTCAAACAGAATAGCAGGCTGTTACATCAAAGATATAACCAACATTCTGAAGTATGACATCACAAGATGAAAGGATGGATTTTAGCAGAGGATTTGGCAACTTACAGTATGTGAGCTTTGTGAAAGTCCTTGGTTTGATCTTTTTGCTTTCCTAGTAAGATAAAGCACAGAAGTTATGCACAATCCAGCAAGGCAGGGCGATGTATAACTTTGGTTAAACAAACACCTAAGCAACAATACTATGGATTATTAAATCAGTGTCATAGTCAAACAGAATAGCAGGCTGTTACTTGGCAACATCAAAGATATAACCAACATTCTGAAGTATGACATCACAAGATGAAAGGATGGATTTTAGCAGAGGATTTGGCAAGTTACAGTATGTGAGCTTTGTGAAAGTCCTTGGTTTGATCTATTTGCTTTCCTAGTAAGATAAAGCACAGAAGTTATGCACAATCCAGCAAGGCAGGGCGATGTATAACTTTGGTTAAACAAACACCTAAGCTACAATACTATGGATTAATTCTCCTATTAATTCAATCAGTGTCTTAGTCAAACAGAATAGCAGGCTGTTACATCAAAGATATAACCAACATTCTGAAGTATGACATCACAAGATGAAAGGATGGATTTTAGCAGAGGATTTGGCAACTTACAGTATGTGAGCTTTGTGAAAGTCCTTGCTTTGATCTTTTTGCTTTCCTAGTAAGATAAAGCTCAGAAGTTATGCACAATCCAGCAAGGCAGGGCGATGTATAACTTTGGTTAAACAAACACCTAAGCTACAATACTATGGATTAATTCTCCTATTAATTCAATCAGTGTCTTAGTCAAACAGAATAGCAGGCTGTTACATCAAAGATATAACCAACATTCTGAAGTATGACATCACAAGATGAAAGGATGGATTTTAGCAGAGGATTTGGCAACTTACAGTATGTGAGCTTTGTGAAAGTCCTTGGTTTGATCTATTTGCTTTCCTAGTAAGATAAAGCACAGAAGTTATGCACAATCCAGCAAGGCAGAGCAATGTATAACTTTGGTTAAACAAACACCTAAGCTACAATACTATGGATTAATTCTATCAGTGTCATAGTCAAAGAGAATAGCAGGCTGTTTCTTGGCAACATCAAAGATATAACCAACATTCTGAAGTATGACATCACAAGATGAAAGGATGGATTTTAGCAGAGGATTTGGCAACTTACAGTATGTGAGCTTTGTGAAAGTCCTTGGTTTGATCTATTTGCTTTCCTAGTAAGATAAAGCACAGAAGTTATGCACAATCCAGCAAAGCAGGGCGATGTATAACTTTGGTTAAACAAACACCTAAGCTACAATACTATGGATTAATTCTCCTGTTAATTCAATCAGTGTCATAGTCAAACAGAATAGCAGGCTGTTACATCAAAGATATAACCAACATTCTGAAGTATGACATCACAAGATGAAAGGATGGATTTTAGCAGAGGATTTGGCAACTTACAGTATGTGAGCTTTGTGAAAGTCCTTGGTTTGATCTATTTGCTTTCCTAGTAAGATAAAGCACAGAAGTTATGCACAATCCAGCAAGGCAGAGCAATGTATAACTTTGGTTAAACAAACACCTAAGCTACAATACTATGGATTAAATCTATCAGTGTCATAGTCAAAGAGAATAGCAGGCTGTTACTTGGCAACATCAAAGATATAACCAACATTCTGAAGTATGACATCACAAGATGAAAGGATGGATTTTAGCAGAGGATTTGGCAACTTACATTATGTGAGCTTTGTGAAAGTCCTTGGTTTGATCTATTTGCTTTCCTAGTAAGATAAAGCACAGAAGTTATGCACAATCCAGCAAGGCAGAGCAATGTATAACTTTGATTAAACAAACACCTAAGCTACAATACTATGGATTAATTCTATCAGTGTCATAGTCAAAGAGAATAGCAGGCTGTTACTTGGCAACATCAAAGATATAACCAACATTCTGAAGTATGACATCACAAGATGAAAGGATGGATTTTAGCAGAGGATTTGGCAACTTACAGTATGTGAGCTTTGTGAAAGTCCTTGGTTTGATCTATTTGCTTTCCTAGTAAGATAAAGCACAGAAGTTATGCACAATCCAGCAAAGCAGGGCGATGTATAACTTTGGTTAAACAAACACCTAAGCTACAATACTATGGATTAATTCTCCTGTTAATTCAATCAGTGTCATAGTCAAACAGAATAGCAGGCTGTTACATCAAAGATATAACCAACATTCTGAAGTATGACATCACAAGATGAAAGGATGGATTTTAGCAGAGGATTTGGCAACTTACAGTATGTGAGCTTTGTGAAAGTCCTTGGTTTGATCTATTTGCTTTCCTAGTAAGATAAAGCACAGAAGTTATGCACAATCCAGCAAGGCAGAGCAATGTATAACTTTGGTTAAACAAACACCTAAGCTACAATACTATGGATTAATTCTATCAGTGTCATAGTCAAAGAGAATAGCAGGCTGTTACTTGGCAACATCAAAGATATAACCAACATTCTGAAGTATGACATCACAAGATGAAAGGATGGATTTTAGCAGAGGATTTGGCAAGTTACAGTATGTGAGCTTTGTGAAAGTCCTTGGTTTGATCTATTTGCTTTCCTAGTAAGATAAAGCACAGAAGTTATGCACAATCCAGCAAGGCAGGGCGATGTATAACTTTGGTTAAACAAACACCTAAGCTACAATACTATGGATTAATTCTCCTGTTAATTCAATCAGTGTCATATTCAAAGAGAATAGCAGGCTGTTACATCAAAGATATAACCAACATTCTGAAGTATGACATCACAAGATGAAAGGATGGATTTTAGCAGAGGATTTGGCAACTTACAGTATGTGAGCTTTGTGAAAGTCCTTGCTTTGATCTATTTGCTTTCCTAGTAAGATAAAGCACAGAAGTTATGCACAATCCAGCAAGGCAGAGCAATGTATAACTTTGGTTAAACAAACACCTAAGCTACAATACTATGGATTAATTCTATCAGTGTCATAGTCAAAGAGAATAGCAGGCTGTTACTTGGCAACATCAAAGATATAACCAACATTCTGAAGTATGACATCACAAGATGAAAGGATGGATTTTAGCAGAGGATTTGGCAACTTACAGTATGTGAGCTTTGTGAAAGTCCTTGGTTTGATCTATTTGCTTTCCTAGTAAGATAAAGCACAGAAGTTATGCACAATCCAGCAAAGCAGGGCGATGTATAACTTTGGTTAAACAAACACCTAAGCTACAATACTATGGATTAATTCTCCTGTTAATTCAATCAGTGTCATAGTCAAACAGAATAGCAGGCTGTTACATCAAAGATATAACCAACATTCTGAAGTATGACATCACAAGATGAAAGGATGGATTTTAGCAGAGGATTTGGCAACTTACAGTATGTGAGCTTTGTGAAAGTCCTTGGTTTGATCTATTTGCTTTCCTAGTAAGATAAAGCACAGAAGTTATGCACAATCCAGCAAGGCAGAGCAATGTATAACTTTGGTTAAACAAACACCTAAGCTACAATACTATGGATTAATTCTATCAGTGTCATAGTCAAAGAGAATAGCAGGCTGTTACTTGGCAACATCAAAGATATAACCAACATTCTGAAGTATGACATCACAAGATGAAAGGATGGATTTTAGCAGAGGATTTGGCAAGTTACAGTATGTGAGCTTTGTGAAAGTCCTTGGTTTGATCTATTTGCTTTCCTAGTAAGATAAAGCACAGAAGTTATGCACAATCCAGCAAGGCAGGGCGATGTATAACTTTGGTTAAACAAACACCTAAGCTACAATACTATGGATTAATTCTCCTGTTAATTCAATCAGTGTCATATTCAAACAGAATAGCAGGCTGTTACATCAAAGATATAACCAACATTCTGAAGTATGACATCACAAGATGAAAGGATGGATTTTAGCAGAGGATTTGGCAACTTACAGTATGTGAGCTTTGTGAAAGTCCTTGCTTTGATCTATTTGCTTTCCTAGTAAGATAAAGCACAGAAGTTATGCACAATCCAGCAAGGCAGAGCAATGTATAACTTTGGTTAAACAAACACCTAAGCTACAATACTATGGATTAATTCTATCAGTGTCATAGTCAAAGAGAATAGCAGGCTGTTACTTGGCAACATCAAAGATATAACCAACATTCTGAAGTATGACATCACAAAATGAAAGGATGGATTTTAGCAGAAGATTTGGCAAGTTACAGTATGTGAGCTTTGTGAAAGTCCTTGGTTTGATCTATTTGCTTTCCTAGTAAGATAAAGCACAGAAGTTATGCACAATCCAGCAAAGCAGGGCGATGTATAACTTTGGTTAAACAAACACCTAAGCTACAATACTATGGATTAATTCTCCTGTTAATTCAATCAGTGTCATAGTCAAACAGAATAGCAGGCTGTTACATCAAAGATATAACCAACATTCTGAAGTATGACATCACAAGATGAAAGGATGGATTTTAGCAGAGGATTTGGCAACTTACAGTATGTGAGCTTTGTGAAAGTCCTTGGTTTGATCTATTTGCTTTCCTAGTAAGATAAAGCACAGAAGTTATGCACAATCCAGCAAGGCAGAGCAATGTATAACTTTGGTTAAACAAACACCTAAGCTACAATACTATGGATTAAATCTATCAGTGCCATAGTCAAAGAGAATAGCAGGCTGTTACTTGGCAACATCAAAGATATAACCAACATTCTGAAGTATGACATCACAAGATGAAAGGATGGATTTTAGCAGAGGATTTGGCAACTTACAGTATGTGAGCTTTGTGAAAGTCCTTGGTTTGATCTATTTGCTTTCCTAGTAAGATAAAGCACAGAAGTTATGCACAATCCAGCAAGGCAGAGCAATGTATAACTTTGGTTAAACAAACACCTAAGCTACAATACTATGGATTAATTCTATCAGTGTCATAGTCAAAGAGAATAGCAGGCTGTTACTTGGCAACATCAAAGATATAACCAACATTCTGAAGTATGACATCACAAGATGAAAGGATGGATTTTAGCAGAGGATTTGGCAAGTTACAGTATGTGAGCTTTGTGAAAGTCCTTGCTTTGATCTATTTGCTTTCCTAGTAAGATAAAGCACAGAAGTTATGCACAATCCAGCAAGGCAGAGCAATGTATAACTTTGGTTAAACAAACACCTAAGCTGCAATACTATGGATTAATTCTATCAGTGTCATAGTCAAAGAGAATAGCAGGCTGTTACTTGGCAACATCAAAGATATAACCAACATTCTGAAGTATGACATCACAAGACGAAAGGATGGATTTTAGCAGAGGATTTGGCAAGTTACAGTATGTGAGCTTTGTGAAAGTCCTTGCTTTGATCTTTTTGCTTTCCTAGTAAGATAAAGCACAGAAGTTATGCACAATCCAGCAAAGCAGGGCGATGTATAACTTTGGTTAAACAAACACCTAAGCTACAATACTATGGATTAATTCTCCTGTTAATTCAATCAGTGTCATATTCAAACAGAATAGCAGGCTGTTACATCAAAGACATAACCAACATTCTGAAGTATGACATCACAAGATGAAAGGATGGATTTTAGCAGAGGATTTGGCAAGTTACAGTATGTGAGCTTTGTGAAAGTCCTTGCTTTGATCTATTTGCTTTCCTAGTAAGATAAAGCACAGAAGTTATGCACAATCCAGCAAAGCAGGGCGATGTATAACTTTGGTTAAACAAACACCTAAGCTACAATACTATGGATTAATTCTCCTGTTAATTCAATCAGTGTCATATTCAAACAGAATAGCAGGCTGTTACATCAAAGACATAACCAACATTCTGAAGTATGACATCACAAGATGAAAGGATGGATTTTAGCAGAGGATTTGGCAAGTTACAGTATGTGAGCTTTGTGAAAGTCCTTGGTTTGATCTATTTGCTTTCCTAGTAAGATAAAGCACAGAAGTTATGCACAATCCAGCAAGGCAGAGCAATGTATAACTTTGGTTAAACAAACACCTAAGCTACAATACTATGGATTAATTCTATCAGTGTCATAGTCAAAGAGAATAGCAGGCTGTTACTTGGCAACATCAAAGATATAACCAACATTCTGAAGTATGACATCACAAGATGAAAGGATGGATTTTAGCAGAGGATTTGGCAACTTACAGTATGTGAGCTTTGTGAAAGTCCTTGGTTTGATCTATTTGCTTTCCTAGTAAGATAAAGCACAGAAGTTATGCACAATCCAGCAAGGCAGAGCAATGTATAACTTTGGTTAAACAAACACCTAAGCTACAATACTATGGATTAATTCTCCTATTAATTCAATCAGTGTCTTAGTCAAACAGAATAGCAGGCTGTTACATCAAAGATATAACCAACATTCTGAAGTATGACATCACAAGATGAAAGGATGGATTTTAGCAGAGGATTTGGCAAGTTACAGTATGTGAGCTTTGTGAAAGTCCTTGGTTTGATCTATTTGCTTTCCTAGTAAGATAAAGCACAGAAGTTATGCACAATCCAGCAAGGCAGAGCAATGTATAACTTTGGTTAAACAAACACCTAAGCTGCAATACTATGGATTAATTCTATCAGTGTCATCGTCAAAGAGAATAGCAGGCTGTTACTTGGCAACATCAAAGATATAACCAACATTCTGAAGTATGACATCACAAGATGAAAGGATGGATTTTAGCAGAGGTTTTGGCAAGTTACAGTATGTGAGCTTTGTGAAAGTCCTTGCTTTGATCTTTTTGCTTTCCTAGTAAGATTAAGCACAGAAGTTATGCACAATCCAGCAAAGCAGGGCGATGTATAACTTTGGTTAAACAAACACCTAAGCTACAATACTATGGATTAATTCTCCTGTTAATTCAATCAGTGTCATATTCAAACAGAATAGCAGGCTGTTACATCAAAGACATAACCAACATTCTGAAGTATGACATCACAAGATGAAAGGATGGATTTTAGCAGAGGATTTGGCAACTTACAGTATGTGAGCTTTGTGAAAGTCCTTGCTTTGATCTATTTGCTTTCCTAGTAAGATAAAGCACAGAAGTTATGCACAATCCAGCAAAGCAGGGCGATGTATAACTTTGGTTAAACAAACACCTAAGCTACAATACTATGGATTAATTCTCCTGTTAATTCAATCAGTGTCATATTCAAACAGAATAGCAGGCTGTTACATCAAAGACATAACCAACATTCTGAAGTATGACATCACAAGATGAAAGGATGGATTTTAGCAGAGGATTTGGCAAGTTACAGTATGTGAGCTTTATGAAAGTCCTTGGTTTGATCTATTTGCTTTCCTAGTAAGATAAAGCACAGAAGGTATGCACAATCCAGCAAGGCAGAGCAATGTATAACTTTGGTTAAACAAACACCTAAGCTACAATACTATGGATTAATTCTATCAGTGTCATAGTCAAAGAGAATAGCAGGCTGTTACTTGGCAACATCAAAGATATAACCAACATTCTGAAGTATGACATCACAAGATGAAAGGATGGATTTTAGCAGAGGATTTGGCAACTTACAGTATGTGAGCTTTGTGAAAGTCCTTGGTTTGATCTATTTGCTTTCCTAGTAAGATAAAGCACAGAAGTTATGCACAATCCAGCAAAGCAGGGCGATGTATAACTTTGGTTAAACAAACACCTAAGCTACAATATTATGGATTAATTCTCCTGTTAATTCAATCAGTGTCATATTCAAACAGAATAGCAGGCTGTTACATCAAAGACATAACCAACATTCTGAAGTATGACATCACAAGATGAAAGGATGGATTTTAGCAGAGGATTTGGCAACTTACAGTATGTGAGCTTTGTGAAAGTCCTTGGTTTGATCTATTTGCTTTCCTAGTAAGATAAAGCACAGAAGTTATGCACAATCCAGCAAGGCAGAGCAATGTATAACTTTGGTTAAACAAACACCTAAGCTGCAATACTATGGATTAATTCTATCAGTGTCATCGTCAAAGAGAATAGCAGGCTGTTACTTGGCAACATCAAAGATATAACCAACATTCTGAAGTATGACATCACAAGATGAAAGGATGGATTTTAGCAGAGGTTTTGGCAAGTTACAGTATGTGAGCTTTGTGAAAGTCCTTGGTTTGATCTATTTGCTTTCCTAGTAAGATAAAGCACAGAAGTTATGCACAATCCAGCAAAGCAGGGCGATGTATAACTTTGGTTAAACAAACACCTAAGCTACAATACTATGGATTAATTCTCCTGTTAATTCAATCAGTGTCATATTCAAACAGAATAGCAGGCTGTTACATCAAAGACATAACCAACATTCTGAAGTATGACATCACAAGATGAAAGGATGGATTTTAGCAGAGGATTTGGCAACTTACAGTATGTGAGCTTTGTGAAAGTCCTTGGTTTGATCTATTTGCTTTCCTAGTAAGATAAAGCACAGAAGTTATGCACAATCCAGCAAGGCAGGGCGATGTATAACTTTGGTTAAACAAACACCTAAGCTACAATACTATGGATTAATTCTCCTATTAATTCAATCAGTGTCTTAGTCAAACAGAATAGCAGGCTGTTACATCAAAGATATAACCAACATTCTGAAGTATGACATCACAAGATGAAAGGATGGATTTTAGCAGAGGATTTGGCAACTTACAGTATGTGAGCTTTTTGAAAGTCCTTGCTTTGATCTTTTTGCTTTCCTAGTAAGATAAAGCTCAGAAGTTATGCACAATCCAGCAAGGCAGGGCGATGTATAACTTTGGTTAAACAAACACCTAAGCTACAATACTATGGATTAATTCTCCTGTTAATTCAATCAGTGTCATATTCAAACAGAATAGCAGGCTGTTACATCAAAGACATAACCAACATTCTGAAGTATGACATCACAAGATGAAAGGATGGATTTTAGCAGAGGATTTGGCAACTTACAGTATGTGAGCTTTGTGAAAGTCCTTGGTGTGATCTATTTGCTTTCCTAGTAAGATAAAGCACAGAAGTTATGCACAATCCAGCAAAGCAGGGCGATGTATAACTTTGGTTAAACAAACACCTAAGCTACAATACTATGGATTAATTCTCCTGTTAATTCAATCAGTGTCATATTCAAACAGAATAGCAGGCTGTTACATCAAAGACATAACCAACATTCTGAAGTATGACATCACAAGATGAAAGGATGGATTTTAGCAGAGGATTTGGCAAGTTACAGTATGTGAGCTTTGTGAAAGTCCTTGGTTTGATCTATTTGCTTTCCTAGTAAGATAAAGCACAGAAGTTATGCACAATCCAGCAAGGCAGGGCGATGTATAACTTTGGTTAAACAAACACCTAAGCTACAATACTATGGATTAATTCTCCTATTAATTAAATCAGTGTCTTAGTCAAACAGAATAGCAGGCTGTTACATCAAAGATATAACCAACATTCTGAAGTATGACATCACAAGATGAAAGGATGGATTTTAGCAGAGGATTTGGCAACTTACAGTATGTGAGCTTTGTGAAAGTCCTTGGTTTGATCTATTTGCTTTCCTAGTAAGATAAAGCACAGAAGTTATGCACAATCCAGCAAGGCAGAGCAATGTATAACTTTGGTTAAACAAACACCTAAGCTACAATACTATGGATTAATTCTATCAGTGTCATAGTCAAATAGAATAGCAGGCTGTTACTTGGCAACATCAAAGATATAACCAACATTCTGAAGTATGACATCACAAGATGAAAGGATGGATTTTAGCAGAGGATTTGGCAACTTACAGTATGTGAGCTTTGTGAAAGTCCTTGGTTTGATCTATTTGCTTTCCTAGTAAGATAAAGCACAGAAGTTATGCACAATCCAGCAAGGCAGAGCAATGTATAACTTTGGTTAAACAAACACCTAAGCTACAATACTATGGATTAATTCTATCAGTGTCATAGTCAAAGAGAATAGCAGGCTGTTACTTGGCAACATCAAAGATATAACCAACATTCTGAAGTATGACATCACAAGATGAAAGGATGGATTTTAGCAGAGGATTTGGCAACTTACAGTATGTGAGCTTTGTGAAAGTCCTTGGTTTGATCTATTTGCTTTCCTAGTAAGATAAAGCACAGAAGTTATGCACAATCCAGCAAAGCAGGGCGATGTATAACTTTGGTTAAACAAACACCTAAGCTACAATACTATGGATTAATTCTCCTGTTAATTCAATCAGTGTCATATTCAAACAGAATAGCAGGCTGTTACATCAAAGACATAACCAACATTCTGAAGTATGACATCACAAGATGAAAGGATGGATTTTAGCAGAGGATTTGGCAACTTACAGTATGTGAGCTTTGTGAAAGTCCTTGGTTTGATCTATTTGCTTTCCTAGTAAGATAAAGCACAGAAGTTATGCACAATCCAGCAAGGCAGAGCAATGTATAACTTTGGTTAAACAAACACCTAAGCTACAATACTATGGATTAAATCTATCAGTGTCATAGTCAAAGAGAATAGCAGGCTGTTACTTGGCAACATCAAAGATATAACCAACATTCTGAAGTATGACATCACAAGATGAAAGGATGGATTTTAGCAGAGGATTTGGCAAGTTACAGTATGTGAGCTTTGTGGAAGTCCTTGGTTTGATCTATTTGCTTTCCTAGTAAGATAAAGCACAGAAGTTATGCACAATCCAGCAAGGCAGAGCAATGTATAACTTTGGTTAAACAAACACCTAAGCTACAATACTATGGATTAATTCTATCAGTGTCATAGTCAAAGAGAATAGCAGGCTGTTACTTGGCAACATCAAAGATATAACCAACATTCTGAAGTATGACATCACAAGATGAAAGGATGGATTTTAGCAGAGGATTTGGCAACTTACAGTATGTGAGCTTTGTGAAAGTCCTTGGTTTGATCTATTTGCTTTCCTAGTAAGATAAAGCACAGAAGTTATGCACAATCCAGCAAAGCAGGGCGATGTATAACTTTGGTTAAACAAACACCTAAGCTACAATACTATGGATTAATTCTCCTGTTAATTCAATCAGTGTCATAGTCAAACAGAATAGCAGGCTGTTACATCAAAGATATAACCAACATTCTGAAGTATGACATCACAAGATGAAAGGATGGATTTTAGCAGAGGATTTGGCAACTTACAGTATGTGAGCTTTGTGAAAGTCCTTGGTTTGATCTATTTGCTTTCCTAGTAAGATAAAGCACAGAAGTTATGCACAATCCAGCAAGGCAGAGCAATGTATAACTTTGGTTAAACAAACACCTAAGCTACAATACTATGGATTAATTCTATCAGTGTCATAGTCAAAGAGAATAGCAGGCTGTTACTTGGCAACATCAAAGATATAACCAACATTCTGAAGTATGACATCACAAGATGAAAGGATGGATTTTAGCAGAGGATTTGGCAAGTTACAGTATGTGAGCTTTGTGAAAGTCCTTGGTTTGATCTATTTGCTTTCCTAGTAAGATAAAGCACAGAAGTTATGCACAATCCAGCAAGGCAGGGCGATGTATAACTTTGGTTAAACAAACACCTAAGCTACAATACTATGGATTAATTCTCCTGTTAATTCAATCAGTGTCATATTCAAACAGAATAGCAGGCTGTTACATCAAAGATATAACCAACATTCTGAAGTATGACATCACAAGATGAAAGGATGGATTTTAGCAGAGGATTTGGCAACTTACAGTATGTGAGCTTTGTGAAAGTCCTTGCTTTGATCTATTTGCTTTCCTAGTAAGATAAAGCACAGAAGTTATGCACAATCCAGCAAGGCAGAGCAATGTATAACTTTGGTTAAACAAACACCTAAGCTACAATACTATGGATTAATTCTATCAGTGTCATAGTCAAAGAGAATAGCAGGCTGTTACTTGGCAACATCAAAGATATAACCAACATTCTGAAGTATGACATCACAAGATGAAAGGATGGATTTTAGCAGAGGATTTGGCAACTTACAGTATGTGAGCTTTGTGAAAGTCCTTGGTTTGATCTATTTGCTTTCCTAGTAAGATAAAGCACAGAAGTTATGCACAATCCAGCAAAGCAGGGCGATGTATAACTTTGGTTAAACAAACACCTAAGCTACAATACTATGGATTAATTCTCCTGTTAATTCAATCAGTGTCATAGTCAAACAGAATAGCAGGCTGTTACATCAAAGATATAACCAACATTCTGAAGTATGACATCACAAGATGAAAGGATGGATTTTAGCAGAGGATTTGGCAACTTACAGTATGTGAGCTTTGTGAAAGTCCTTGGTTTGATCTATTTGCTTTCCTAGTAAGATAAAGCACAGAAGTTATGCACAATCCCGCAAGGCAGAGCAATGTATAACTTTGGTTAAACAAACACCTAAGCTACAATACTATGGATTAATTCTATCAGTGTCATAGTCAAAGAGAATAGCAGGCTGTTACTTGGCAACATCAAAGATATAACCAACATTCTGAAGTATGACATCACAAGATGAAAGGATGGATTTTAGCAGAGGATTTGGCAAGTTACAGTATGTGAGCTTTGTGAAAGTCCTTGGTTTGATCTATTTGCTTTCCTAGTAAGATAAAGCACAGAAGTTATGCACAATCCAGCAAGGCAGGGCGATGTATAACTTTGGTTAAACAAACACCTAAGCTACAATACTATGGATTAATTCTCCTGTTAATTCAATCAGTGTCATATTCAAACAGAATAGCAGGCTGTTACATCAAAGATATAACCAACATTCTGAAGTATGACATCACAAGATGAAAGGATGGATTTTAGCAGAGGATTTGGCAACTTACAGTATGTGAGCTTTGTGAAAGTCCTTGCTTTGATCTATTTGCTTTCCTAGTAAGATAAAGCACAGAAGTTATGCACAATCCAGCAAGGCAGAGCAATGTATAACTTTGGTTAAACAAACACCTAAGCTGCAATACTATGGATTAATTCTATCAGTGTCATAGTCAAAGAGAATAGCAGGCTGTTACTTGGCAACATCAAAGATATAACCAACATTCTGAAGTATGACATCACAAGACGAAAGGATGGATTTTAGCAGAGGATTTGGCAAGTTACAGTATGTGAGCTTTGTGAAAGTCCTTGCTTTGATCTTTTTGCTTTCCTAGTAACATAAAGCACAGAAGTTATGCACAATCCAGCAAAGCAGGGCGATGTATAACTTTGGTTAAACAAACACCTAAGCTACAATACTATGGATTAATTCTCCTGTTAATTCAATCAGTGTCATATTCAAACAGAATAGCAGGCTGTTACATCAAAGACATAACCAACATTCTGAAGTATGACATCACAAGATGAAAGGATGGATTTTAGCAGAGGATTTGGCAAGTTACAGTATGTGAGCTTTGTGAAAGTCCTTGGTTTGATCTATTTGCTTTCCTAGAAAGATAAAGCACAGAAGTTATGCACAATCCAGCAAAGCAGGGCGATGTATAACTTTGGTTAAACAAACACCTAAGCTACAATACTATGGATTAATTCTCCTGTTAATTCAATCAGTGTCATATTCAAACAGAATAGCAGGCTGTTACATCAAAGACATAACCAACATTCTGAAGTATGACATCACAAGATGAAAGGATGGATTTTAGCAGAGGATTTGGCAAGTTACAGTATGTGAGCTTTGTGAAAGTCCTTGGTTTGATCTATTTGCTTTCCTAGTAAGATAAAGCACAGAAGTTATGCACAATCCAGCAAAGCAGGGCGATGTATAACTTTGGTTAAACAAACACCTAAGCTACAATACTATGGATTAATTCTCCTGTTAATTCAATCAGTGTCATATTCAAACAGAATAGCAGGCTGTTACATCAAAGACATAACCAACATTCTGAAGTATGACATCACAAGATGAAAGGATGGATTTTAGCAGAGGATTTGGCAAGTTACAGTATGTGAGCTTTGTGAAAGTCCTTGGTTTGATCTATTTGCTTTCCTAGTAAGATAAAGCACAGAAGTTATGCACAATCCAGCAAGGCAGAGCAATGTATAACTTTGGTTAAACAAACACCTAAGCTACAATACTATGGATTAATTCTATCAGTGTCATAGTCAAAGAGAATAGCAGGCTGTTACTTGGCAACATCAAAGATATAACCAACATTCTGAAGTATGACATCACAAGATGAAAGGATGGATTTTAGCAGAGGATTTGGCAACTTACAGTATGTGAGCTTTGTGAAAGTCCTTGGTTTGATCTATTTGCTTTCCCAGTAAGATAAAGCACAGAAGTTATGCACAATCCAGCAAGGCAGAGCAATGTATAACTTTGGTTAAACAAACACCTAAACTACAATACTATGGATTAATTCTCCTATTAATTCAATCAGTGTCTTAGTCAAACAGAATAGCAGGCTGTTACATCAAAGATATAACCAACATTCTGAAGTATGACATCACAAGATGAAAGGATGGATTTTAGCAGAGGATTTGGCAAGTTACAGTATGTGAGCTTTGTGAAAGTCCTTGGTTTGATCTATTTGCTTTCCTAGTAAGATAAAGCACAGAAGTTATGCACAATCCAGCAAGGCAGAGCAATGTATAACTTTGGTTAAACAAACACCTAAGCTGCAATACTATGGATTAATTCTATCAGTGTCATAGTCAAAGAGAATAGCAGGCTGTTACTTGGCAACATCAAAGATATAACCAACATTCTGAAGTATGACATCACAAGATGAAAGGATGGATTTTAGCAGAGGATTTGGCAAGTTACAGTATGTGAGCTTTGTGAAAGTCCTTGCTTTGATCTTTTTGCTTTCCTAGTAAGATTAAGCACAGAAGTTATGCACAATCCAGCAAAGCAGGGCGATGTATAACTTTGGTTAAACAAACACCTAAGCTACAATACTATGGATTAATTCTCCTGTTAATTCAATCAGTGTCATATTCAAACAGAATAGCAGGCTGTTACATCAAAGACATAACCAACATTCTGAAGTATGACATCACAAGATGAAAGGATGGATTTTAGCAGAGGATTTGGCAACTTACAGTATGTGAGCTTTGTGAAAGTCCTTGCTTTGATCTATTTGCTTTCCTAGTAAGATAAAGCACAGAAGTTATGCACAATCCAGCAAAGCAGGGCGATGTATAACTTTGGTTAAACAAACACCTAAGCTACAATACTATGGATTAATTCTCCTGTTAATTCAATCAGTGTCATATTCAAACAGAATAGCAGGCTGTTACATCAAAGACATAACCAACATTCTGAAGTATGACATCACAAGATGAAAGGATGGATTTTAGCAGAGGATTTGGCAAGTTACAGTATGTGAGCTTTATGAAAGTCCTTGGTTTGATCTATTTGCTTTCCTAGTAAGATAAAGCACAGAAGGTATGCACAATCCAGCAAGGCAGAGCAATGTATAACTTTGGTTAAACAAACACCTAAGCTACAATACTATGGATTAATTCTATCAGTGTCATAGTCAAAGAGAATAGCAGGCTGTTACTTGGCAACATCAAAGATATAACCAACATTCTGAAGTATGACATCACAAGATGAAAGGATGGATTTTAGCAGAGGATTTGGCAACTTACAGTATGTGAGCTTTGTGAAAGTCCTTGCTTTGATCTTTTTGCTTTCCTAGTAAGATAAAGCACAGAAGTTATGCACAATCCAGCAAAGCAGGGCGATGTATAACTTTGGTTAAACAAACACCTAAGCTACAATACTATGGATTAATTCTCCTGTTAATTCAATCAGTGTCATATTCAAACAGAATAGCAGGCTGTTACATCAAAGACATAACCAACATTCTGAAGTATGACATCACAAGATGAAAGGATGGATTTTAGCAGAGGATTTGGCAAGTTACAGTATGTGAGCTTTGTGAAAGTCCTTGCTTTGATCTTTTTGCTTTCCTTGTAAGATAAAGCTCAGAAGTTATGCACAATCCAGCAAGGCAGGGCGATGTATAACTTTGGTTAAACAAACACCTAAGCTGCAATACTATGGATTAATTCTATCAGTGTCATAGTCAAAGAGAATAGCAGGCTGTTACTTGGCAACATCAAAGATATAACCAACATTCTGAAGTATGACATCACAAGATGAAAGGATGGATTTTAGCAGAGGATTTGGCAAGTTACAGTATGTGAGCTTTGTGAAAGTCCTTGCTTTGATCTTTTTGCTTTCCTAGTAAGATAAAGCACAGAAGTTATGCACAATCCAGCAAAGCAGGGCAATGTATAACTTTGGTTAAACAAACACCTAAGCTACAATACTATGGATTAATTCTCCTGTTAATTCAATCAGTGTCATATTCAAACAGAATAGCAGGCTGTTACATCAAAGACATAACCAACATTCTGAAGTATGACATCACAAGATGAAAGGATGGATTTTAGCAGAGGATTTGGCAAGTTACAGTATGTGAGCTTTGTGAAAGTCCTTGGTTTGATCTATTTGCTTTCCTAGTAAGATAAAGCACAGAAGTTATGCACAATCCAGCAAAGCAGGGCGATGTATAACTTTGGTTAAACAAACACCTAAGCTACAATACTATGGATTAATTCTCCTGTTAATTCAATCAGTGTCATATTCAAACAGAATAGCAGGCTGTTACATCAAAGACATAACCAACATTTTGAAGTATGACATCACAAGATGAAAGGATGGATTTTAGCAGAGGATTTGGCAACTTACAGTATGTGAGCTTTGTGAAAGTCCTTGCTTTGATCTATTTGCTTTCCTAGTAAGATAAAGCACAGAAGTTATGCACAATCCAGCAAAGCAGGGCGATGTATAACTTTGGTTAAACAAACACCTAAGCTACAATACTATGGATTAATTCTCCTGTTAATTCAATCAGTGTCATATTCAAACAGAATAGCAGGCTGTTACATCAAAGACATAACCAACATTCTGAAGTATGACATCACAAGATGAAAGGATGGATTTTAGCAGAGGATTTGGCAAGTTACAGTATGTGAGCTTTGTGAAAGTCCTTGGTTTGATCTATTTGCTTTCCTAGTAAGATAAAGCACAGAAGTTATGCACAATCCAGCAAGGCAGAGCAATGTATAACTTTGGTTAAACAAACACCTAAGCTACAATACTATGGATTAATTCAATCAGTGTCATAGTCAAAGAGAATAGCAGGCTGTTACTTGGCAACATCAAAGATATAACCAACATTCTGAAGTATGACATCACAAGATGAAAGGATGGATTTTAGCAGAGGATTTGGCAACTTACAGTATGTGAGCTTTGTGAAAGTCCTTGCTTTGATCTATTTGCTTTCCTAGTAAGATAAAGCACAGAAGTTATGCACAATCCAGCAAAGCAGGGCGATGTATAACTTTGGTTAAACAAACACCTAAGCTACAATACTATGGATTAATTCTCCTGTTAATTCAATCAGTGTCATATTCAAACAGAATAGCAGGCTGTTACATCAAAGACATAACCAACATTCTGAAGTATGACATCACAAGATGAAAGGATGGATTTTAGCAGAGGATTTGGCAAGTTACAGTATGTGAGCTTTGTGAAAGTCCTTGGTTTGATCTATTTGCTTTCCTAGTAAGATAAAGCACAGAAGTTATGCACAATCCAGCAAGGCAGAGCAATGTATAACTTTGGTTAAACAAACACCTAAGCTACAATACTATGGATTAATTCAATCAGTGTCATAGTCAAAGAGAATAGCAGGCTGTTACTTGGCAACATCAAAGATATAACCAACATTCTGAAGTATGACATCACAAGATGAAAGGATGGATTTTAGCAGAGGATTTGGCAACTTACAGTATGTGAGCTTTGTGAAAGTCCTTGCTTTGATCTATTTGCTTTCCTAGTAAGATAAAGCACAGAAGTTATGCACAATCCAGCAAAGCAGGGCGATGTATAACTTTGGTTAAACAAACACCTAAGCTACAATACTATGGATTAATTCTCCTGTTAATTCAATCAGTGTCATATTCAAACAGAATAGCAGGCTGTTACATCAAAGACATAACCAACATTCTGAAGTATGACATCACAAGATGAAAGGATGGATTTTAGCAGAGGATTTGGCAAGTTACAGTATGTGAGCTTTGTGAAAGTCCTTGGTTTGATCTATTTGCTTTCCTAGTAAGATAAAGCACAGAAGTTATGCACAATCCAGCAAAGCAGGGCGATGTATAACTTTGGTTAAACAAACACCTAAGCTACATTACTATGGATTAATTCTCCTGTTAATTCAATCAGTGTCATATTCAAACAGAATAGCAGGCTGTTACATCAAAGACATAACCAACATTCTGAAGTATGACATCACAAGATGAAAGGATGGATTTTAGCAGAGGATTTGGCAAGTTACAGTATGTGAGCTTTGTGAAAGTCCTTGGTGTGATCTATTTGCTTTCCTAGTAAGATAAAGCACAGAAGTTATGCACAATCCAGCAAGGCAGGGCGATGTATAACTTTGGTTAAACAAACACCTAAGCTACAATACTATGGATTAATTCTCCTGTTAATTCAATCAGTGTCATATTCAAACAGAATAGCAGGCTGTTACATCAAAGACATAACCAACATTCTGAAGTATGACATCACAAGATGAAAGGATGGATTTTAGCAGAGGATTTGGCAAGTTACAGTATGTGAGCTTTGTGAAAGTCCTTGGTTTGATCTATTTGCTTTCCTAGTAAGATAAAGCACAGAAGTTATGCACAATCCAGCAAGGCAGGGCGATGTATAACTTTGGTTAAACAAACACCTAAGCTACAATACTATGGATTAATTCTCCTATTAATTCAATCAGTGTCTTAGTCAAACAGAATAGCAGGCTGTTACATCAAAGATATAACCAACATTCTGAAGTATGACATCACAAGATGAAAGGATGGATTTTAGCAGAGGATTTGGCAACTTACAGTATGTGAGCTTTGTGAAAGTCCTTGGTTTGATCTATTTGCTTTCCTAGTAAGATAAAGCACAGAAGTTATGCACAATCCAGCAAGGCAGAGCAATGTATAACTTTGGTTAAACAAACACCTAAGCTACAATACTATGGATTAATTCTATCAGTGTCATAGTCAAATAGAATAGCAGGCTGTTACTTGGCAACATCAAAGATATAACCAACATTCTGAAGTATGACATCACAAGATGAAAGGATGGATTTTAGCAGAGGATTTGGCAACTTACAGTATGTGAGCTTTGTGAAAGTCCTTGGTTTGATCTATTTGCTTTCCTAGTAAGATAAAGCACAGAAGTTATGCACAATCCAGCAAGGCAGAGCAATGTATAACTTTGGTTAAACAAACACCTAAGCTACAATACTATGGATTAATTCTATCAGTGTCATAGTCAAAGAGAATAGCAGGCTGTTACTTGGCAACATCAAAGATATAACCAACATTCTGAAGTATGACATCACAAGATGAAAGGATGGATTTTAGCAGAGGATTTGGCAACTTACAGTATGTGAGCTTTGTGAAAGTCCTTGGTTTGATCTATTTGCTTTCCTAGTAAGATAAAGCACAGAAGTTATGCACAATCCAGCAAAGCAGGGCGATGTATAACTTTGGTTAAACAAACACCTAAGCTACAATACTATGGATTAATTCTCCTGTTAATTCAATCAGTGTCATATTCAAACAGAATAGCAGGCTGTTACATCAAAGACATAACCAACATTCTGAAGTATGACATCACAAGATGAAAGGATGGATTTTAGCAGAGGATTTGGCAACTTACAGTATGTGAGCTTTGTGAAAGTCCTTGGTTTGATCTATTTGCTTTCCTAGTAAGATAAAGCACAGAAGTTATGCACAATCCAGCAAGGCAGAGCAATGTATAACTTTGGTTAAACAAACACCTAAGCTACAATACTATGGATTAAATCTATCAGTGTCATAGTCAAAGAGAATAGCAGGCTGTTACTTGGCAACATCAAAGATATAACCAACATTCTGAAGTATGACATCACAAGATGAAAGGATGGATTTTAGCAGAGGATTTGGCAAGTTACAGTATGTGAGCTTTGTGGAAGTCCTTGGTTTGATCTATTTGCTTTCCTAGTAAGATAAAGCACAGAAGTTATGCACAATCCAGCAAGGCAGAGCAATGTATAACTTTGGTTAAACAAACACCTAAGCTACAATACTATGGATTAATTCTATCAGTGTCATAGTCAAAGAGAATAGCAGGCTGTTACTTGGCAACATCAAAGATATAACCAACATTCTGAAGTATGACATCACAAGATGAAAGGATGGATTTTAGCAGAGGATTTGGCAACTTACAGTATGTGAGCTTTGTGAAAGTCCTTGGTTTGATCTATTTGCTTTCCTAGTAAGATAAAGCACAGAAGTTATGCACAATCCAGCAAAGCAGGGCGATGTATAACTTTGGTTAAACAAACACCTAAGCTACAATACTATGGATTAATTCTCCTGTTAATTCAATCAGTGTCATAGTCAAACAGAATAGCAGGCTGTTACATCAAAGATATAACCAACATTCTGAAGTATGACATCACAAGATGAAAGGATGGATTTTAGCAGAGGATTTGGCAACTTACAGTATGTGAGCTTTGTGAAAGTCCTTGGTTTGATCTATTTGCTTTCCTAGTAAGATAAAGCACAGAAGTTATGCACAATCCAGCAAGGCAGAGCAATGTATAACTTTGGTTAAACAAACACCTAAGCTACAATACTATGGATTAATTCTATCAGTGTCATAGTCAAAGAGAATAGCAGGCTGTTACTTGGCAACATCAAAGATATAACCAACATTCTGAAGTATGACATCACAAGATGAAAGGATGGATTTTAGCAGAGGATTTGGCAAGTTACAGTATGTGAGCTTTGTGAAAGTCCTTGGTTTGATCTATTTGCTTTCCTAGTAAGATAAAGCACAGAAGTTATGCACAATCCAGCAAGGCAGGGCGATGTATAACTTTGGTTAAACAAACACCTAAGCTACAATACTATGGATTAATTCTCCTGTTAATTCAATCAGTGTCATATTCAAACAGAATAGCAGGCTGTTACATCAAAGATATAACCAACATTCTGAAGTATGACATCACAAGATGAAAGGATGGATTTTAGCAGAGGATTTGGCAACTTACAGTATGTGAGCTTTGTGAAAGTCCTTGCTTTGATCTATTTGCTTTCCTAGTAAGATAAAGCACAGAAGTTATGCACAATCCAGCAAGGCAGAGCAATGTATAACTTTGGTTAAACAAACACCTAAGCTACAATACTATGGATTAATTCTATCAGTGTCATAGTCAAAGAGAATAGCAGGCTGTTACTTGGCAACATCAAAGATATAACCAACATTCTGAAGTATGACATCACAAGATGAAAGGATGGATTTTAGCAGAGGATTTGGCAACTTACAGTATGTGAGCTTTGTGAAAGTCCTTGGTTTGATCTATTTGCTTTCCTAGTAAGATAAAGCACAGAAGTTATGCACAATCCAGCAAAGCAGGGCGATGTATAACTTTGGTTAAACAAACACCTAAGCTACAATACTATGGATTAATTCTCCTGTTAATTCAATCAGTGTCATAGTCAAACAGAATAGCAGGCTGTTACATCAAAGATATAACCAACATTCTGAAAAATGACATCACAAGATGAAAGGATGGATTTTAGCAGAGGATTTGGCAACTTACAGTATGTGAGCTTTGTGAAAGTCCTTGGTTTGATCTATTTGCTTTCCTAGTAAGATAAAGCACAGAAGTTATGCACAATCCCGCAAGGCAGAGCAATGTATAACTTTGGTTAAACAAACACCTAAGCTACAATACTATGGATTAATTCTATCAGTGTCATAGTCAAAGAGAATAGCAGGCTGTTACTTGGCAACATCAAAGATATAACCAACATTCTGAAGTATGACATCACAAGATGAAAGGATGGATTTTAGCAGAGGATTTGGCAAGTTACAGTATGTGAGCTTTGTGAAAGTCCTTGGTTTGATCTATTTGCTTTCCTAGTAAGATAAAGCACAGAAGTTATGCACAATCCAGCAAGGCAGGGCGATGTATAACTTTGGTTAAACAAACACCTAAGCTACAATACTATGGATTAATTCTCCTGTTAATTCAATCAGTGTCATATTCAAACAGAATAGCAGGCTGTTACATCAAAGATATAACCAACATTCTGAAGTATGACATCACAAGATGAAAGGATGGATTTTAGCAGAGGATTTGGCAACTTACAGTATGTGAGCTTTGTGAAAGTCCTTGCTTTGATCTATTTGCTTTCCTAGTAAGATAAAGCACAGAAGTTATGCACAATCCAGCAAGGCAGAGCAATGTATAACTTTGGTTAAACAAACACCTAAGCTGCAATACTATGGATTAATTCTATCAGTGTCATAGTCAAAGAGAATAGCAGGCTGTTACTTGGCAACATCAAAGATATAACCAACATTCTGAAGTATGACATCACAAGACGAAAGGATGGATTTTAGCAGAGGATTTGGCAAGTTACAGTATGTGAGCTTTGTGAAAGTCCTTGCTTTGATCTTTTTGCTTTCCTAGTAACATAAAGCACAGAAGTTATGCACAATCCAGCAAAGCAGGGCGATGTATAACTTTGGTTAAACAAACACCTAAGCTACAATACTATGGATTAATTCTCCTGTTAATTCAATCAGTGTCATATTCAAACAGAATAGCAGGCTGTTACATCAAAGACATAACCAACATTCTGAAGTATGACATCACAAGATGAAAGGATGGATTTTAGCAGAGGATTTGGCAAGTTACAGTATGTGAGCTTTGTGAAAGTCCTTGGTTTGATCTATTTGCTTTCCTAGTAAGATAAAGCACAGAAGTTATGCACAATCCAGCAAAGCAGGGCGATGTATAACTTTGGTTAAACAAACACCTAAGCTACAATACTATGGATTAATTCTCCTGTTAATTCAATCAGTGTCATATTCAAACAGAATAGCAGGCTGTTACATCAAAGACATAACCAACATTCTGAAGTATGACATCACAAGATGAAAGGATGGATTTTAGCAGAGGATTTGGCAAGTTACAGTATGTGAGCTTTGTGAAAGTCCTTGGTTTGATCTATTTGCTTTCCTAGTAAGATAAAGCACAGAAGTTATGCACAATCCAGCAAAGCAGGGCGATGTATAACTTTGGTTAAACAAACACCTAAGCTACAATACTATGGATTAATTCTCCTGTTAATTCAATCAGTGTCATATTCAAACAGAATAGCAGGCTGTTACATCAAAGACATAACCAACATTCTGAAGTATGACATCACAAGATGAAAGGATGGATTTTAGCAGAGGATTTGGCAAGTTACAGTATGTGAGCTTTGTGAAAGTCCTTGGTTTGATCTATTTGCTTTCCTAGTAAGATAAAGCACAGAAGTTATGCACAATCCAGCAAGGCAGAGCAATGTATAACTTTGGTTAAACAAACACCTAAGCTACAATACTATGGATTAATTCTATCAGTGTCATAGTCAAAGAGAATAGCAGGCTGTTACTTGGCAACATCAAAGATATAACCAACATTCTGAAGTATGACATCACAAGATGAAAGGATGGATTTTAGCAGAGGATTTGGCAACTTACAGTATGTGAGCTTTGTGAAAGTCCTTGGTTTGATCTATTTGCTTTCCCAGTAAGATAAAGCACAGAAGTTATGCACAATCCAGCAAGGCAGAGCAATGTATAACTTTGGTTAAACAAACACCTAAACTACAATACTATGGATTAATTCTCCTATTAATTCAATCAGTGTCTTAGTCAAACAGAATAGCAGGCTGTTACATCAAAGATATAACCAACATTCTGAAGTATGACATCACAAGATGAAAGGATGGATTTTAGCAGAGGATTTGGCAAGTTACAGTATGTGAGCTTTGTGAAAGTCCTTGGTTTGATCTATTTGCTTTCCTAGTAAGATAAAGCACAGAAGTTATGCACAATCCAGCAAGGCAGAGCAATGTATAACTTTGGTTAAACAAACACCTAAGCTGCAATACTATGGATTAATTCTATCAGTGTCATAGTCAAAGAGAATAGCAGGCTGTTACTTGGCAACATCAAAGATATAACCAACATTCTGAAGTATGACATCACAAGATGAAAGGATGGATTTTAGCAGAGGATTTGGCAAGTTACAGTATGTGAGCTTTGTGAAAGTCCTTGCTTTGATCTTTTTGCTTTCCTAGTAAGATTAAGCACAGAAGTTATGCACAATCCAGCAAAGCAGGGCGATGTATAACTTTGGTTAAACAAACACCTAAGCTACAATACTATGGATTAATTCTCCTGTTAATTCAATCAGTGTCATATTCAAACAGAATAGCAGGCTGTTACATCAAAGACATAACCAACATTCTGAAGTATGACATCACAAGATGAAAGGATGGATTTTAGCAGAGGATTTGGCAACTTACAGTATGTGAGCTTTGTGAAAGTCCTTGCTTTGATCTATTTGCTTTCCTAGTAAGATAAAGCACAGAAGTTATGCACAATCCAGCAAAGCAGGGCGATGTATAACTTTGGTTAAACAAACACCTAAGCTACAATACTATGGATTAATTCTCCTGTTAATTCAATCAGTGTCATATTCAAACAGAATAGCAGGCTGTTACATCAAAGACATAACCAACATTCTGAAGTATGACATCACAAGATGAAAGGATGGATTTTAGCAGAGGATTTGGCAAGTTACAGTATGTGAGCTTTATGAAAGTCCTTGGTTTGATCTATTTGCTTTCCTAGTAAGATAAAGCACAGAAGGTATGCACAATCCAGCAAGGCAGAGCAATGTATAACTTTGGTTAAACAAACACCTAAGCTACAATACTATGGATTAATTCTATCAGTGTCATAGTCAAAGAGAATAGCAGGCTGTTACTTGGCAACATCAAAGATATAACCAACATTCTGAAGTATGACATCACAAGATGAAAGGATGGATTTTAGCAGAGGATTTGGCAACTTACAGTATGTGAGCTTTGTGAAAGTCCTTGCTTTGATCTTTTTGCTTTCCTAGTAAGATAAAGCACAGAAGTTATGCACAATCCAGCAAAGCAGGGCGATGTATAACTTTGGTTAAACAAACACCTAAGCTACAATACTATGGATTAATTCTCCTGTTAATTCAATCAGTGTCATATTCAAACAGAATAGCAGGCTGTTACATCAAAGACATAACCAACATTCTGAAGTATGACATCACAAGATGAAAGGATGGATTTTAGCAGAGGATTTGGCAAGTTACAGTATGTGAGCTTTGTGAAAGTCCTTGCTTTGATCTTTTTGCTTTCCTTGTAAGATAAAGCTCAGAAGTTATGCACAATCCAGCAAGGCAGGGCGATGTATAACTTTGGTTAAACAAACACCTAAGCTGCAATACTATGGATTAATTCTATCAGTGTCATAGTCAAAGAGAATAGCAGGCTGTTACTTGGCAACATCAAAGATATAACCAACATTCTGAAGTATGACATCACAAGATGAAAGGATGGATTTTAGCAGAGGATTTGGCAAGTTACAGTATGTGAGCTTTGTGAAAGTCCTTGCTTTGATCTTTTTGCTTTCCTAGTAAGATAAAGCACAGAAGTTATGCACAATCCAGCAAAGCAGGGCAATGTATAACTTTGGTTAAACAAACACCTAAGCTACAATACTATGGATTAATTCTCCTGTTAATTCAATCAGTGTCATATTCAAACAGAATAGCAGGCTGTTACATCAAAGACATAACCAACATTCTGAAGTATGACATCACAAGATGAAAGGATGGATTTTAGCAGAGGATTTGGCAAGTTACAGTATGTGAGCTTTGTGAAAGTCCTTGGTTTGATCTATTTGCTTTCCTAGTAAGATAAAGCACAGAAGTTATGCACAATCCAGCAAAGCAGGGCGATGTATAACTTTGGTTAAACAAACACCTAAGCTACAATACTATGGATTAATTCTCCTGTTAATTCAATCAGTGTCATATTCAAACAGAATAGCAGGCTGTTACATCAAAGACATAACCAACATTTTGAAGTATGACATCACAAGATGAAAGGATGGATTTTAGCAGAGGATTTGGCAACTTACAGTATGTGAGCTTTGTGAAAGTCCTTGCTTTGATCTATTTGCTTTCCTAGTAAGATAAAGCACAGAAGTTATGCACAATCCAGCAAAGCAGGGCGATGTATAACTTTGGTTAAACAAACACCTAAGCTACAATACTATGGATTAATTCTCCTGTTAATTCAATCAGTGTCATATTCAAACAGAATAGCAGGCTGTTACATCAAAGACATAACCAACATTCTGAAGTATGACATCACAAGATGAAAGGATGGATTTTAGCAGAGGATTTGGCAAGTTACAGTATGTGAGCTTTGTGAAAGTCCTTGGTTTGATCTATTTGCTTTCCTAGTAAGATAAAGCACAGAAGTTATGCACAATCCAGCAAGGCAGAGCAATGTATAACTTTGGTTAAACAAACACCTAAGCTACAATACTATGGATTAATTCAATCAGTGTCATAGTCAAAGAGAATAGCAGGCTGTTACTTGGCAACATCAAAGATATAACCAACATTCTGAAGTATGACATCACAAGATGAAAGGATGGATTTTAGCAGAGGATTTGGCAACTTACAGTATGTGAGCTTTGTGAAAGTCCTTGCTTTGATCTATTTGCTTTCCTAGTAAGATAAAGCACAGAAGTTATGCACAATCCAGCAAAGCAGGGCGATGTATAACTTTGGTTAAACAAACACCTAAGCTACAATACTATGGATTAATTCTCCTGTTAATTCAATCAGTGTCATATTCAAACAGAATAGCAGGCTGTTACATCAAAGACATAACCAACATTCTGAAGTATGACATCACAAGATGAAAGGATGGATTTTAGCAGAGGATTTGGCAAGTTACAGTATGTGAGCTTTGTGAAAGTCCTTGGTTTGATCTATTTGCTTTCCTAGTAAGATAAAGCACAGAAGTTATGCACAATCCAGCAAGGCAGAGCAATGTATAACTTTGGTTAAACAAACACCTAAGCTACAATACTATGGATTAATTCAATCAGTGTCATAGTCAAAGAGAATAGCAGGCTGTTACTTGGCAACATCAAAGATATAACCAACATTCTGAAGTATGACATCACAAGATGAAAGGATGGATTTTAGCAGAGGATTTGGCAACTTACAGTATGTGAGCTTTGTGAAAGTCCTTGCTTTGATCTATTTGCTTTCCTAGTAAGATAAAGCACAGAAGTTATGCACAATCCAGCAAAGCAGGGCGATGTATAACTTTGGTTAAACAAACACCTAAGCTACAATACTATGGATTAATTCTCCTGTTAATTCAATCAGTGTCATATTCAAACAGAATAGCAGGCTGTTACATCAAAGACATAACCAACATTCTGAAGTATGACATCACAAGATGAAAGGATGGATTTTAGCAGAGGATTTGGCAAGTTACAGTATGTGAGCTTTGTGAAAGTCCTTGGTTTGATCTATTTGCTTTCCTAGTAAGATAAAGCACAGAAGTTATGCACAATCCAGCAAAGCAGGGCGATGTATAACTTTGGTTAAACAAACACCTAAGCTACATTACTATGGATTAATTCTCCTGTTAATTCAATCAGTGTCATATTCAAACAGAATAGCAGGCTGTTACATCAAAGACATAACCAACATTCTGAAGTATGACATCACAAGATGAAAGGATGGATTTTAGCAGAGGATTTGGCAAGTTACAGTATGTGAGCTTTGTGAAAGTCCTTGGTGTGATCTATTTGCTTTCCTAGTAAGATAAAGCACAGAAGTTATGCACAATCCAGCAAGGCAGGGCGATGTATAACTTTGGTTAAACAAACACCTAAGCTACAATACTATGGATTAATTCTCCTGTTAATTCAATCAGTGTCATATTCAAACAGAATAGCAGGCTGTTACATCAAAGACATAACCAACATTCTGAAGTATGACATCACAAGATGAAAGGATGGATTTTAGCAGAGGATTTGGCAAGTTACAGTATGTGAGCTTTGTGAAAGTCCTTGGTTTGATCTATTTGCTTTCCTAGTAAGATAAAGCACAGAAGTTATGCACAATCCAGCAAGGCAGGGCGATGTATAACTTTGGTTAAACAAACACCTAAGCTACAATACTATGGATTAATTCTCCTATTAATTCAATCAGTGTCTTAGTCAAACAGAATAGCAGGCTGTTACATCAAAGATATAACCAACATTGTAGTGGCAATTTCTTCTTGTGTGTCATGTAAAAATTGTCACTTGTGTCATAGGAGCCAACCTGTTCGTTCCTGATGCGTGTCCACTTTAATATACTCACAGATCCGTTGTTTCACTTGATTTCTTATTTTATTCGTAATTCCACTTGTATCCAGAACAGATCCAAAATGAATATAGCAAAACTCAAAACAAAAGGTCACGCTCAAAAAACATTTGCTGCTTGGCTCCTAAACCTCCACCACCGTCCACAAACAAAACGATCTACCTTTTTTCTTTCCACCTGTGCATCGCAGCCAAATTAATTAACTCGGCTCCACCTTAACTCGGCTCCACCCATAACACAAAATACCTGCCAAAATATGCCCAAATAAATCCATTATTCACCATAAAAGTTTCCATGTCAAATCAAGTACTTCTCATAAATTAATACTTATTTCTTACAACACAAAAAATATACTCTATTAACACAAACTTAAACCATACTTCTGAAACTAAAGTTATTATGATTAAAATGGCCTCCACAAATCCGGCCCCTAATTATAAGGCAGGAGGAATTATAATTACCTTTCTTCAATAGTGTATATCACACTGCTTACATTGACAAAGGAATTCTCCAGAACTATAACGATCCTAATATTTAATCAATTTCATACATATTACATTTCATACACAACAGATTTTTTTTTTTTTTTTTTTTTTTTTTCGATTCTTCCTGGAAAGAGAGTTACTGATAGTCATTTGCGGGGCAGCGATCCGCCTACACCCCTTAGTCAGTGTCAGTCATTAGTTGTTATGTCATTAGTAATCAGTCTCACAGATGAGACAAAGTTTGGCAACAGGTCGTTCCAAAGTGCTTGATCTGGTCTTGACCAGCACACGCCGAACAAGACCTTTTGAATCCATTTTTGTCTGCACTACTCTCCCGAGCAGCCAAGAATTTCTTGGTGCATTTTCATCCAAGATCATGATGATGTCTCCTAGCTGAAGATTTTGTTTAATTTTGTTCCACTTCTGGCGCTCCTGAAGGTTTGGTAGATACTCCTTCACCCACCTTTTCCAAAATAAATCTGCCAGATATTGAGTTTGCTTCCACCTTCGACGTGAGTAGCAATCATCCTTTCTGAAAAGACCAGGTGGCAGCAATGGTTTCTTCTTGAGCAACAATAAATGATTTGGTGTTAGAGCTTCGAGGTCGTTTGGGTCATCGGATGATGCAGTTATCGGTCGGTCATTGATTATAGCTTCCACTTCACAGAGAAGAGTTTGTAGGCACTCATCATCTATTGTTTGTTCACGAAGCACTGACTTTAAGATCCTCTTCACCAACTTTACTTGTCTCTCCCATATACCACCAAAGTGTGGGCCAGCGGGTGGATTAAAAATCCATTGTATCCCTCTTTCTGCAAGAGTATTTTGTATCTTGGTTTGATTAATTTCTTGTAAAGAAGCTCTTAGCTCTCTATCAGCTCCTACTAAGTTGGTACCATTATCGGACCTGATGAGAGCTACCTGTCCTCTTCTACACATGAAGCGTCGAATTGCATTTATGCATGAATCTGTGTCCAGCGTGTGGGAGACTTCAATGTGCAGAGCACGTGTTGTTAAACATGTAAACAACACTCCATATCTTTTGATGATGCTGCGACCTTTCTTGACCTCTATGGGACCAAAATAGTCTATCCCTACGTTTGTAAAAGGGGGTTTGTCAGGTAGCAGCCGATCCACTGGCAAGTCTGCCATTTTCTGTTCTTGAGCTTTAGCATTATTTTTTCTGCAAATGACACAACGGAACAAAAGCTTTCTCACTGCAGCATTAGCTGAGGGTATCCAATACCGCTGGCGCAGACGAGAGAGCATGAAGTTTCTGCCAGAGTGTCCAGTTTTCTCATGTATGTCCTGCAGCAACAAGTTTGTGGCATGAAGATCCTTTGGCATTATTATAGGGTGTTTTGAACTTTCTGGCATTGCAGATCTATTCAATCGTCCTCCAACTCTGAGCATGCCATCTTTAAGGTGTGGATCCAGTCTGTAGATAGGACCTTTTCTTTTCAGCACCTGTTTTCCTCTTTCCAAAGCTGAAATCTCTTCTTGGAAGCTGCAACGCTGACAATACTTAACAATCTGCATTTCTGCTCTGTTCAACTCTTCCACAGTAAGATGCCCTTGGTTTGGTGAAGCTTTAGTGCCAACAGCTTTTTCTCTTATTTTCTTGTTTTTCGAAATCAAATGGTCTTTCGCTCTGAGTATCCAGGCTATGGCTCGTTTTAGACGCCACCAGCTTGAATAGTGATTTATTAATTTTCCAACTGCACACGAGCTCTCTGTGATTGTTGAAAGCACCACTATTGCTTTTCTCACCTCTTCGTCATCTTCAGAGAGCCTCAGGCTTTCATGTTTGTCAGTTTCCGTTTTGCTTGCATCCTTTAAGAAGGATGGCCCCTTTGTCCAGATCTGATTGGTCAAAAACTGTTCCACTGTCAGTCCACGTGAGGCATGATCCGCTGGATTTTTAGAAGTTTCCACATGACTCCACTGTTCCACACTTGTAGCCTCCTTGATCACTGCAATTCTGTTAGCAACAAAAGTCTTCAACCGCAGTGCTTCATTTGCAATGTATTTTAGCACAGCTGTGCTATCCGTCCAAAAGGCTGAGGCCTGAAGATCAATCTGTAGCTCTCTTTTTATCACCTTGTCAATGTTTACAGCCATTACTGCTGCAGTAAGCTCCATTCGAGGAATGGTTGTTTGTTTCAGTGGAGCTACTCTTGCTTTTCCCATCATAAAGGCACAGTGAACATGACCTTTATCATTTGTCAACTTAAGATATGATACTGTTCCATAACCGGTTTCGCTGGCATCTGAGAAGTGATTGAGCTGGGCTGCAACAATCGGACCGAACTCATTTGGTTTGATGCACCTAGTTATCTGGAAGCTGGCTACTTGAGGCAGTTGGGTCACCCAGACCGACCATTCATGCAAAAGATGTTGAGGAATTTCCTCATCCCAGGAAATCTTTTCCTTGCACAGTCTTTGGAGGATCATTTTTGCAGGGAGTACCACTGGAGCAATAAAACCAAGCGGGTCATATATTGAACTCACAATAGAAAGAACTCCTCTTCTTGTCATTGGTTTTTCCTTCATGGCAACTTTGAACTTGAATGAGTCAGAGTTTTCACACCACAGCACACCTAGTGCTCTTTCTATAGGAAGAGCATCTTTTGAAAGATCCAGACCTTTCACTTCTTTAGCCCTTTCATTCTCAGGCACCGACTGCAAGAGTGTGCGGCTGTTGCTAGCCCACTTTGAGAGTTTGAAACCGCCTGCAGCACACAAAGTTGTGAGGTTTTTCCTTAGAGCTATAGCGTCCTCCTCATTGCTGACCGCCTTTAAGCAATCATCCACATAAAAGTTTTTCAACACTGTTTCAACAACATCAGGCAATGCCTTAGCTTTATTATCTTCTGCGGTTTTGCGCAAAGCATAATTTGCACAGCTGGCGGATGAGGTTGCCCCAAACAGATGGACAACCATTTTATATTCAGCCATTTCTTGAGTGAGATCCCCTTCTGGCCACCAAAGAAAACGTAGAAGGTCTGTGTCCTCTTCTGGAACTCTCACTTGATGGTACATGGCTTCAATGTCGGCCATCATTGCTATTTTTTCCTGCCTGAAGCGAGTCAGCACTCCTATAAGTGTGTTAGTTAGATCTGGGCCCTGAAGCAGCTTTTGGTTGAGAGACACTCCCTGATAACTGGCGGCACAGTCAAATACCACCCGCAGTTTTTTCTTTTGCGGATGGTAAACTCCATGATGTGGAATATACCACACTTTGCCATCCTGCCGACTCAGTTGTGTTTCTGGAACTTTGACAGCATATCCATTTTTTAACATGTCTGTGATACAGTCAGAATATTCCTTATGAAAGTCAGGATTCCTGTTGAGTCTTTTCTTCAGTGTGAGTGCACGCTGCACTGCTGCAACTTGATTGTTTGGCATCCTGATCTCCGACTCCTTTGTTGGCAACTTAATATAGTAGTGTCCTTCCTTATGTTCCACAGAATTTGACACAGCATACGTGAACCTTTTGTCCTCAATTGACATTTCCACTTTTTCATCACAGGCACGTTCTGGAAAATCCACATTGTACTGCTGCATGAGCATCCTTTCTATAGTATCGACTGATATCCGATTCACACTAATAGCTTGATGCTCTCCATCCTCTTGTCCTCTGATTGGTCCATTGACAGTCCATCCAAGAATTGTTTTGACAGCATATGGGCCATTGTTTTTACTGTTAATCACTCTCCATGGCTCAAAAGCTTCAGGAACATCATTACCAATTAGCAGCCCAACATCAGCATCAATGTGTGGCAGCTTCACTTCTTTAAGATATGTCCATTTATCAATATCCTTCTGGAGGGGGATATTTTTCTTTCCAACTGGAATGTTGTTTTGAGTAAAAACCTTTGAAAGGGTGACAAATTTATTCTCAATGATTCCACTGATTTCCAAGTTTCTTACAAGACGGCCCTTTACTTGTTTGGTTGAGTTCATAGTGCTTAAGACAATCTGTGTTTCTTTACCATTTAGGTTAAGTTGCTTTGCCAATGCATCAGTACAAAATGTTCCTGAGCTCCCAGGATCCATAAACGCATACGTTTTCACAATTTTTGTCCCGTCTTTTGACTTGACATACACCGGCAGAATAGACAGAATGCAGCTGTCTCCGGCCCCAGTAGACGGAGTTGCTACATGATTTAGACTCACAAGTGCACTTGAAATCCAGTCACATCCAGTGTTTTCTGTTTGACAACTTGTGTTTGTTTGCTTTGAAACATTTTCATTTTTATAAATGTGCAACAAGCTTGGGTGTTTCAGCGAGCACACTTGACATGTTAATCTCTTTTTACAGTCTTTGCTGAGGTGTCCTTTTAATAAACAAGCAAAACATATGCCATTCTTCCGCAAAATGTCCAATTTTTCTTTGTGTGGTCTCTCTGTGATTTGGTAACACTCTGCCATAGTGTGGTTCTTTCTGCAAAACAGACATGGCCTGGTGAGGGCACTGTTGCTACACAAGTTGGGGGCATTACCTTTAACATTTTCAATTTCTTCACTTAAAGATACATTAGTAGCAAAGCTACTTCCTCTTGGTTTATCTTTCTTTGTAATTTTTACCGTAACAGGCATTTTTCTGTCTTTCCATTCACCTGCAACTCCCTGCAGGTCTCCAAAGAGGGGGTCATTCACCATTTTTGCCTCTTTGTCCACAAAGTTTACAAGATCCACAAATCTTATTCGAGTTTGTTTTCTTTCTTTGATGTCAAAGGCCAAAGCTCGCCATTTTTCTCTCATTTTATATGGCAGTTTTGAGATCACAACCCTCATGTTGGCTGGATTGTCCAACTCATCCATATAATCCACATCCTCCAAAGCATTGCAACAGTTTAAAAGAAAAAGTGAAAACCCATGAAGGGTTTTAGCATCCTCTGATTTTATTTGTGGCCATCTAAATAGCTTATCCATTAAAGCTGTCGCAATTTTAAGAGGGTTTCCATAGTGGTCTTCCAGCAGGCGCACTGCTTCTCTATAGCCACGGCCAGCAGGCATATGTTGGCAACCTTTTACCACATCATGAGGCTCACCTCTTGTGAATTGCTCCAAAAAGAACAGTTTGTCTACATTGTTGTCAGTTTTCGAGTCCACAACATGTTCAAAGGCCTTCATAAAGGATCTAAAATCAAGTGAGTCACCACAAAACACAGGAATATCACGTTGTGGCAAGCGAGCTGATCTTTGATGATTGACAAGCGTTTCTGTGATGTCTATTTGTCGTTTCATGACATCATAGAGTTCATAATTATGATCTGTAGGTTGTTTGGGAACAGTATTATGCGTTGTGATGGACTCATGTGGCCTTTGTGACTTTTGTCTCGCTCCTAATGATGGGACTGAGCGCTGACTGTGGTCCATATTAACAGGAATTGACATTTTCTGCTCATTAGCACCCCTTTGATTGTGTGTCATGGCTTCTGCAGCATAATATTCATTCATTCCATCACCAATTTCAGGAATGTCATGTCCTTCATATACTTTAATTTTTGCATTTGACACTGCTAATGCTGTTTGAATTTCTAGCTCCTCCTTCTCAGCCACGAGATGTGCCTCCTTTAATGCCAAAGCCTGTTTTTGTTTCAAGGCAGCTGCTTTTGCTTCCAAGGCTGCTCTCCTTGTTTCCTCTTTAAGGCGAGTGGACGAGGCCGATGACACGCCAGAGCGCACACTGTAAGAAGTTGATACACTTGATTTTGACACATTTGACGCACTGTCCAGATGAGATAACTCATCTTCCGCTGTTGTAGCCGTTTCCATGCGTCTCTTGACATCTTTACACCACAAATGAACCCTTTGGATGAATTCTTCAAACTTCTTCAACCTTGGTTCAAACCAGTCCTTCTGATCGGCACTTTGCTCCTCCTTATTCAAATGCTGTTGAACAGAATTGTTTATCTCCTTGAACGTCTCCAAAATTGCATTGAAGTCCTTTAATTTTAATTTGACCTCCTGGTGGCTTGAATGCTTTCCCAGCAGATCCTCAATTTGATTTGATTTCAATGTGAGCTGCCTTAGTTTCACTCTCCTTGCGCTGACATCGCGCTGCAGCTTTTCCTCTTCGCTTTTGTCCACGGGCGCAACATAGCCAGCACTATCCTCATTCATGCTTGGATACGCTTCAGAGAGTCGGACATTGAATCCGCGGATTCATAGAAAAGAATCACAATGTGCTCTCGTTGACCAGACATGAAACATGTTCCTTTTTCAACTTTGTAAATCGTACCCGAGTCATTTATTCATTCATTGTAATACAATCAGCTGTTGCGGAAGCCGCAATCACAGGCTGTCATTCATGTGGCAAGATTCCAGGACAAACAGCTGAACTGCTCACGCTGTTTTTTGATTTTTGTATAGTGGCAATTTCTTCTTGTGTGTCATGTAAAAATTGTCACTTGTGTCATAGGAGCCAACCTGTTCGTTCCTGATGCGTGTCCACTTTAATATACTCACAGATCCGTTGTTTCACTTGATTTCTTATTTTATTCGTAATTCCACTTGTATCCAGAACAGATCCAAAATGAATATAGCAAAACTCAAAACAAAAGGTCACGATCAAAAAACATTTGCTGCTTGGCTCCTAAACCTCCACCACCGTCCACAAACAAAACGATCTACCTTTTTTCTTTCCACCTGTGCATCGCAGCCAAATTAATTAACTCGGCTCCACCTTAACTCGGCTCCACCCATAACACAAAATACCTGCCAAAATATGCCCAAATAAATCCATTATTCACCATAAAAGTTTCCATGTCAAATCAAGTACTTCTCATAAATTAATACTTATTTCTTACGACACAAAAAATATACTCTATTAACACAAACTTAAACCATACTTCTGAAACTAAAGTTATCATGATTAAAATGGCCTCCACAGGATGGATTTTAGCAGAGGATTTGGCAACTTACAGTATGTGAGCTTTGTGAAAGTCCTTGCTTTGATCTTTTTGCTTTCCTAGTCAGATAAAGCTCAGAAGTAATGCACAATCCAGCAAGGCAGGGCGATGTATAACTTTGGTTAAACAAACACCTAAGCTACAATACTATGGATTAATTCTCCTATTAATTCAATCAGTGTCTTAGTCAAACAGAATAGCAGGCTGTTACATCAAAGATATAACCAACATTCTGAAGTATGACATCACAAGATGAAAGGATGGATTTTAGCAGAGGATTTGGCAAGTTACAGTATGTGAGCTTTGTGAAAGTCCTTGGTTTGATCTATTTGCTTTCCTAGTAAGATAAAGCACAGAAGTTATGCACAATCCAGCAAGGCAGAGCAATGTATAACTTTGGTTAAACAAACACCTAAGCTACAATACTATGGATTAATTCTCCTGTTAATTCAATCAGTATCATATTCAAACAGAAAAGCAGGCTGTTACATCAAAGACATAACCAACATTCTGAAGTATGACATCACAAGATGAAAGGATGGATTTTAGCAGAGGATTTGGCAAGTTACAGTATGTGAGCTTTGTGAAAGTCCTTGGTGTGATCTCTTTGCTTTCCTAGTAAGATAAAGCACAGAAGTTATGCACAATCCAGCAAAGCAGGGCGATGTATAACTTTGGTTAAACAAACACCTAAGCTACAATACTATGGATTAATTCTCCTGTTAATTCAATCAGTGGTATATTCAAACAGAATAGCAGGCTGTTACATCAAAGACATAACCAACATTCTGAAGTATGACATCACAAGATGAAAGGATGGATTTTAGCAGAGGATTTGGCAACTTACAGTATGTGAGCTTTGTGAAAGTCCTTGCTTTGATCTTTTTGCTTTCCTAGTAAGATAAAGCTCAGAAGTTATGCACAATCCAGCAAGGCAGGGCGATGTATAACTTTGGTTAAACAAACACCTAAGCTACAATACTATGGATTAATTCTCATGTTAATTCAATCAGTGTCATATTCAAACAGAATAGCAGGCTGTTACATCAAAGACATAACCAACATTCTGAAGTATGACATCACAAGATGAAAGGATGGATTTTAGCAGAGGATTTGGCAACTTACAGTATGTGAGCTTTGTGAAAGTCCTTGCTTTGATCTTTTTGCTTTCCTAGTAAGATAAAGCACAGAAGTTATGCACAATCCAGCAAGGCAGAGCAATGTATAACTTTGGTTAAACAAACACCTAAGCTACAATACTATGGATTAATCCTATCAGTGTCATAGTCAAAGAGAATAGCAGGCTGTTACTTGGCAACATCAAAGACATAACCAACATTCTGAAGTATGACATCACAAGATGAAAGGATGGATTTTAGCAGAGGATTTGGCAAGTTACAGTATGTGAGCTTTGTGAAAGTCCTTGGTGTGATCTATTTGCTTTCCTAGTAAGATAAAGCACAGAAGTTATGCACAATCCAGCAAAGCAGGGCAATGTATAACTTTGGTTAAACAAACACCTAAGCTACAATACTATGGATTAATTCTATCAGTGTCATAGTCAAAGAGAATAGCAGGCTGTTACTTGGCAACATCAAAGATATAACCAACATTCTGAAGTATGACATCACAAGATGAAAGGATGGATTTTAGCAGAGGATTTGGCAAGTTACAGTATGTGAGCTTTGTGAAAGTCCTTGGTTTGATCTATTTGCTTTCCTAGTAAGATAAAGCACAGAAGTTATGCACAATCCAGCAAGGCAGGGCGATGTATAACTTTGGTTAAACAAACACCTAAGCTACAATACTATGGATTAATTCTCCTATTAATTCAATCAGTGTCTTAGTCAAACAGAATAGCAGGCTGTTACATCAAAGATATAACCAACATTCTGAAGTATGACATCACAAGATGAAAGGATGGATTTTAGCAGAGGATTTGGCAACTTACAGTATGTGAGCTTTGTGAAAGTCCTTGCTTTGATCTTTTTGCTTTCCTAGTAAGATAAAGCTCAGAAGTTTTGCACAATCCAGCAAGGCAGGGCGATGTATAACTTTGGTTAAACAAACACCTAAGCTACAATACTATGGATTAATTCTCCTGTTAATTCAATCAGTGTCATATTCAAACAGAATAGCAGGCTGTTACATCAAAGACATAACCAACATTCTGAAGTATGACATCAAAAGATGAAAGGATGGATTTTAGCAGAGGATTTGGCAACTTACAGTATGTGAGCTTTGTGAAAGTCCTTGGTTTGATCTATTTGCTTTCCTAGTAAGATAAAGCACAGAAGTTATGCACAATCCAGCCTGGCAGGGCGATGTATAACTTTGGTTAAACAAACACCTAAGCTACAATACTATGGATTAATTATATCAGTGTCATAGTCAAACAGAACAGCAGGCTGTAACTTGGCAACATCAAAGATATAACCAACATTCTGAAGTATGAAATCACAAGATGAAAGGATGGATTTTAGCAGAGGATTTGGCAACTTACAGTATGTGAGCTTTGTGAAAGCACAATTTTAGTATTTCTTCAAAACTTGTAGCATTTGCTACATAACTCAAATCATCAGCATTACATATAGGTCTTAAGGTAAGGACATGTTCTTCAAGTTGGAGGCTTCTCTTGAATTTGCCAATACTCATTGCTGGAAAATTGCTCTTAAGTGCCTGGTGCCAAAAAGCTCTCACGCTTAGGAATAAACGAGACCAATGAACAAAACTTCTGTGTTAGCTAAGGAAAAGATCATGGTTTGGTAAGAAAAATGATGTCAGCCTAACCAATGATAGTTGGACTCACAGAGGACTTGATGGCTACCTCCTAGTTGAAAGTCCTTCCTTTGATCTATTTGCTTTCCTAGTAAGATAAAGCACAGAAGTTATGCACAATCCAGCAAGGCAGGGCGATGTATAACTTTGGTTAAACAAACACCTAAGCTACAATACTATGGATTAATTCTCCTGTTAATTCAATCAGTGTCATAGTCAAACAGAATAGCAGGCTGTTACAAAAAAAGATAGAACCAACATTCTGAAGTATGACATCACAAGATGAAAGGATGGATTTTAGCAGAGGATTTGGCAAGTTACAGCATGTGAGCTTTGTGAAAGTCCTTGGTTTGATCTATTTGCTTTCCTAGTAAGATATAGCACAGAAGTTATGCACAATCCAGCAAGGCAGGGCGATGTATAACTTTGGTTAAACAAACACCTAAGCTACAATACTATGGATTAATTCTTCTGTTAATTCAATCAGTGTCATAATCAAACAGACTAGCAGGCTGTTACTTGGCAACATCAAAGATATAACCAACATTCTGAAGTATGACATCACAAGATGAAAGGATGGATTTTAGCAGAGGATTTGGCAACTTACAGTATGTGAGCTTTGTGAAAGCACAATTGTAGTATTTCTTCAAAACTTGTAGCATTTGCTACATAACTCAAATCATCAGCATTACATATAGGTCTTAAGGTTTGGACATGTTCTTCAAGTTGGAGGCTTCTCTTGAATTTGCCAATACTCATTGCTGGAAAATTGCTCTTAAGTGCCTGGTGCCAAAAAGCTCTCACGCTTAGGAATAAATGAGACCAATGAAAAAAACTTCTGTGTTAGCTAAGGAAAAGATCATGGTTTGGTAAGAAAAATGATGTCAGCCTAACCAATGACAGTTGGACTCACATAGGACTTGATGGCTATCTCCTAGTTGAAAGTCCTTGGTTTGATCTATTTGCTTTCCTGGTAAGATAAAGCACAGAAGTTATGCACAATCCAGCAAGGCAGGGCGATGTATAACTTTGGTTAAACAAACACCTAAGCTTCAATACTATGGATTATTTCTCTTGTTAAATCAATCAGTGTCGTAGTCAAACAGAATAGCAGGCTTTTACTTGGCAACATCAAAGATATAACCAACATTCTGAAGTATGAAATCACAAGATGAAAGGATGGATTTTAGCAGAGGATTTGGCAAGTTACAGTATGTGAGCTTTGTGAAAGCACAATTTTAGTATTTCTTCAAAACTTGTAGCATTTGCTACATAACTCAAATCATCAGCATTACATATAGGTCTTAAGGTAAGGACATGTTCTTCAAGTTGGAGGTTTCTCTTGAATTTGCCAATACTCATTGCTGGAAAATTGCTCTTAACTGCCTGGTGCCAACAAGCTCTCACGCGTAGGAATAAACGAGACCAATGAACAAAACTTCTGTGTTAGCTAAGGAAAAGATCATGGTTTAGTAAGAAAAATTATGTCAGTCTAACCAATGATAGTTGGACTCACATAGGACTTGATGGCTACCTCCTAGTTGAAAGTCCTTCCTTTGATCTATTTGCTTTCCTAGTAAGATAAAGCACAGAAGTTATGCACAATCCAGCAAGGCAGAGCAATGTATAACTTTGGTTAAACAAACACCTAAGCTACAATACTATGGATTAATCCTATCAGTGTCATAGTCAAAGAGAATAGCAGGCTGTTACTTGGCAACATCAAAGACATAACCAACATTCTGAAGTATGACATCACAAGATGAAATGATGGATTTTAGCAGAGGATTTGGCAAGTTACAGTATGTGAGCTTTGTGAAAGTCCTTGGTGTGATCTATTTGCTTTCCTAGTAAGATAAAGCACAGAAGTTATGCACAATCCAGCAAAGCAGGGCAATGTATAACTTTGGTTAAACAAACACCTAAGCTACAATACTATGGATTAATTCTCCTGTTAATTCAATCAGTGTCATATTCAAACAGAATAGCAGGCTGTTACATCAAAGACATAACCAACATTCTGAAGTATGACATCACAAGATGAAAGGATGGATTTTAGCAGAGGATTTGGCAAGTTACAGTATGTGAGCTTTGTGAAAGTCCTTGCTTTGATCTTTTTGCTTTCCTAGTAAGATAAAGCTCAGAAGTTATGCACAATCCAGCAAGGCAGGGCGATGTATAACTTTGGTTAAACAAACACCTAAGCTACAATACTATGGATTAATTCTCCTATTAATTAAATCAGTGTCTTAGTCAAACAGAATAGCAGGCTGTTACATCAAAGATATAACCAACATTCTGAAGTATGACATCACAAGATGAAAGGATGGATTTTAGCAGAGGATTTGGCAACTTACAGTATGTGAGCTTTGTGAAAGCACAATTTTAGTATTTCTTCAAAACTTGTAGCATTTGGTACACAACTCAAATCATCAGCATTACATATAGGTTTTAAGGTAAGGACATGTTCTTCAAGTTGAAGGCTTCTCTTGAATTTGCCAACACTCATTGCTGGAAAATTGCTCTTAAGTGCCTGGTGCCAACAAGCTCTCACGCTTAGGAATAAACGAGACCAATGAACAAAACTTCTGTGTTAGCTAAGGAAAAGATCATGGTTTGGTGAGAAAAATGATGTCAGCCTAACCAATGACAGTTGGACTCACATAGGACTTGATGGCTAGCTCCTAGTTGAAAGTCCTTGCTTTGATCTATTTGCTTTCCTAGTAAGATAAAGCACAGAAGTTATGCACAATCCAGCAAGGCAGGGCGATGTATAACTTTGGTTAAACAAACACCTAAGCTACAATACTATGGATTAATTCTTCTGTTAATTCAATCAGTGTCATAATCAAACAGACTAGCAGGCTGTTACTTGGCAACATCAAAGATATAACCAACATTCTGAAGTATGACATCACAAGATGAAAGGATGGATTTTAGCAGAGGATTTGGCAACTTACAGTATGTGAGCTTTGTGAAAGCACAATTGTAGTATTTCTTCAAAACTTGTAGCATTTGCTACATAACTCAAATCATCAGCATTACATATAGGTCTTAAGGTATGGACATGTTCTTCAAGTTGGAGGCTTCTCTTGAATTTGCCAATACTCATTGCTGGAAAATTGCTCTTAAGTGCCTGGTGCCAAAAAGCTCTCACGCTTAGGAATAAATGAGACCAATGAAAAAAACTTCTGTGTTAGCTAAGGAAAAGATCATGGTTTGGTAAGAAAAATGATGTCAGCCTAACCAATGACAGTTGGACTCACATAGGACTTGATGGCTATCTCCTAGTTGAAAGTCCTTGGTTTGATCTATTTACTTTCCTGGTAAGATAAAGCACAGAAGTTATGCACAATCCAGCAAGGCAGGGCGATGTATAACTTTGGTTAAACAAACACCTAAGCTTCAATACTATGGATTATTTCTCTTGTTAAATCAATCAGTGTCGTAGTCAAACAGAATAGCAGGCTTTTACTTGGCAACATCAAAGATATAACCAACATTCTGAAGTATGAAATCACAAGATGAAAGGATGGATTTTAGCAGAGGATTTGGCAAGTTACAGTATGTGAGCTTTGTGAAAGCACAATTTTAGTATTTCTTCAAAACTTGTAGCATTTGCTACATAACTCAAATCATCAGCATTACATATAGGTCTTAAGGTAAGGACATGTTCTTCAAGTTGGAGGCTTCTCTTGAATTTGCCAATACTCATTGCTGGAAAATTGCTCTTAACTGCCTGGTGCCAACAAGCTCTCACGCTTAGGAATAAACGAGACCAATGAACAAAACTTCTGTGTTAGCTAAGGAAAAGATCATGGTTTAGTAAGAAAAATTATGTCAGTCTAACCAATGATAGTTGGACTCACATAGGACTTGATGGCTACCTCCTAGTTGAAAGTCCTTCCTTTGATCTATTTGCTTTCCTAGTAAGATAAAGCACAGAAGTTATGCACAATCCAGCAAGGCAGGGCGATGTATAACTTTGGTTAAACAAACACCTAAGCTACAATACTATGGATTAATTCTCCTGTTAATTCAATCAGTGTCTTAGTCAAACAGAATAGCAGGCTGTTACATCAAAGACATAACCAACATTCTGAAGTATGACATCACAAGATGAAAGGATGTATTTTAGCAGAGGATTTGGCAACTTTCAGTATGTGAGCTTTGTGAAAGTCCTTGCTTTGATCTATTTGCTTTCCTAGTAAGATAAAGCACAGAAGTTATGCACAATCCAGCAAGGCAGGGCGATGTATAACTTTGGTTAAACAAACACCTAAGCTACAATACTATGGATTAATTCAATCAGTGTCATAGTCAAACAGAATAGCAGGCTGTTACTTGGAAACATCAAAGATATAACCAACATTCTGAAGTATGACATCAAAAGATGAAAGGATGGATTTTAGCAGAGGATTTGGCAACTTACAGTATGTGAGCTATGTGAAAGTCCTTGGTTTGATCTTTTTGCTTTCCTAGTAAGATAAAGCACAGAAGTTATGCACAATCCAGTAAGGCAGTGAGGATTTGGCAAGTTACAGTATGTGAGCTTTGTATTGCACAATTTTATATTTCTTCAAAACTTGTAGCATTTGCTACATTACTCAAATCATCAGCATTACATATAGGTCTTAAGGTAAGGACATGTTCTTCAAGTTGGAGGCTTCTCTTGAATTTGCCAATACTCATTGCTGGAAAATTACTCTTAAGTGCCTGGTGCCAAAAAGCTCTCACGCTTAGGAATAAACGAGACCAATGAACAAAACTTCTGTGTTAGCTAAGGAAAAGATCATGGTTTGGTAAGAAAAATGATGTCAGCCTAACCAATGATAGTTGGACTCACAGAGGACTTGATGGCTACCTCCTAGTTGAAAGTCCTTCCTTTGATCTATTTGCTTTCCTAGTAAGATAAAAGACAGAAGTTATGCACAATCCAGCAAGGCAGGGCGATGTATAACTTTGGTTAAACAAACACCTAAGCTACAATACTATGGATTATTTCTTCTGTTAATTCAATCAGTGTCATAGTCAAACAAAATAGCAGGCTGTTACATCAAAGACATAACCAACATTCTGAAGTATGACATCACAAGATGAAAGGATGGATTTTAGCAGAGGATTTGGCAAGTTACAGTATGTGAGCTTTGTGAAAGTCCTTGGTGTGATCTATTTGCTTTCCTAGTAAGATAAAGCACAGAAGTTATGCACAATCCAGCAAGGCAGGGCGATGTATAACTTTGGTTAAACAAACACCTAAGCTTCAATACTATGGATTATTTCTCTTGTTAAATCAATCAGTGTCGTAGTCAAACAGAATAGCAGGCTTTTACTTGGCAACATCAAAGATATAACCAACATTCTGAAGTATGAAATCACAAGATGAAAGGATGGATTTTAGCAGAGGATTTGGCAAGTTACAGTATGTGTGCTTTGTGAAAGCACAATTTTAGTATTTCTTCAAAACTTGTAGCATTTGCTACATAACTCAAATCATCAGCATTACATATAGGTCTTAAGGTAAGGACATGTTCTTCAAGTTGGAGGCTTCTCTTGAATTTGCCAATACTCATTGCTGGAAAATTGCTCTTAACTGCCTGGTGCCAACAAGCTCTCACGCTTAGGAATAAACGAGACCAATGAACAAAACTTCTGTGTTAGCTAAGGAAAAGATCATGGTTTGGTAAGAAAAATTATGTCAGTCTAACCAATGATAGTTGGACTCACATAGGACTTGATGGCTACCTCCTAGTTGAAAGTCCTTCCTTTGATCTATTTGCTTTCCTAGTAAGATAAAGCACAGAAGTTATGCACAATCCAGCAAGGCAGGGCGATGTATAACTTTGGTTAAACAAACACCTAAGATACAATACTATGGATTAATTCTCCTGTTAATTCAATCAGTGTCTTAGTCAAACAGAATAGCAGGCTGTTACATCAAAGACATAACCAACACTCTGAAGTATGACATCACAAGATGAAAGGATGGATTTTAGCAGAGGATTTGGCAAGTTACAGTATGTGAGCTTTGTGAAAGCACAATTGTAGTATTTCTTCAAAACTTGTAGCATTTGCTACATAACTCAAATCATCAGCATTACATATAGGTCTTAAGGTAAGGACATGTTCTTCAAGTTGGAGGTTTCTCTTGAATTTGCCAATACTCATTGCTGGAAAATTGCTCTGAAGTGACTGGTGCCAACAAGCTCTCACGCTTAGGAATAAATGAGGCCATTGAAAAAAATTTCTGTGTTAACTATGGAAAACATCATGGTTTGGCAAGAAAAATGATGTCAGCCTAATCAATGACAGTTGGACTCACATAGGACTTGATGGCTACCTCCTAGTTGAAAGTCCTTGCTTTGATCTATTTGCTTTCCTAGCAAGATAAAGCAAAGAAGTTAGGCACAATCCAGCAAGGCAAGGAGATGTATAACTTTGGTTAAACAAACACCTAAGCAACAATACTATGGATTATTAAATCAGTGTCATAGTCAAACAGAATAGCAGGCTGTTACTTGGCAACATCAAAGATATAACCAACATTCTGAAGTATGACATCACAAGATGAAAGGATGGATTTTAGCAGAGGATTTGGCAACTTACAGTATGTGAGCTTTGTGAAAGTCCTTGGTGTGATCTATTTGCTTTCCTAGTAAGATAAAGCACAGAAGTTATGCACAATCCAGCAAAGCAGGGCGATGTATAACTTTGGTTAAACAAACACCTAAGCAACAATACTATGGATTATTAAATCAGTGTCATAGTCAAACAGAATAGCAGGCTGTTACTTGGCAACATCAAAGATATAACCAACATTCTGAAGTATGACATCACAAGATGAAAGGATGGATTTTAGCAGAGGATTTGGCAACTTACAGTATGTGAGCTTTGTGAAAGTCCTTGGTGTGATCTATTTGCTTTCCTAGTAAGATAAAGCACAGAAGTTATGCACAATCCAGCAAAGCAGGGCGATGTATAACTTTGGTTAAACAAACACCTAAGCTACAATACTATGGATTAATTCTCCTGTTAATTCAATCAGTGTCTTAGTCAAACAGAATAGCAGGCTGTTACATCAAAGACATAACCAACATTCTGAAGTATGACATCACAAGATGAAAGGATGGATTTTAGCAGAGGATTTGGCAACTTACAGTATGTGAGCTTTGTGAAAGTCCTTGGTTTGATCTATTTGCTTTCCTGGTAAGATAAAGCACAGAAGTTATGCACAATCCAGCAAGGCGGGGCAATGTATAACTTTGGTTAAACAAACACCTAAGCTACAATACTATGGATTAATTCTATCAGTGTCATAGTCAAACAGAATAGCAGGCTGTTACTTGGCAACATCAAAGATATAACCAACATTCTGAAGTATGACATCACAAGATGAAAGGATGGATTTTAGCAGAGGATTTGGCAAGTTACAGTATGTGAGCTTTGTGAAAGTCCTTGCTTTGATCTTTTTGCTTTCCTAGTAAGATAAAGCACAGAAGTTATGCACAATCCAGCAAGGCAGGGCGATGTATAACTTTGGTTAAACAAACACCTAAGCTACAATACTATGGATTAATTCTCCTGTTAATTCAATCAGTGTCTTAGTCAAACAGAATAGCAGGCTGTTACATCAAAGACATAACCAACATTCTGAAGTATGACATCACAAGATGAAAGGATGGATTTTAGCAGAGGATTTGACAAGTTACAGAAAGTGAGCTTTGTGAAAGTCCTTGGTTTGATCTATTTGCTTTCCTAGTAAGATAAAGCACAGAAGTTATGCACAATCCAGCCTGGCAGGGCGATGTATAACTTTGGTTAAACAAACACCTAAACTACAATACTATGGATTAATTATATCAGTGTCATAGTCAAATAGAATAGCAGGCTGTTACTTGGCAACATCAAAGATATAACCAACATTCTGAAGTATGACATCACAAGATGAAAGGATGGATTTTAGCAGAGAATTTGGCAAGTTACAGTATGTGAGCTTTGTAAAAGCACAATTTTTGTATTTCTTCAAAACTTGTAGCATTTGCTACATAACTCAAATCATCAGCATTACATATAGGTCTTAAGGTAAGGACATGTTCTTCAAATTGGAGGCTTCTCTTGAATTTGCCAATACTCATTGCTGGAAAATTGCTCTTAACTGCCTGGTGCCAACAAGCTCTCACGCTTAGGAATAAATGAGACCAATGAACAAAACTTCTATGTTAGCGAAGGAAAAGATCATGGTTTGGTCAGAAAAATTATGTCAGCCTAACCAATGATAGTTGGACTCACATAGGACTTGATGGCTACCTCCTAGTTGAAAGTCCTTCCTTTGATCTATTTGCTTTCCTAGTAAGATAAAGCACAGAAGTTATGCACAATCCAGCAAGGCAGGGCGATGTATAACTTTGGTTAAACAAACACCTAAGCTACAATACTATGGATTAATTCTATCAGTGTCATAGTCAAACAGAATAGCAGGCTGTTACACCAAAGACATAACCAACATTCTGAAGTATGACATCACAAGATGAAAGGATGGATTTTAGCAGAGGATTTGTCAATTCACAGTATGTGAGCTTTGTGAAAGTCCTTGGTGTGATCTATTTGCTTTCCTAGTAAGATAAAGCACAGAAGTTATGCACAATCCAGCAAAGCAGGGCGATGTATAACTTTGGTTAAACAAACACCTAAGCTACAATACTATGGATTAATTCTCCTGTTAATTCAATCAGTGTCTTAGTCAAAAAGAATAGCAGGCTGTTACATCAAAGACATAACCAACATTCTGAAGTATGACATCACAAGATGAAAGGATGGATTTTAGCAGAGGATTTAGCAAGTTACAGTATGTGAGCTTTGTGAAAGTCCTTGGTTTGATCTTTTTGCTTTCCTAGTAAGATAAAGCACAGAAGTTATGCACAATCCAGCCTGGCAGGGCGATGTATAACTTTGGTTAAACAAACACCTAAGCTTCAATACTATGGATTAATTCTCTTGTTAAATCAATCAGTGTCATAGTCAAACAGAATAGCAGGCTGTTACTTGGCAACATCAAAGATATAACCAACATTCTGAAGTATGACATCACAAGATGAAAGGATGGATTTTAGCAGAGGATTTGACAAGTTACAGTATGTGAGCTTTGTGAAAGTCCTTGGTTTGATCTATTTGCTTTCCTAGTAAGATAAAGCACAGAAGTTATGCACAATCCAGCCTGGCAGGGCGATGTATAACTTTGGTTAAACAAACACCTAAACTACAATACTATGGATTAATTATATCAGTGTCATAGTCAAACAGAATAGCAGGCTGTTACTTGGCAACATCAAAGATATAACCAACATTCTGAAGTATGACATCACAAGATGAAAGGATGGATTTTAGCAGAGGATTTGGCAAGTTACAGTATGTGAGCTTTGTAAAAGCACAATTTTAGTATTTCTTCAAAATTTGTAGCATTTGCTACATAACTCAAATCATCAGCATTACATATAGGTCTTAAGGTAAGGACATGTTCTTCAAATTGGAGGCTTCTCTTGAATTTGCCAATACTCATTGCTGGAAAATTGCTCTTAACTGCCTGGTGCCAACAAGCTCTCACGCTTAGGAATAAATGAGACCAATGAACAAAACTTCTATGTTAGCGAAGGAAAAGATCATGGTTTGGTCAGAAAAATTATGTCAGCCTAACCAATGATAGTTGGACTCACATAGGACTTGATGGCTACCTCCTAGTTGAAAGTCCTTCCTTTGATCTATTTGCTTTCCTAGTAAGATAAAGCACAGAAGTTATGCACAATCCAGCAAGGCAGGGCGATGTATAACTTTGGTTAAACAAACACCTAAGCTACAATACTATGGATTAATTCTATCAGTGTCATAGTCAAACAGAATAGCAGGCTGTTACATCAAAGACATAACCAACATTCTGAAGTATGACATCACAAGATGAAAGGATGGATTTTAGCAGAGGATTTGTCAATTCACAGTATGTGAGCTTTGTGAAAGTCCTTGGTGTGATCTATTTGCTTTCCTAGTAAGATAAAGCACAGAAGTTATGCACAATCCAGCAAAGCAGGGCGATGTATAACTTTGGTTAAACAAACACCTAAGCTACAATACTATGGATTAATTCTCCTGTTAATTCAATCAGTGTCATAGTCAAACAGAATATCAGGCTGTTACATCAAAGGTATAACCAACATTCTGAAGTATGACATCACAAGATGAAAGGATGGATTTTAGCAGAGGATTTGGCAAGTTACAGTATGTGAGCTTTGTGAAAGCACAATTTTAGTATTTCTTCAAAACTTGTAGCATTTGCTACATAACTCAAATCATCAGCACTACATATAGGTCTTAAGGTAAGGACATGTTCTTCAAGTTGGAGGCTTCTCTTGAATTTGCCAATACTCATTGCTGGAAAATTGCTCTTAACTGCCTGGTGCCAACAAGCTCTCACGCTTAGGAATAAACGAGACCAATGAACAAAACTTCTGTGTTAGCGAAGGAAAAGATCATGGTTTGGTAAGAAAAATTATGTCAGCCTAACCAATGATAGTTGGACTCACATAGGACTTGATGGCTACCTCCTAGTTGAAAGTCCTTCCTTTGATCTATTTGCTTTCCTAGTAAGATAAAGCACAGAAGTTATGCACAATCCAGCAAGGCAGGGCGATGTATAACTTTGGTTAAACAAACACCTAAGCTACAATACTATGGATTAATTCTCCTGTTAATTCAATCAGTGTCTTAGTCAAACAGAATAGCAGGCTGTTACATCAAAGACATAACCAACATTCTGAAGTATGACATCACAAGATGAAAGGATGGATTTTAGCAGAGGATTTGGCAAGTTACAGTATGTGAGCTTTGTGAAAGTCCTTGGTTTGATCTATTTGCTTTCCTGGTAAGATAAAGCACAGAAGTTATGCACAATCCAGCAAGGCGGGGCAATGTATAACTTTGGTTAAACAAACACCTAAGCTACAATACTATGGATTAATTCTATCAGTGTCATAGTCAAACAGAATAGCAGGCTGTTACTTGGCAACATCAAAGATATAACCAACATTCTGAAGTATGACATCACAAGATGAAAGGATGGATTTTAGCAGAGGATTTGGCAAGTTACAGTATGTGAGCTTTGTGAAAGTCCTTGCTTTGATCTTTTTGCTTTCCTAGTAAGATAAAGCACAGAAGTTATGCACAATCCAGCAAGGCAGGGCGATGTATAACTTTGGTTAAACAAACACCTAAGCTACAATACTATGGATTAATTCTTCTGTTAATTCAATCAGTGTCATAGTCAAACAGAATAGCAGGCTGTTACATCAAAGGTATAACCAACATTCTGAAGTATGAAATCACAAGATGAAAGGATGGATTTTAGCAGAGGATTTGCCAACTTACAGTATGTGAGCTTTGTGAAAGCACAATTTTAGTATTTCTTCAAAACTTGTAGCATTTGGTACACAACTCAAATCATCAGCATTACATATAGGTCTTAAGGTAAGGACATGTTCTTCAAGTTGAAGGCTTCTCTTGAATTTGCCAACACTCATTGCTGGAAAATTGCTCTTAAGTGTCTGGTGCCAACAAGCTCTCACGCTTAGGAATAAACGAGACCAATGAAAAAAAGTTCTGTGTTAGCTAAGGAAAAGATCATGGTTTGGTAAGAAAAATGATGTCAGCCTAACCAATGACAGTTGGACTCACATAGGACTTGATGGCTACCTGCTAGTTGAAAGTCCTTGCTTTGATCTATTTGCTTTCCTAGCAAGATAAAGCAAAGAAGTTAGGCACAATCCAGCAAGGCAAGGAGATGTATAACTTTGGTTAAACAAACACCTAAGCAACAATACTATGGATTATTAAATCAGTGTCATAGTCAAACAGAATAGCAGGCTGTTACTTGGCAACATCAAAGATATAACCAACATTCTGAAGTATGACATCACAAGATGAAAGGATGGATTTTAGCAGAGGATTTGGCAACTTACAGTATGTGAGCTTTGTGAAAGTCCTTGGTGTGATCTATTTGCTTTCCTAGTAAGATAAAGCACAGAAGTTATGCACAATCCAGCAAAGAAGGGCGATGTATAACTTTGGTTAAACAAACACCTAAGCTACAATACTATGGATTAATTCTATCAGTGTCATAGTCAAACAGAATAGCAGGCTGTTACTTGGCAACATCAAAGATATAACCAACATTCTGAAGTATGACATCACAAGATGAAAGGATGGATTTTAGCAGAGGATTTGGCAAGTTACAGTATGTGAGCTTTGTGAAAGCACAATTTTAGTATTTCTTCAAAACTTGTAGCATTTGGTACACAACTCAAATCATCAGCATTACATATAGGTCTTAAGGTAAGGACATGTTCTTCAAGTTGGAGGCTTCTCTTGAATTTGCCAATACTCATTGCTGGAAAATTGCTCTTAAGTGCCTGGTGCCAACAAGCTTTCACGCTTAGGAATAAATGAGAACAATGAAAAAAACTTCTGTGTTAGCTAAGGAAAAGATCATGGTTTGGTAAGAAAAATGATGTCAGCCTAACCAATGACAGTTGGACTCACATAGGACTTGATGGCTATCTCCTAGTTGAAAGTCCTTGGTTTGATCTATTTGCGTTCCTGGTAAGATAAAGCACAGAAGTTATGCACAATCCAGCAAGGCAGGGCGATGTATAACTTTGGTTAAACAAACACCTAAGCTACAATACTATGGATTAATTCTATCAGTGTCATAGTCAAACAGAATAGCAGGCTGTTACTTGGCAACATCAAAGATATAACCAACATTCTGAAGTATGACATCACAAGATGAAAGGATGGATTTTAGCAGAGGATTTAGCAAGTTACAGTATGTGAGCTTTGTGAAAGTCCTTGGTTTGATCTTTTTGCTTTCCTAGTAAGATAAAGCACAGAAGTTATGCACAATCCAGCAAGGCAGGGCGATGTATAACTTTGGTTAAACAAACACCTAAGCTTCAATACTATGGATTAATTCTCCTGTTAAATCAATCAGTGTCATAGTCAAACAGAATAGCAGGCTGTTACTTGGCAACATCAAAGATATAACCAACATTCTGAAGTATGAGATCACAATCACAAGATGAAAGGATGGATTTTAGCAGAGGATTTGCCAACTTACAGTATGTGAGCTTTGTGAAAGCACAATTTTAGTATTTCTTCAAAACTTGTAGCATTTGCTACATAACTCAAATCATCAGCATTACATATAGGTCTTAAGGTAAGGACATGTTCTTCAAGTTGGAGGCTTCTCTTGAATTTGCCAATACTCATTGCTGGAAAATTGCTCTTAAGTGCCTGGTGCCAAAAAGCTCTCACGCTTAGGAATAAACGAGACCAATGAAAAAAACTTCTGTGTTAGCTAAGGAAAAGATCATGGTTTGGTAAGAAAAATGATGTCAGCCTAACCAATGATAGTTGGACTCACATAGGACTTGATGGCTACCTCCTAATTGAAAGTCCTTCCTTTGATCTATTTGCTTTCCTAGTAAGATAAAGCACAGAGGTTATGCACAATCCAGCAAGGCAGGGCGATGTATAACTTTAGTTAAACAAACAACTAAGCTACAATACTATGGATTAATTCTCCTGTTCAATCAATCAGTGTCAAAGTCAAACAGAATAGCAGGCTGTTACTTGGCAACATCAAAGATATAACCAACATTCTGAAGTATGACATCACAAGATGAAAGGATGGATTTTAGCAGAGGATTTGGCAAGTTACAGTATGTGAGCTTTGTGAAAGTCCTTGGTTTGATCTATTTGCTTTCCTAGTAAGATAAAGCACAGAAGTTATGCACAATCCAGCATGGCAGGGTGATGTATAACTTTGGTTAAACAAACACCTAAGCTACAATACTATGGATTAATTCTCCTGTTAATTCAATCAGTGTCTTAGTCAAACAGAATAGCAGGCTGTTACATCAAAGATATAACCAACATTCTGAAGTATGACATCGCAAGATGAAAGGATGGATTTTAGCAGAGGATTTGGCAAGTTACAGTATGTGAGCTTTGTGAAAGCACAATTTTAGTATTTCTTCAAAACTTGTAGCATTTGCTACATAACTCAAATCATCAGCATTACATATAGGTCTTAAGGTAAGGACATGTTCTTCAAGTTGGAGGTTTCTCTTGAATTTGCCAATACTCATTGCTGGAAAATTGCTCTGAAGTGACTGGTGCCAACAAGCTCTCACGCTTAGGAATAAATGAGGCCATTGAAAAAAATTTCTGTGTTAACTATGGAAAACATCATGGTTTGGCAAGAAAAATGATGTCAGCCTAACCAATGACAGTTGGACTCACATAGGACTTGATGGCTACCTCCTAGTTGAAAGTCCTTGCTTTGATCTATTTGCTTTCCTAGCAAGATAAAGCAAAGAAGTTACGCACAATCCAGCAAGGCAAGGAGATGTATAACTTTGGTTAAACAAACACCTAAGCAACAATACTATGGATTATTAAATCAGTGTCATAGTCAAACAGAATAGCAGGCTGTTACTTGGCAACATCAAAGATATAACCAACATTCTGAAGTATGACATCACAAGATGAAAGGATGGATTTTAGCAGAGGATTTGGCAAGTTACAGTATGTGAGCTTTGTGAAAGTCCTTGGTGTGATCTATTTGCTTTCCTAGTAAGATAAAGCACAGAAGTTATGCACAATCCAGCAAAGCAGGGCGATGTATAACTTTTTTAATCAAACACCTAAGCTACAATACTATGGATTAATTCTCCTGTTCAATCAATCAGTGTCTTAGTCAAACAGAATAGCAGGCTGTTACATCAAAGACATAACCAACATTCTGAAGTATGACATCACAAGATGAAAGGATGGATTTTAGCAGAGTATTTGGCAAGTTACAGTATGTGAGCTTTGTGAAAGTCCTTGGTTTGATCTATTTGCTTTCCTCGTAAGATAAAGCACAGAAGTTATGCACAATCCAGCAAGGCAGGGCGATGTATAACTTTGGTTAAACAAACACCTAAGCTACAATACTATGGATTAATTCTCCTGTTAATTCAATCAGTGTCATAGTCAAACAGAATAGCAGGCTGTTACTTGGCAACATCAAAGATATAACCAACATTCTGAAGTATGACATCACAAGATGAAAGGATGGATTTTAGCAGAGGATTTGGCAAGTTACAGTATGTGAGCTTTGTGAAAGCACAATTTTAGTATTTCTTCAAAACTTGTAGCATTTGCTACATAACTCAAATCATCAGCATTACATATAGGTCTTAAGGTAAGGACATGTTCTTCAAATTGGAGGCTTCTCTTGAATTTGCCAATACTCATTGCTGGAAAATTGCTCTTAACTGCTTGGTGCCAACAAGCTCTCACGCTTAGGAATAAATGAGACCAATGAACAAAACTTCTATGTTAGCGAAGGAAAAGATCATGGTTTGGTCAGAAAAATTATGTCAGCCTAACCAATGATAGTTGGACTCACATAGGACTTGATGGCTACCTCCTAGTTGAAAGTCCTTCCTTTGATCTATTTGCTTTCCTAGTAAGATAAAGCACAGAAGTTATGCACAATCCAGCAAGGCAGGGCGATGTATAACTTTGGTTAAACAAACACCTAAGCTACAATACTATGGATTAATTCTCCTGTTAATTCAATCAGTGTCATAGTCAAACAGAATAGCAGGCTGTTACATCAAAGACATAACCAACATTCTGAAGTATGACATTACAAGATGAAAGGATGGATTTTAGCAGAGGATTTGGCAAGTTACAGTATGTGAGCTTTGTGAAAGTCCTTGGTTTGATCTTTTTGCTTTCCTAGTAAGATAAAGCACAGAAGTTATGCACAATCCAGCAAAGCAGGGCGATGTATAACTTTGGTTAAACAAACACCTAAGCTACAATACTATGGATTAATTCTATCAGTGTCATAGTCAAACAGAATAGCAGGCTGTTACATCAAAGACATAACCAACATTCTGAAGTATGACATCACAAGATGAAAGGATGGATTTTAGCAGAGGATTTGTCAATTCACAGTATGTGAGCTTTGTGAAAGTCCTTGGTTTGATCTATTTGCTTTCCTAGTAAGATAAAGCACAGAAGTTATGCACAATCCAGCAAGGCAGGGCTATGTATAACTTTAGTTAAACAAACACCTAAGCTACAATACTATGGATTAATTCTCCTGTTAATTCAATCAGTGTCATAGTCAAACAGAATAGCAGGCTGTTACATCAAAGGTATAACCAACATTCTGAAGTATGACATCACAAGATGAAAGGATGGATTTTAGCAGAGGATTTGCCAACTTACAGTATGTGAGCTTTGTGAAAGCACAATTTTAGTATTTCTTCAAAACTTGTAGCATTTGCTACATAACTCAAATCATCAGCATTACATATAGGTCTTAAGGTAAGGACATGTTCTTCAAGTTGGAGGCTTCTCTTGAATTTGCCAATACTCATTGCTGGAAAATTGCTCTTAAGTGCCTGGTGCCAACAAGCTTTCACGCTTAGGAATAAATGAGACCAATGAAAAAAACTTCTGTGTTAACTATGGAAAACATCATGGTTTGGTAAGAAAAATGATGCCAGCCTAACCAATGACAGTTGGACTCACATAGGACTTGATGGCTATCTCCTAGTTGAAAGTCCTTGGTTTGATCTATTTGCTTTCCTGGTAAGATAAAGCACAGAAGTTATGCACAATCCAGCAAGGCAGGGCGATGTATAACTTTGGTTAAACAAACACCTAAGCTACAATACTATGGATTAATTCTATCAGTGTCATAGTCAAACAGAATAGCAGGCTGTTACTTGGCAACATCAAAGATATAACCAACATTCTGAAGTATGACATCACAAGATGAAAGGATGGATTTTAGCAGAGGATTTGGCAAATTACAGTATGTGAGCTTTGTGAAAGTCCTTGGTTTGATCTATTTCCTTTCCTAGTAAGATAAAGCACAGAAGTTATGCACAATCCAGCAAGGCAGGGCTATGTATAACTTTGGTTAAACAAACACCTAAGCTACCATACTATGGATTATTTCTTCTGTTAATTCAATCAGTGTCATAGTCAAACAGAATAGCAGGCTGTTACATCAAAGATATAGCCAACATTCTGAAGTATGACATCATAAGATGAAAGGATGGATTTTAGCAGAGGATTTGGCAAGTTGCAGTATGTGAGCTTTGTGAAAGCACAATTTTAGTATTTCTTCAAAACTTGTAGCATTTGGTACACAACTCAAATCATCAGCATTACATATAGTTTTTAAGGTAAGGACATGTTCTTCAAGTTGAAGGCTTCTCTTGAATTTGCCAACACTCATTGCTGGAAAATTGCTCTTAAGTGCCTGGTGCCAACAAGCTCTCACGCTTAGGAATAAACGAGACCAATGAAAAAAACTTCTGTGTTAGCTAAGGAAAAGATCATGGTTTGGTAAGAAAAATGATGTCAGCCTAACCAATGATAGTTGGACTCACATAGGACTTGATGGCTACCTCCTAATTGAAAGTCCTTCCTTTGATCTATTTGCTTTCCTAGTAAGATAAAGCACAGAGGTTATGCACAATCCAGCAAGGCAGGGCGATGTATAACTTTAGTTAAACAAACACCTAAGCTACAATACTATGGATTAATTCTCCTGTTCAATCAATCAGTGTCAAAGTCAAACAGAATAGCAGGCTGTTACTTGGCAACATCAAAGATATAACCAACATTCTGAAGTATGACATCACAAGATGAAAGGATGGATTTTAGCAGAGGATTTGACAAGTTACAGAAAGTGAGCTTTGTGAAAGTCCTTAGTTTGATCTTTTTGCTTTCCTAGTAAGATAAAGCACAGAAGTTATGCACAATCCAGCAAGGCAGGGCCATGTATAACTTTGGTTAAACAAACACCTAAGCTTCAATACTATGGATTAATTCTCCTGTTCAATCAATCAGTGTCATAGTCAAACAGAATAGCAGGCTGTTACTTGGCAACATCAAAGATATAACCAACTTTCTGAAAGGTGACTTCACAAGATGAAAGGATGGATTCTAGCAAATGATTTGGCAAGTTACAGTATGTGAGCTTTGTGAAAGCACAATTTTAGTATTTCTTCAAAACTTGTAGCATTTGCTACATAACTCAAATCATCAGCATTACATATAGGTCTTAAGGTAAGGACATGTTCTTCAAGTTGGAGGCTTCTCTTGAATTTGCCAATACTCATTGCTGGAAAATTGCTCTTAACTGCCTGGTGCCAACAAGCTCTCACGCTTAGGAATAAACGAGACCAATGAACAAAACTTCTGTGTTAGCTAAGGAAAAGATCATAGTTTGGTAAGAAAAATTATGTCAGTCTAACCAATGATAGTTGGACTCACATAGGACTTGATGGCTACCTCCTAGTTGAAAGTCCTTCCTTTGATCTATTTGCTTTCCTAGTAAGATAAAGCACAGAAGTTATGCACAATCCAGCAAGGCAGGGCGATGTATAACTTTGGTTAAACAAACACCTAAGATACAATACTATGGATTAATTCTCCTGTTAATTCAATCAGTGTCTTAGTCAAACAGAATAGCAGGCTGTTACATCAAAGACATAACCAACATTCTGAAGTATGACATCACAAGATGAAAGGATGGATTTTAGCAGAGGATTTGGCAAGTTACAGTATGTGAGCTTTGTGAAAGTCCTTGGTTTGATCTATTTGCTTTCCTAGTAAGATAAAGCACAGAAGTTATGCACAATCCAGCAAGGCAGGGCGATGTATAACTTTGGTTAAACAAACACCTAAGCTACAATACTATGGATTAATTCTCCTGTTAATTCAATCAGTGTCTTAGTCAAACAGAATAGCAGGCTGTTACATCAAAGATATAACCAACATTCTGAAGTATGACATCACAAGATGAAAGGTTGTATTTTAGCAGAGGATTTGGCAAGTTACAGTATGTGAGCTTTGTGAAAGCACAATTGTAGTATTTCTTCAAAACTTGTAGCATTTGCTACATTACTCAAATCATCAGCATTACATATAGGTCTTAAGGTAAGGACATGTTCTTCAAGTTGGAGGTTTCTCTTGACTTTGCCAATACTCATTGCTGGAAAATTGCTCTGAAGTGACTGGTGCCAACAAACTCTCACGCTTAGGAATAAATGAGGCCATTGAAAAAAACTTCTGTGTTAACTATGGAAAACATCATGGTTTGGCAAGAAAAATGATGCCAGCCTAACCAATGACAGTTGGACTCACATAGGACTTGATGGCTACCTCCTAGTTGAAAGTCCTTGCTTTGATCTATTTGCTTTCCTAGCAAGATAAAGCAAAGAAGTTACGCACAATCCAGCAAGGCAAGGAGATGTATAACTTTGGTTAAACAAACACCTAAGCAACAATACTATGGATTATTAAATCAGTGTCATAGTCAAACAGAATAGCAGGCTGTTACTTGGCAACATCAAAGATATAACCAACATTCTGAAGTATGACATCACAAGATGAAAGGATGGATTTTAGCAGAGGATTTGGCAACTTACAGTATGTGAGCTTTGTGGAAGTCCTTGGTGTGATCTATTTGCTTTCCTAGTAAGATAAAGCACAGAAGTTATGCACAATCCAGCAAAGCAGGGCGATGTATAACTTTGGTTAAACAAACACCTAAGCTACAATACTATGGATTAATTCTCCTGTTAAATCAATCAGTGTCTTAGTCAAACAGAATAGCAGGCTGTTACATCAAAGACATAACCAACATTCTGAAGTATGACATCACAAGATGAAAGGATGGATTTTAGCAGAGGATTTGGCAAGTTACAGTATGTGAGCTTTGTGAAAGTCCTTGGTTTGATCTGTTTGCTTTCCTCGTAAGATAAAGCACAGAAGTTATGCACAATCCAGCAAGGCAGGGCGATGTATAACTTTGGTTAAACAAACACCTAAGCTACAATACTATGGATTAATTCTCCTGTTAATTCAATCAGTGTCTTAGTCAAACAGAATAGCAGGCTGTTACATCAAAGACATAACCAACATTCTGAAGTATGACATCACAAGATGAAAGGATGGATTTTAGCAGAGGATTTAGCAAGTTACAGTATGTGAGCTTTGTGAAAGTCCTTGGTTTGATCTTTTTGCTTTCCTCGTAAGATAAAGCACAGAAGTTATGCACAATCCAGCCTGGCAGGGCGATGTATAACTTTGGTTAAACAAACACCTAAGCTTCAATACTATGGATTAATTCTCTTGTTAAATCAATCAGTGTCATAGTCAAACAGAATAGCAGGCTGTTTCTTGGAAACATCAAAGATATAACCAACATTCTGAAGTATGACATCACAAGATGAAAAGATGGATTTTAGCAGAGGATTTGGCAACTTGCAATATGTGAGCTTTGTGAAAGTCTTCGGTTTGATCTACTTGCTTTCCTAGTAAGATAAAGCACAGAAGTTACGCACAATCCAGCAAGGCAAGGAGATGTATAACTTTGGTTAAACAAACACCTAAGCTACAATACTATGGATTAATTCTCCTGTTCAATCAATCAGTGTCATAGTCAAACAGAATAGCAGGCTGTTACATCAAAGGTATAACCAACATTCTGAAGTATGACATCACAAGATGAAAGGATGGATTTTAGCAGAGGATTTGGCAACTTACAGTATGTGAGCTTTGTGAAAGCACAATTTTAGTATTTCTTCAAAACTTGTAGCATTTGCTACATAACTCAAATCATCAGCATTACATATAGGTCTTAAGGTAAGGACATGTTCTTCAAGTTGGAGGCTTCTCTTGAATTTGCCAATACTCATTGCTGGAAAATTGCTCTTAACTGCCTGGTGCCAACAAGCTCTCACGCTTAGGAATAAACGAGACCAATGAACAAAACTTCTGTGTTAGCTAAGGAAAAGATCATGGTTTGGTAAGAAAAATTATGTCAGCCTAACCAAAGATAGTTGGACTCACATAGGCCTTGATGGCTACCTCCTAGTTGAAAATCCTTCCTTTGATCTATTTGCTTTCCTAACAAGATAAAGCACAGAAGTTACGCACAATCCAGCAAGGCAAGGAGATGTATAACTTTGGTTAAACAAACACCTAAGCTACAATACTATGGATTAATTCTCCTGTTAATTCAATCAGTGTCATAGTCAAACAGAATAGCAGGCTGTTACAAAAAAAGATATAACCAACATTCTGAAGTATGACATCACAAGATGAAAGGATGGATTTTAGCAGAGGATTTGGCAAGTTACAGTATGTGAGCTTTGTGAAAGTCCTTGGTTTGATCTATTTGCTTTCCTAGTAAGATAAAGCACAGAAGTTATGCACAATCCAGCAAAGCAGGGCGATGTATAACTTTGGTTAAACAAACACCTAAGCTACAACACTATAGATTAATTCTCCTGTTAATTCAATCAGTGTCATATTCAAACAGAATAGCAGGCTGTTACATCAAAGACATAACCAACATTCTGAAGTATGACATCACAAGATGAAAGGATGGATTTTAGCAGAGGATTTGGCAAGTTACAGTATGTGAGCTTTGTGAAAGTCCTTGGTTTGATCTATTTGCTTTCCTAGTAAGATAAAGCACAGAAGTTATGCACAATCCAGCAAGGCAGGGCGATGTATAACTTTGGTTAAACAAATACCTAAGCTACAATACTATGGATTAATTCTCCTGTTAATTCAATCAGTGTCTTAGTCAAACAGAATAGCAGGCTGTTACATCAAAGATATAACCAACATTCTGAAGTATGACATCACAAGATGAAAGGATGGATTTTAGCAGAGGATTTGGCAACTTACAGAATGTGAGCTTTGTGAAAGCACAATTTTAGTATTTCTTCAAAACTTGTAGCATTTGCTACATAACTCAAATCATCAGCATTACATATAGGTCTTAAGGTAAGGACATGTTCTTCAAGTTGGAGGCTTCTCTTGAATTTGCCAATACTCATTGCTGGAAAATTGCTCTTAACTGCCTGATGCCAACAAGCTCTCACGCTTAGGAATAAACGAGACCAATGAACAAACCTTCTGTGTTAGCTAAGGAAAAGATCATGGTTTGGTAAGAAAAATTATGTCAGCCTAACCAATGATAGTTGGACTCACATAGGACTTGATGGCTACCTCCTAGTTGAAAGTCCTTCCTTTGATCTATTTGCTTTCCTAGTAAGATAAAGCACAGAAGTTATGCACAATCCAGCAAGGCAGGGCGATGTATAACTTTGGTTAAACAAACACCTAAGCTACAATACTATGGATTAATTCTCCTGTTAATTCAATCACTGTCTTAGTCAAACAGAATAGCAGGCTGTTACATCAAAGATATAACCAACATTCTGAAGTATGAAATCACAAGATGAAATGATGGATTTTAGCAGAGGATTTGGCAAGTTACAGTATGTGAGCTTTGTGAAAGTCCTTGGTTTGATCTATTTGCTTTCCTAGTAAGATAAAGCACAGAAGTTATGCACAATCCAGCAAGGCAGAGCAATGTATAACTTTGGTTAAACAAACACCTAAGCTACAATACTATGGATTAATTCTATCAGTGTCATAGTCAAAGAGAATAGCAGGCTGTTACTTGGCAACATCAAAGATATAACCAACATTCTGAAGTATGACATCACAAGATGAAAGGATGGATTTTAGCAGAGTATTTGGCAAGTTACAGTATGTGAGCTTTGTGAAAGTCCTTGGTGTGATCTATTTGCTTTCCTAGTAAGATAAAGCACAGAAGTTATGCACAATCCAGCAAAGCAGGGCGATGTATAACTTTGGTTAAACAAACACCTAAGCTACAATACTATGGATTAATTATATCAGTGTCATAGTCAAACAGAATAGCAGGCTGTTACATCAAAGACATAACCAACATTCTGAAGTATGACATCACAAGATGAAAGGATGGATTTTAGCAGAGGATTTGGCAAGTTACAGTATGTGAGCTTTGTGAAAGTCCTTGGTGTGATCTATTTGCTTTCCTAGTAAGATAAAGCACAGAAGTTATGCACAATCCAGCAAAGCAGGGCGATGTATAACTTTGGTTAAACAAACACCTAAGCTACAATACTATAGATTAATTCTCCTGTTAATTCAATCAGTGTCTTAGTCAAACAGAATAGCAGGCTGTTACATCAAAGATATAACCAACATTCTGAAGAATTACATCACAAGATGAAAGGATGGATTTTAGCAGAGGATTTGGCAAGTTACAGTATGTGAGCTTTGTGAAAGTCCTTGGTTTGATCTATTTGCTTTCCTAGTAAGATAAAGCACAGAAGTTATGCACAATCCAGCAAGGCAGAGCAATGTATAACTTTGGTTAAACAAACACCTAAGCTACAATACTATGGATTAATTCTATCAGTGTCATAGTCAAACAGAATAGCAGGCTGTTACTTGGCAACATCAAAGATATAACCAACATTCTGAAGTATGACATCACAAGATGAAAAGATGGATTTTAGCAGAGGATTTGGCAACTTGCAATATGTGAGCTTTGTGAAAGTCCTTGGTGTGATCTATTTGCTTTCCTAGTAAGATAAAGCACAGAAGTTATGCACAATCCAGCAAAGCAGGGCGATGTATAACTTTGGTTAAACAAACACCTAAGCTACAATACTATGGATTAATTCTCCTGTTAATTCAATCAGTGTCATAGTCAAACAGAATAGCAGGCTGTTACATCAAAGGTATAACCAACATTCTGAAGTATGACATGACAAGATGAAAGGATGGATTTTAGCAGAGGATTTGGCAACTTACAGTATGTGAGCTTTGTGAAAGCACAATTTTAGTATTTCTTCAAAACTTGTAGCATTTGCTACATAACTCAAATCATCAGCATTACATATAGGTCTTAAGGTAAGGACATGTTCTTCAAGTTGGAGGCTTCTCTTGAATTTGCCAATACTCATTGCTGGAAAATTGCTCTTAACTGCCTGGTGCCAACAAGCTCTCACGCTTAGGAATAAACGAGACCAATGAACAAAACTTCTGTGTTAGCTAAGGAAAAGATCATGGTTTGGTAAGAAAAATTATGTCAGCCTAACCAATGATAGTTGGACTCACATAGGCCTTGATGGCTACCTCCTAGTTGAAAATCCTTCCTTTGATCTATTTGCTTTCCTAACAAGATAAAGCACAGAAGTTACGCACAATCCAGCAAGGCAAGGAGATGTATAACTTTGGTTAAACAAACACCTAAGCTACAATACTATGGATTAATTCTATCAGTGTCATAGTCAAAGAGAATAGCAGGCTGTTACTTGGCAACATCAAAGATATAACCAACATTCTGAAGTATGAAATCACAAGATGAAAGGATGGATTTTAGCAGAGGATTTGGCAACTTACAGTATGTGAGCTTTGTGAAAGTCCTTGCTTTGATCTTTTTGCTTTCCTAGTAAGATAAAGCACAGAAGTTATGCACAATCCAGCAAGGCAGGGCGATGTATAACTTTGGTTAAACAAACACCTAAGCTACAATACTATGGATTAATTCTTCTGTTAATTCAATCAGTGTCATATTCAAACAGACTAGCAGGCTGTTACATCAAAGGTATAACCAACATTCTGAAGTATGACATCACAAGATGAAAGGATGGATTTTAGCAGAGGATTTGGCAATTTACAGTATGTGAGCTTTGTGAAAGCACAATTTTAGTATTTCTTCAAAACTTGTAGCATTTGCTACATAACTCAAATCATCAGCATTACATATAGGTCTTAAGGTAAGGACATGTTCTTCAAGTTGGAGGCTTCTCTTGAATTTGCCAATACTCATTGCTGGAAAATTGCTCTTAAGTGCCTGGTGCCAACAAGCTCTCACGCTTAGGAATAAATGAGACCAATGAAAAAAACTTCTGTGTTAGCTCAGGAAAAGATCATGGTTTGGCAAGAAAAATGATGTCAGCCTAACCAATGACAGTTGGACTCACATAGGACTTGATGGCTATCTCCTAGTTGAAAGTCCTTCCTTTGATCTATTTGCTTTCCTAGTAAGATAAAGCACAGAAGTTATGCACAATCCAGCAAGGCAGGGCGATGTATAACTTTGGTTAAACAAACACCTAAGCTTCAATACTATGGATTAATTCTCCTGTTAAATCAATCAGTGTCATATTCAAACAGAATAGCAGGCTGTTACAAAAAAAGATAGAACCAACATTCTGAAGTATGACATCACAAGATGAAAGGATGGATTTTAGCAGAGGATTTGGCAAGTTACAGTATGTGAGCTTTGTGAAAGTCCTTGGTTTGATCTATTTGCTTTCCTAGTAAGATAAAGCACAGAAGTTATGCACAATCCAGCAAGGCAGGGCAATGTATAACTTTGGTTAAACAAACACCTAAGCTACAATACTATGGATTAATTCTATCAGTGTCATAGTCAAAGAGAATAGCAGGCTGTTACTTGGCAACATCAAAGATATAACCAACATTCTGAAGTATGACATCACAAGATGAAAGGATGGATTTTAGCAGAGGATTTGGCAAGTTACAGTATGTGAGCTTTGTGAAAGTCCTTGGTATGATCTATTTGCTTTCCTAGCAAGATAAAGCACAGAAGTTGCGCACAATCCAGCAAGGCAAGGTGATGTATAACTTTGGTTAAACAAACATCTAAGCTACAATACTATGGATTAATTCTATCAGTGTCATAGTCAAACAGAATAGCAGGCTGTTACTTGGCAAAATCAAAGAAATATTCAACATTCAGAAGTATGACATCCCAAGAAGTAAAGAAACAGAGGGAGTGGAAAAGAGGGATTGACAAGTTGAATGAAGAATATGTGAATGAATGCTTGAATTTACGCTGAGATCCATTTCTAGATATTTTCCTCAGGTGTTGATCAACACCTAAATTAAGTTTAAAGAAGCATAAACACTTCCTTAAGTCAGTTATTCTTTTCTATTCTAATTGGCTAAAAGAACAATCTATAATTCTCTGAAGGTGGTGTAAATATGTGCATACTTGAGTTGTGTTTTACACTTGAGTTTTATTTTTCTTTGACAAAAATAGTTGGGCTAAAACATTATGTAATAGAATGGTTGAGGCTTAGCATGCAGCCATCCTCTTTGCAAACTCACTCAAACACACTCCATCAATTGGGTGTAAGCCGCTTGACGTTTTATTCAACAGTTCATACGGGTCTCAACAGGGGACAAGAAATAAAGAAATGATCCCAGGAAAAAGCATTTGTTATCAAGGACAGTATTCAGCGCATGAAAACTCATATTTCACTTCTGCAGTGTGGGATAAGAAATCAAGCCACCCTCTGACACCCCATGTATCACATCCTGACTCAGTCAGCAGAGGACAATGTGTGTCTGTGTGTGTGTGTGTTTGTGTGTGCTGATGTGGATTGTTGTTGGAGAGCTTGCATACTTAGGGGGGCGGTAGTAGCTCAGTCTGTAGGGACTTGGGATGGGAACCGGAGGGTCGCCGGCTCAAGTCCTGGTGTAGACCAAATATGGAAGTTGGTCTGGTAGCTGGAGAGGTGCCAGATCGCTTCCTGAGCACTACCAAGGTGCCCTTGAGCAAGGCACCAAATCCCCTACCCACCACCAGCTCAGGAGCGGTTCCGTCACTCTGACATCTCTCCATTAGTGCATGTCCATAGGCTGAAATATACACACATGCACAAACAGGATCCTATGTGTGTGTTGCATGACTTACACAGTGTAAAAACAGAATTTCCCCTTGCAGGATCAATAAAGTAAATCTTAATCTTAATACATACACAAAGCATATTAAAGAAAGTTAATTTAGATGTGAAAATAAAAGTTTCTTAAAGGGATACTTTACCCGTTGAAACATGAATCTGTATTAAATTTGGGTCATATACGTAGTAGAAATGTGCAATAAATACAGACATTGGGGTGCGGTGGTGGCGCAGTGGTAGGGCGCGTGTCCCATGTGTTGAGACTCTCGTCTCAAGCGGTAGGCCCAGGTTCACTTCCACCCGTGGCCCCTTTCCGCATGTCATTCCCCCCTCTCTCTCCCTGGTTTCCGACTCTACCCACTGTCCTCTCTCTGCATTAAAGGCATGAAAAGCCCAAAATAAATAAATAAATACAAACATTTACTGCACATATGGCCATTTCTTCACCTGATACCGAGATTTCTTGCAGAAGGAATTGGCATCTTGAAAATTCCTGGCAACAAACGAACTCTATGTCTGTGTCCCTAGGCAAACATTGAGTGCACCGACACCACCAGTCCGCCCCAGCTCGAGTTGGCCCCGGCTCCTCATCCTCACTGCCGCCGACAGGCAGGTCATGTGCTGCAGCCAAGGCAGCACAAGACCTCGTCGCTATATTGCAGCTCGTAGAGATAGCCACGAACAACCGATGGAGCACAAGATCTTCAAAACCCCCTTCATCCATATCAGTTTGAAGTTGAAACATACTTTTATCATACTTTTGTTCTTCTCAACTTTCTCCACAGAGCCTGTTAGCATAGCATCCAAGCAAGATGGCAGACGTTGAGTTTAGATTCTGGGAGTGAATCTCCCCCACCCCACAGGGCAGATTGAAAACATGAGTGGAGTGAAGTATCCTTTTAAGTGAAAAGTCAATAGAGAAAGCACTAGTTTAGTATTAGGAAACAAACCTTTATTTAAAAAAACAAACATAAATATACCTACAGGAGTAAGAGGGGAAAGAAATTAGTCCCTACATTTAAAGAAATTGCATAATTCAGTTCTGCTTCCAGTCAAAAATAACCACTTCCAAAGTTTTGAATGAGAGAGACCCAGAGTGAGATTAAACAGCTGAAGGTATCAATTTTTCTTTTAACATTAACCAGGCTTCTTGTGCAAGAGACACAGGAATTCATCACTTTTAAGAATAAGAATCATCACACACACACACACACACACACACACACACACACACACACACACACACACACACACACACACACACACACACACACACACACACACACACACACACACACACACACACACACACACACACACACACACACACACACACACACACACACACACACACACACACACACACACACACACACACACACACACACACACACACACTCTTTCTCTGTGAGTGACGAACTGTAGTGAATGTCAGTAATGGCTTTGTTCAGGAAAGCAGATTTGCAATGACTATATAATGATTTCATTACTTCAGATCATTCTCAACTTTCTTTTCAAAATATTCTACCCTTTAACAATCATGTAAATACAAAATACTTTAACATTTCTCTTGAACATGTAGAGAATTGGGTTAACATTCACACTGAAAGCATTCAGAGTTAATGCTGCAATTTATGAGCTCTTACAGTAACATTTAAACTCAAAAATACTCAGGGTCACCAGTTCAGATGCTGTTAGCGAGGAAATAATGTTTCACTGAAAGCCTAAATCTCCTTAATATTCACTGGAGGGAAAATCATAAACTGTCCGCTTTGACAGCAGGAGCTATGGGAACATCTTCCTTAAAAATACTTGATGATTCTTCACCTCTACGTCTAAACTTTTATGAGTAAGTTAACAGTCCAGCCAATACTGAAGATTGCACATGACAAACCAGTGCAACACGGGCACTTCCATAAAGTTAAAACACACATACGAACAAGCACAAAGGTATTTAGTTTGAAGAATTTTCAGGTCGTTTTCTAAGGTGCATCCAGCACGTCAGCAAGTCCGTCTGTTTGGAGATGTTTCCAATGTTCATTAAGAGACAGAGGGACAAAAAGCAATCATTGGAAGAAAACTGGGGGATTGTACTTTTGGTGTTTGTATTGTATGTGTCAAAGTCTGTTTACATGTTCATACGCACACAGAAATAGTACTGTCCATGTCCATCTGAAGAAAGGAGAAGGCTTGGTGTGTGTGTGAATGTGTGTCTCAGGAGATGGTTGAAAACTCTTTGAGCAAGATGTCCTGACTCAGTGTGTTAAGAGAGACGTTCTTCCTCACATTCAGACTGATGGAGCGAACCTGGAGGGAGAAAAAGACACAGACAGGGTCAGACCAGGACTTACCGGTAATGAAAACATTAGCACAGCACACATACTTTACCACTTAACCCCTGTGTTTCTTTCATGGACTGTAGGCTACATAAAAAAAGTGGTTGTAGCCATGTCAAATGGCAGATAATAACTCCAGCTTTGAAGTTCAGATCAACTGGCGGTAGCCATCTTTACTTTTGGTAACAAAAGTGGTTCCATTTGGAAGACAGGGGGGTATGTGTTGCTATGCCTCTATCATGGTCACCACTCTCCTGCTACCCTTCACTCTGCAGTGATAGGTCAGAAGAGACTTAGAAGACCGTATATAATAGTTGTTATCCTTAAACTGTTATTTAAGTTTAAGGATAAGAGGCCTTTTTATGAGTTCTTATAAAGAGGACAACAGGTCTGGGGCACTAGTGGCGCAGTGGTTAGTGCGCGCTCCATGTACAGACTATAGTACTCCAAGCGGGTCACCCAGTTTCCAATCCGACCTGTGGCTTTTTTCCCACATGACATTCCCTTCTCCCTCTCTCCCTGATTTGCTGCTCTATCCACTGTCATATCTCTCCAATAAAGGCTCAAAAGCCCCCCAAAAAATCTAATAAAAAATAAATGAAGAGTACAAAAGGTCTGGGACTTTTAACTAAATGTATCACAGCTTTTCTGTCATTCTGAAGACTATTGTCTTGATTGATCAATAACACACACACACACACACACACACACACACACACACACACACACACACACACACACACACACACACACACACACACACACACACACACACACACACACACACACACACACACACACACACACACACACACACACACACACACACACACACACACACACACACACACACACACACACACACACACACACACACACACACGCTGTTCACAGGTTTAAACCTTGTACAAGACTATTTTCAGCACTCAACCTACTACCTTGTGTCTTTGGCTGAATCACAGTCGTACTAATATTCAGCACAACTGCACTTCCTCTGGTTATATTGTTTAAATATTAAACCTTCAACTCCCACAATGCCTTGCCCTCTTTCAGTTCTCTCTTACTAGCTCCTTGAAGAAGGCAGACTCTTTCGGCTGCTCCGAGTATCTCTCAAACTGGTCCAAACCATCCTGCAGTTTGAGGGTCAGTGTGTCATAGTTGGTCCGAACCACCTCGAGCACCTGACAGGGGTGAGAGAAACAGAAAATGTACATTACTGGAGAGCTGCATAACACAGAGAGCTTAATGTGTCATACAGTGAACACTGAACATGAATAGTCATTGAACAGTCAAATATTAATCAGTGTTCAATATTCCAGTGTAATATTTTTTTTCCCCGGCTGATCATGAGAAAGGTTTGCATTACTGTAAGATCCTATTGGTAGTATAAGAGGCGTAATAGGCAGGGGGGAGACTGTTGCAATATGTAACACCAGAGCCGGCAGAGTGTGTGCATATAAAAGTATGTGTTTGTGTGGCGCTCCTGCTGTTTGTTTACAAGTCATGCTTCTTGAGCTTCTTCAATGCCTTAAGTGAAATCATGCATTTGGACAACAAAATTAAGCCATTGCAGATGCAATGTTTAAGAACAAAGGCGTAATCAAAGCAACTTCGTTACAAAGCTGTTGTGGAATCGCAACGTCTGCTAAGTGGTTCCTTTTAGAGTCAACTGGCCGCATAAAAACTGGGATTAGTCATTTAAAAAGATGGTGGGATGCTGTGATCCAACCAGCTTTCCAAACCAAAGAGAAAACTAAAAAGACCAACATCTACAACCGAATCAACTTTGAGATGCATGTTGTTACTTGAAATTGATCGCAGAATTTTGTCTTTAGATGTGTCACTTATTTGCTGCTGTCTCTAACTGGGGGCAGTAAATGGTAAATAGACTTGAGCTTGTATTGCGCTTTTGTAGTCTTCTGACACCTCAAAGCATTTTTGAAGTGACCATCAGAAGTAACTAATCCCATTCATACGCTGCCACCGAAGCAGCGGGAGCAACTTGGGGTTGTGTCTTTGGGCAAGTGTCTTGCCCAAAGACACATCGGACATGTATCTGCAGGAGCTGGGGATCGAAACCCCGACCTTCGACTGACCGACTCTACCAACTGAGCCACAGCCGCCCCACTAGTGTGGAGACAGGAGGGGAGCGGGGAGCTTGCAGGAGAGCATTTGTTTTTTGATCTGCTCTGAAAGTCGTATAGTAAACCTTTAAGAAGCAGTTTCAAACAACAGACTTTGGTAATAAGGACCTTTTTGTAGTGAGAGGTCCTTTCAGAAAAGACTCTCTTCATCAATTTTAAGGTCAGAGTATAAAAACAACTAATTAAATTGAAAATAGAGAACGTGTGTGAATGTACTGTGGTTTAAAGTGCACACTGGCCTGAGGTCAAGTCTAGCTGAGATAAGGTGAGCTGAATTCAGAGCTAATTATGCAGAGATTTTCCACACGTCCAACCTCAATGTTCCCCCATTTATCTGTGAAAAAGCCCCTAGGCAGACCTTTTCCATTATTTCATTAATGTCCCTAAAACACTCCACACATTATGAAACACTCACTGTGAGATGCATGAGCTGAACTTTGTCATGCCATGGAGCTTTATTAACACACACATTCACGTACACACCTTAAACGAGTCCAGCTTTCATCTGGGTAAACACACAGATGTGAGCACAAAGCCTATATGTTCTCCTTTAAACTCTGGGAATAATCCAGTGGAAAGCTGAAATTTAATTCATGAATTGAGGGTGTGAAGCAGGAAAACATAATTTTCCCTTTATGTTCCTTCTAATAAATCTGCAGCCCTGCTCGCTGCTGTTGTTTTTATTTCGACCTCTGATGGTACCCTGATGAAAACTCCCATCTTTCTTTTTCTCTCGCGCCATCACAGCTCTCCATCATTTTCCTCTCTCTGTGGAAATTCAGAGGTAGGACTGAAGGAGAACCTCAACAAATATACATTCAGGTTAAGTGGAAAAAAGGGAAAGTAAGAGGGGGAGAAAGGGATTTCGAGCAACAACAAAGAAAGACAGAAAGAAAAACAGAGGATGAGAGGCAAAGTAACCTTTATCACACATTAAGTGTTTGGTTCAGCATTTTGCCCACACACATACACACACTCTGGACTCAGATGGGCAACTTTCTGCATCACTAAGCAGACATGATTTTATCTTGAAGCGATGGTATGACGGCAGTCTGGTGTGCTGAAGTGTGTTGTGGCTCTAACATTGTGATGTGTGTGACAGAGAGAACAGCAGCCTGATTTAATGATGTGTGTTTCTGGAGGCCATTCATCTTGTAACGTCACTACAGGGAATGAAGATACCACCTCAGGCAGATGGAAAGCTCAGGGTTACTGGTGTGACTGGATTTGCAAGGAAAACAATTTGAACTGTTTTTATTGCGGCCGCATGTTGCCACAGACACACAGAGTGTTGATTGGTCCCCATCAGAAGCGTTGCACACTAAATGCAGGAGATATAATAGTCAGTCTAATTATCTATAGGTGTATTATGTGTACAGTTTCTCTTTGCTGTAGTTCTTTCACTAAAGATATGTGTTGTAAAAAAAAATATTAGCCCCAAATAGAGCTGCTCAGACTAAGAAGACAGTATTAACTGTATAAAACATGAACGTATTCACAGTGACATCATCCACTGGTTTCTAATGAGGTGTTTTACCATACCATATAGGACAGGCCGATTCCACAAAATATTCAGTCAATCTAGTAACAGACGAAGAGGTAGAGCTGAGGTTGGCCGAGGCCTTAATCCTCCTGGCTAACAGTGCCTGTGAGTAAAATCGTGAGACCCCTAATTATGGTAAATGCTGTACAGGAAATGTATCTACATGGATGTCATGTCGTCGAAAGTGATGGAACCACCACTGAGTGGATTTTGATAAAAACACAAGGAAGAAAATAAAATGATTCACACTTCAGTTTAAACCCAAAAGAAAAGGAGGAGGCAGAAGAGTTAGAAGACAGAGTGGTCTCAAGAAGTGATGATCTGAATGTGCGCATTATCTCTTCCTGCTTCTTCTACCTCCATTCTGCCTTATTATAATGGTTTGACTCATCAGCAGTGTACCAATATCTTGAGTCTTTTACTTCTGTCTCCACAGCTATTATTTATTTATTAATTATTTTATTATTTTGTGCAGACTGAGGTAATATGGAACTTGTCTTTTGTTCAGATGAAAGCTCTTTTTCTATCTCAGTCATTTCTCTCTTGCCTCTTTCCATAATTGACCTACATTTCAAGTGTTCTGAGACCAATGACGTACATTTTCTTACAAATGGCTTCTCCCAAAAAAAAATATTCGTAAGAATAGAGTCATTTTGAAGTTGATGACAGCAGACAGAGGAAAGAAAAGCAGGGGAGAGAGATGGAAAATGATGTTGAACTGAAGGTCCCCAGTCAGACACAAAACGGGGTCATTGAAGTTCATGATCAGAGCAATAAAGCCTGACAACCAGTCAGTTCATCATCATAATTTATCATCATAATTTGATTGAAAGCAGAGCGATAGAAACAGCTGACTAGGTAAATCCTGGTTATTGTTTTTTTGTGGTTCTGCTCTATAATTAGTTCACTGATGTCTCCTAAAGGAACAGAAACTACTTTAAGTTTTAGCCAGCTGGAGAACCTGAGATATGATGTGATGAGGGCTAGGAAATATGTTTCAAACAGAACTGTTTAGGTATATACATATCCCAACACAGTACAATGCTCCTCCCATAGCAAATATTTATACTAAGGTGTAGTGTGCAGAGCTGCAAAGGCCATTTATTTACCCTTGTAAGAGTTTGAAAACTTAGCTGCTAAACACAGTGTTGTCATCAATTCAGCACCAGACTCCCAATGTATTCATTTTCTGTTCACTTCTTGTTTGCACAACATTCAGAGTCACTGCAAGTTTATTTTTTTTAATCAATTAGCTAATTGAAATGTCCTTTTCTAGTGAATTAGCACAGAAAGCAAACATGTTGCACAGTAAAAACTAGTAAAGCAAACTTCTGTTCTGTCCAGGCAGAAACAGGTACTCAAACACACCATCACACATACATATCACCTCATAACATGATGCACACACACACCACACATTCATACTCTGTACATTGCACTTTGACACCCTGGACACTGTACATGGTTTAAATTTGATACATTTTGTATATTTATATATTCATTTTAATCTTATCTTGTATTTCTACATTAACTGTTTACACATGTAATAGATATTTTGAGTGTTTATTGCATGGCATTGAACGGCCTCTACATTTCACTGCACATCTGTATGAGCATGTGACAAATACAAATCTTGAATCTCCACTTATCTTTGCTCTGTAGCGAGCTTTGTTGATCAATCAAATAGTTTATTTTTTTATCACACCAATTCCTAACAAATGTAATCTTGAGACACTTCTCTTTCTTAAATTAATACTGATTAGAAGTTCTTAGTTTTACCTTTCAATGGTCAAAATGAATAATTTGATTTTTTAATTAATCTTTAAATGTTTTAATGTTGCAGAAGAACATTTCTTTACACTAGTTTATAACAAAGTCACTCTATCTGATGTGTGTAATGGGTGTTATATCACCAGTGGAAAATCATATAAAACCACTCAGCTCAAACGTTAACTTCTGCCTTCCTTCCTTTGTTGTGAATACATCTAACTGATAAAAGCAGAGAGGTAATTGGGGAGTGTAATGACCAGATCCATCATTCTCTTATCAGCTTGTTAAAAAAAACAGATTCCTCCTGCTGTTTTCCTCTCCTCACCAGTTCCACATTAATGTTGAAGTTTTAAATGGAGCTCACACTACTTAGCCTCCTGCAACACGTTTTGTGAAGGGAGACTCATTGTTTCTGAAGGTTTCCTGTTCCATAATGAATCAAGTCCATAGCCCCTTCACACAAGAACCCCTGATATTTTCCAGGCAACTCAAGATACTGGTTTTGGTTAAAGGGGGCTTTGGTTAAAATCTTTTTTTTAAGATTTATTTTTGGGCTTTCCGTGCCTCCAATGGAGATAGGGCAATGGAAAGAGAGAGAGAGAGAGAGAGAGAGAGAGAGAGAGAGAGTGGGGAATGACATGCGGGAAAGGAGCCACAGGGGTGGGATTCGACCCTGGACCGCCCGCTTGGAGGACCACAGCCTCCATACTTGGGCGCGCACACCGACCACTGCGCCACCAGCGCCCCAAGGGGAAGGGGAGGGGCTTCACTCTTAAGGATGTTTTCAAACATTCACTCCTGAAAGTTTTGAACTCTCTGGAAGTACGACCTGATAACGAAAGATGCTGTGGAAACTGAAGATGGCAGATGAAGGGACAGAGTCTGACACTGATGACAGTTTTTTTCCCCTTGAGATTAATGATACGTGTAATTGGACGTATTCACAGTATAAACGGCTTGACTGTGACTAACCTTTCGTCAAGCAGAAAAAGAGTATGAAGCTGCTTCATTATGTGCTCAACGATCGCACGAATCACCTGATATAAACATCTTAATCCCTGCCTGCATGTTGTGAATTGTCCTTAATATTCCCTGCTTGGTTTTCTCATCAGCTCCCTCCGACTTTATGCAAACATTTTAGCAGGTTGCTGGCTGGAAAAAGTCTGGGTAAAGTCGACGTCTAAAATCCGTCTGTTTACATTTACTCATGCACCCTGGGTGGACATTTTCAGGATTTTTTTGCATGTGTGAAAATAACATTAAAGTTTTTGTGTCTGCAAAGTATTTGTTACTCATATTGTGTCAAATCTGTGATCTGTTTGAGATTGGCTGTAGACATAATAGAAACACAGACATTCAAAGGACATGACATTTACAGAATAAACACAAAACCACAACAGTTATACTTGTTTTTTTGCCCGTGACATCTTTCTTTACACAGAACAAAAAAAGGGAATGACTGCAAAAGGTTAAGCAGATTATTATTAAACGTTTTTGCCTTTCAGTTTGTCCAAAAGTGACAGCAATTAAAACTGGTGTATCATAACATGTCATGTACAGTATTAAAAGTTTTGTATGGTTTATGAGCAGTGTCCTCTCGCCTGCCTGACCTGACTGTCATGAATCAGCCAGAGTTTTGAGTTCAGTGTGGTGTGTTAACAAATGCCCTCCTTGTCTCATCTTAATAAGTGATGTTTGAGTCATCTGTCTCTGCCACACAGCCGTAACTACTTCATAGATGAATACACTCTTTCAAAATAAAACGCAGTGAACCTCTTTCCAAACACTTTAAAGTACAGCATGTTCTCCATTACGCACTAAAAAATTAATCAAGTTTTACTCTTAAAATGACAAGAGCGATGTCTCTGAGGATTTCGCCTTAATGGCCTCGAGATGTTTCTTAAGTTCATTTTTATTTACATGTGACTCCTCATCAGTGTGTGAGAGGGCGGACAGTGTGTTGTTTTTACCTGCTCTTCTGACAGCTGGGAGATGTGGTTCACAGCAGCGTACGACTCTATCTTGGGGTTAAAATGGTTGATGATTGCCCTTTAAGAAAAAAAATAAAAGAGTTTCCTTTCAATCCAGGATCAACATTTTCATGCATAAACATGTGCGCACACAAACTTTGCAGACAAATGTTGTATTATAAAACCATGATTATTAATCTGTTGTTACATAAGAAAGGAGTTTAACAAAGAGTCTGGGCCACTTTTAAAAAAATAATCATTTTCTATCTGCATGGGGCTCCACACGGGCTGCAGTTTCTACCCAGCTCAACTTGTGTGTTCTGCTGATATGGAAAGATTGTCTAAAATATTGTGTAAAACAAGAACTGACAAAGAACAATGGAAACAGATTAAATCATGGTGATTAACTCATGTGAGATTAAAGTGTGCTGTTAAAGGAGCTCACACAAACACTTTCCTTACAAATCTCAGTGCATCACAATAATGTGTAGATCTTAGCATCAAAACAAGCTGCCTCTGAAGATCTGCATGTTCTTCTTTCATGCTGCTGGGGAAAACTGTTTCAGAATAATCTGAGCTTTTGTAAAGGGATGATGTCAGCCTGCCCAGCCATAGCCTGCAGGTTCTGCTGCAGTAACTTTCACATCTATTGTTATGATCCTGTATTTATGTTTGTTTGTCAGATATTGATGCAGCCATAAATGATTCAGTAAGCAGTGTTTATGAGCAGCGTTGGCATCCTTGTATGACAACAGCAACAAGGAAATGACTTTGTGAGGACTGAGTCAGAAATAGTTTTTCATGTTATAGTATTACGTGTTTACTGTTTTTATACAAACATTGAAAAACAGCCTCGTACTAAAACTGCAGAGTGTGATTCTAGAAAAGTCTTTTGGTATTTGTTCAGCAACAAACGACTGATATAATGTTTTCTAAGGGATTCAATTACAAAGCACAATTCTTAGCAACACCAGTTACATTTGACCCACTTATCTTAGGGGGCACTCACACTGGGCAAAGTTGTCCCGTACTGTGCTTAAGCACGATTACCCCCCTCCCCGGGGGCTCCAGGACTAACCGGACCGGTTACCTCTTGTACATAACGTTGTAATACAACACATGCATGGCTTTACGTGATTAGGCAGCCTCCAAGACTAGGCAGCCTCCAAAATAGAAAAACATTAAAGGGACACACGGTCGATTCCACGTTCACACATCAGAGAACAACAGAGTAATGACAGCCTACGTTACTGACTTTGTGAACACTCCAGGATTTCTTGATAATGAAGGCTGTCCACATTGTGTAATCGTGCTTGTGCTCGTGCATGAACTGCACCGTACCAAAACACACCTCACACTAGTCAAACAAACTGGACTTTAGGGGTGAGGCGTTCTTAGGCACGGCACAGATAGCCTGGTTTGAGTGCGCCCTTACACTTTTATTCAATTCTACTCGATTTCTTTGCTTGATTGGCAGTCTTTTCCAGCATTAGCATATCATTCAATAACATAAGATGCTTTATAACTGTAATCTAAGCTTATATATTTGCAGAACTGTGAGAGGGAAAGGTTTATTTTAGAGGTTGTCATATATCAGATAAATTATAGAGACAAATACGCAGAAAAGTCTCATTAGTGGTCATAAGGATGTCATGAAGTGTGGGCGGCCAGAGAACTGATGGGAGTCAAATAGAATTTGTCCCTTCATGCGAGTTCATTTCAACAGAGTCTCTGTGGTTTCTTTATACCTCTCTGTCTTCATCTAGTCATTCAAATATTACTCTTTCAAACTTTTCCTCCCACTCCTTCCCTTAAACCCCTGTGACTGATTATTTAAACACTGGAGTCTGTTCGATTAGAAGCCCTGTGAGGGGGTGAATCTTTTGGGAGTATACCGCTCGTATGGGTTCCTTCAGGGGGCTTTCATGTCAGGGTGACCTCCGAGGATCATCTCCTCAGAGAAGATGGAGGATGAAAGAGAGATTACAGAAGGAATGGTAAAGCGGGGATATTGTACAGAATGTGTGTGTAGTACAGTAATGTTGGGTTGAAGTAGATAAAGGCTTAAAAAATATCAAAAAGAAGGACCTCGGGGAGGAAGAGGAGGGATAGAAGAAAGGCGGCAGATGAAGAAGCTAAATTACACTTCCAAAGACTTCATTCACTTTATTTTGTCCTTTCAATTTGCAATTCTGCTCAATGCTTCATAACTCTTTTCTCATTCTTGGTACACTGTTTATGTTCCTTGAGACTATACGTGTGTGTGTGTGCGTGTGTGTGTCTGTGTGTGTGTGCGTGTGTGTGTATATAAATTTGTGTGAGTGTGTGATCTTACCGAACATTGACGAGGGCGTGTGTAACTTTACTGGCTGCTTCCTTCCACTGGCCCGTGTTGGTTGATACTCTTAAAACTGGAAGGCAGAATGAGAAGAGAAGATGCACACATTTCTTTTCATTACTCACGTTGAGGACTCGTGATAGCATTTATTTTATTTACTGATGTATCTGTTAATTTAACTCTCAATTTATTGTCTTTATGAAATGTCAGTAAACAGCTTAGAATATCCACCAAAGTAGCCTAGTGGTTAGTGCGTGTGCTCCATGATCTCTCTCTCCTCCATTTCTGACTCTATCCACTATCCGATCTCTGAATAATTGCACAAACCCTCGCCTCAGACCTTCATCAGTCTGTAAACATGTTTATTTCTGCAGTAAAAACGGGCAATTAAAGAATGGGTATGTATGCAACTTCTGGGGTTTCAGTGGCTAGCTTCAAGTGGACAATGGAGGAACTGCAGGTACTTTCTGCTTTGGCTTCATTTTTCAACACTGGCAGTTGCCGCTTCTTTAAAACAAAGGAAGTTATTGATTTGCTGTCCTGAAGAGAAACTAAGTAGTTAGATACAAACACTGAATTACTGTTAGAATCTGAAATACTTAAATGCACATGAAGCTGAATTCATAATCCAACCTGTTGTAGGCTACAAGAACATCAACCTTACCCAATATTTTTCTTTCCCAGCTCCTATTTCTCCATGACAGCTTTTAATTTAGACTTACAAATGACTTTTATACACAAGACTCTTCATGCTAACATACCCATACAGTAGAGGTTGTCAAAGACCTGGTGCATTCGTACGATTTCGTAGTACAGCTCGTCGTAGCTGTTGGAGGTGGGCAGGAATGTGTCGCCGTATGTTATGAACATGTTGAACAAGTTCACTACCTGGATGAGGAGACACATATTGGATGACAAATACATCACACATCAGTCTTGAATTAGAACATCCAAACAAGAAAAATTTGGTAAAAGAAACAAACTAATAATTAACTAGTTAACGGCATCATTGTTGTTGAGTGTTATGTATTTTAAAGGCCCATGTAGGGACAGGTATTGCAATTAGCTTAGGCTATAAATGCTAAAGAGTATGGAAGCGGTATACCTGCTCCATACTTGTCCCTATACAAATATACATTAAATAAATGAATACAATTCTGTGAGCTCAGCATATTTTGTCCCCTCCATACTACAAAGCTAACTAAATCTAATGTTAAAGCAGTTTATAGTCTGTGTATAGCTGGACTACGAGCAGCAACACTGACACATGATCTGTCTCTCTTATAACTGCAAGAAAAAACACACATCCCTAGGAAACAAATGTCCATTAAAGATTGTACTTTGTCAAAACCCTGTGTGTGCGTGTGTGTGGCTCACCAGTAAGGCTAGATGAAAGATGTTGTGCTTGGCCAGCAGTGTGGTCTCATTAGACAGCAGAAACTTCAGCAGGTTGATGAGCGCTGCGCAGAGAGGGACATGCAAAAAGTCTTGAAATAATCTGTTGATAGTCAGCAGAGTCATGTGGCAGCAGTTTGCTTTCCTGTGTGTGTGTGTGTGTGTGTGTGTGTTCTTTTTTTATAAAGGCCGACAATGGAAACACAGGAGGGGGGAACCTTTCAACACCAAATCGAGGTCTTATGGAGGAAAACAAAAGCCATGTGCACAAAAACCTTTTACAAGCTCCAAAACATGAAAGCAAAATAACAACCTGAATGAAGATAAAAGCGTCTTTCGCTTTAATTTGGCTTATTTCTCTCTCCAGTCTTATATCAGGGCGTGTCATTATCACCACCAGGAGGATAGAGTTTGTGTTGCTCAGGGAATTAAGCTGATTATTTGTCTGATTAGTGGAGTATGCATCCTAATGAGACTCAGTGCTATGGGGCCGTTACAGACTGATGGATCGTCTCCTGTGTGTTGACCAGACTGAAAACAGGCCACCGGGATGTGTTGTCTTTCTTAAACGACTCATTATCCAATCTCAATGACACGATACATTTTAAAAACAACAGGTCTTGTGACTTTAGGAGCATAATGTCTTAGTTTAAAAATAAAAAAAACAAGAGCCATTTATGATCCTCATAAAGCAGATCCTCTGCACACTGAAATGTGTCTTCTATTCATGCAAATTATTTCGTCCTGAAACTTTGATAAGGGAAGCTATGAGGAGATTTTATTTCTGACAGTTTTTGTCAGCGCCTCCTGACAGCTTGATGCTGAAAAGATCTTAACCCTGACATGTAGCTATAAATCTATCTTATTCATTGTTGTTGCTCTGTTTGTCTCTATCCTTCTCCTTCTTCATTTCTCTCTATCCCACTTTCCAAGCCCAGCACAGTTTCAGCAGATCTTCATGCACCTTGTTAGTTGGTGAAGTTATGCCAGAAAATCCCACTCTGCCTCTTCAGCAGACAGCCTTTCAACATGAATCGGGTTTTGCTCGAGCTTTCTGCCACAAAGGAAATGTTTCCTTGCCACGTAGCCTAGCGTTTTTTCCAGGCAGAAAAGTCAGATCGGACTTAAAGCTGTCTGTTGGCTCTTACTGACGTTGTTTCCTCCTTTCTAGATCCTTGCTGGAGTTGGACTTACTCTCAGATGTACGTCACTTTGGACATGAATTGTACAGATGTAGAACACTGATTAAAAAAACATGATGATGAACTTAAAGTCCTGTCGGGCTTCAGTGCACAGCGCTGTTTTGAGCTGAGGAGATCTAGCTCTTGTTCCAGCAGTAAAGGTCCTATTCATTTTTCCACTTGGATATGATATTCACGCTGTAGTATGTCTACAGCTCCGAACAGTGTGACACTTTTTATTTCTTATAGAAAATATTGGGTTCCATTAGCAAAACGAAAAGATAAAGCCTGAGGGTTTATAAAAACACTGAGGGAGATTTAAGCTCCGGGGCATTGAAGGTGCATTTTGAAAGAGAAACGTTCACTTTCCGATGACTATTCATCAACTCTGACCTCTCTTAGTGTATTTTCTCTTCAAATATATTGTTTTTTTTACCATCACTGCTGCTCTCGCTTTCTCATTCACTGTGCAGCTTGCTCATCCACGTTTCATCTTTTATTCACCGGTGTGGTTGCTTGTCTACACTTCCTTTCTCATATTTTGGGTGAGAAGCCTCAAGTAAAGCATTATTTTTAACAATTAAAAAAACAAATAGAAATGGCCACCTCTTGTCCTGATATTGTTTCAGTTCAGCCATGTTTTCTTAATGACTTGACACAGAGTCGTAATCTAGTTGCTGTGGTGTCAGTAAAAGTCAACCCTAGGAGCCTCACCCCTTAAATTCCTCATCTTTTTAAAACTACAGCCCCAGCATCATACAGGATATTTTTGTCCTTACTGATGGACCAAAAGCAGGTTAGGTTCCTCAAAATGCTCTTGGTCCTCTAGAAAAAGTTCCTGTCCAATAATTCTGACTAAATTGGCCTTGACTAGTGCTGCTTCCTTACCTGACCAGAGCTCCCTCCAGGTGTAGTGTAATCTGATTCTGCACTTCTTCTGGTAGCACAGCAGTTTGTGGATGATCTGCACACAGCGCCTGTGCAGGAAACAAACACATGAAGCTGTAATGATGGCGCTAGTTGGTGGATGAGACTGTAAAACATGTGTGATGTGTATGTGTTCTCACAAGTATAAATCCATGGGGAAATCCTTCATCATGTGGGTGACAATGAACTCCACCATCAGATCTAGACAAAGAGGCACAGATGAGACAGAGTAAAGTAAGACTGATAAAAACGTGACAGAAAAAACACACAATGGCCTAAGCAATGAGAAAAATCTGCTTGGCTGTGTTCTGCTGTGTCGCCAATTCCATTGGCAGTGAGATTAATTCAGAAAGTAGATCGCTATTTTTAGGATTAGAACATTTCAAACATCAAAGTAAACAACATATATGATATGATTTTCTTTTCATACCTAGAACCGCACACACCAGAGGCCGTGAAGGGATGTTCTTGTCCACCGCTTTTTTTCTGTGTCTCATTGGCTGAAAAAAATTACAGAATTTACTTGAGCTGTGAAATAGCAACGTCACTTATAAGAAGTGTAAGGAAATGAGAACAGCTCCTGCACACTGTCGTCAGCATAAAGCAAGACGGTGTGCGGAAGCTGTTCTCAATGTCTTGAAGTTCCAACATCCTCAGAAGCAGCTGTCACACATTCAGGTGTACAGAGATTTTTTTCTCCTTGTGTTAAAATGACCAAACTTAATACAGTGCAACAGTATTTGTCACACAGTGTGCTGACATACACCTTATGTAAGTAAAGTGGGCTCGCTCAGGCAATTACAACCTGACACTTTTAGGATGTTTTTTTTCCCCTGGGGAACCTCGACCACCATTTAAACAAGGTTTGTCATCATTTTACAAGAACGCATTTGTAAGACAAAAAACTTAAAGTAATAATCTGTGTTGTCATGAGTCTTAAAAGCTGAAGCTGCCACATAACATTTGCAAATCCTGTTGACAAAGTTGTACCTCTTATCTCTTTGCTGATCCTGTCCTGTACATGCCTATGATGTGTATTTTTTTTTTTTTCAAAATCTCCTCCTGCTGTCTTTTATTGGTCAAAGGTATCACTCACTGTGAATCTTTGCTGTGAAAATGTAATCAAAGGCTGTTTTGGCAGCAAGCTGTTAATCATGTGGTCTGACACCCCCATGGGCAGGCATTAAAAATTAGTATTTTGAAATAATCAATCTTATTCCTGATGTTCTTGTTTGATTTTGTAGGTCATATAGATTTTTACAGTCTGTTTTGTAACCAGTCAAAATGTGTCACAGAGCTCTTGCTGATAGGAAGGGAAATGTACAAGATCACTTGTTACACTGTCATCAATAAATTAGTTGTGCTCATTTCCAATTCTCAACTCACAACATGAAACTCACCATTTTGTGGAGATTGACTCTGAAGTTCATGTTGTCATCATGAAGAAAGGCATCAGCATACTGGTCCTATCACACACACACACACACACACACACACACACACACACACACACACACACACACACACACACACACACACACACACACACACACACACACACACACACACACACACACACACACACACACACACACACACACACACACACACACACACACACAGGTGGAGTCAGAACAAAGACAGTCTCTGTGGTGGATTAAATGTCACAGCAGCGTACCTGCTCTTACCTCGGCTATGCAGGTGAGGATGATTAGGCACAGTCTGGCACTGTTGAGTCGATGTTCATCTGTAAACACACACATAAAAGGTGTTTAAAGAGGCGGCTTACTGAAAACAAACGTGTTATAAAGTGTGATAACACCGCTGGATTTGAAGAGGAGAGAATTTATTTGCCTTTGTGTTCAAATAAAAGTCATCGAGAACAGTAAAGGACAAAAAAAGTGAAAGAATGAATAATTATAGGAAGGCAGAGTGACAGAGACAAAGAAGGAGGAGGAGGAGGAAATGCATATTTACCTTTAGTGTCCTGCATTACAATGGAGGCATACTTGAGGAAGGTGATCAGAAGGTTGCTCGTCTGCAGGTTGGGATCCAGCGGCAGCTCAGGGTTGTTCATCACTACGAAACAGATGTACAAATAAAACTTCAATCAGGCATAATCACTACTACTTTGAATAACACCGATATGCTCTCTAACTATTAAGGAAAGGAGGGCCAATAAATATGTTAAGTACACAGAAAGACGACAACAAGCCAAACTTTGAGTCCCAGAACTGCTCAGTCTGTTATTTAATAAATAATGCTGTCCCACATACCTTAGCCCAAACTCAAAGCAAACTGCCTATCACAGAGACTAAAAAAGAGCTGTTACCCTTTAAATTCAGACAGGAGCGCATTCAAGCAAAAAACATCATTACAAAAGGTGATGTCTTTGTCCCGTTACTGAAGCTACTGTAGCTTTCTGTCTTGTCCAGACAGGCATCTTCATCCATTAAAGAAAAAAATCTCTGCCCACTCAAACATACAGCTTTGTTCCATGGATAAATGATGAAGGGGTCATTTCTATATTTATATCTCCGCCTGCACCCTTTAACCCAAATGTGTTTGCTTCATCTTCCAATCAGTGCAGAACAAAAGACTTCACCCTGTCAACAAACATGTCATTACAGAGGCTTTAATGTGGAAGGAAAAGTATGTTCCTCACGTGTGATTGTGTGTGTGTGTGTGTGTGTGTGTGTGTGTGTGTTTTTCTGGTCGAAGACGGTCCTGTGAGTGCTGAGGCTCCCATGACATGTGGTAATGCACGCAGCATGTCAAACATTCATCTGTATTTAAAGCTGTAGGTTAATATTTTATGGAGAAAATGACCCTTGGGTTTAAAGCAATGGAAGGAGAGCGAGCCAGATATAGAAACATGCACCTTTTAACAGTTACAGTGTGTGTGCTGAATGACCTGGTTACAAACGTGTTTGCGACAACATTCACCTTTTAAAGAAATCTGGGGTGACGTACGTGTAGTCAGGTGATGAATATGAGTACTTGTGTTAGTGTTATAATGTAGCTGTTAAAGTGGAATAATCTAGATTAGAAGTTTGCTTGTTAAGGATCTCTGTTGTATCACCTAACCTTTAAAATCTATTGAATATTTGAAAAGGCTGCTGTTGAGGGTACACGTGTGCCTCAAGGCAGGAGTGGGTGAGAGTCACCATGTTTAAAGGAATAGTTTTAAAAAATGCATGTTTAAACTGTTAAAACTAATTTGACTTGAAAGCCGACAAACCCTTAATCCCAAAACGCTGTTGCTCTATTTTCTGCCCCTTGAGTTTCGCTTTTTCAGTTCGAATGTGGAACATATGTACACATGTGACTAAAGCTGACCTCACGTCTCTTTGGCTCTTAAACCTACAAGTTGAAAACTTATTGAGAGCAAAAACAGGTTGCCTCCAAAATGAAGGACTTTGAAGACACTGAAACATATTGGAGGAAATACTGAATTTATTATTTTAGTTTGCACTTTTGGCAATTTTGACAGTTTGTTCAGGTAAAAGGGTTAAATTAAAGGTCACATATTATCCTCCTTTTCAACAAGTTTAAATAAGTCTTGAAGGTCCCCAGAACATGTCTGTGGAGTGTCTTGTCAAAAATCCACTCTGATGCTGTATTCGATCATGCCTATAAACCCCTCTATTTCAGCCCTGCTCAGAACAGGCTGTTTCTGTGTCTGTAGCTTTAAATGCAAATGAGCTGTGTCTGACCACGCCCCCTCTCTGGAGGGGGATGTGCCTCGGGCTTTCTCGCACCATGCCCAATCGCTCACAGTGAGAAGGCAGACTCAGAGGGCAGAACAAACACCTAGCTGTGGGAGTGTCACCCACCTGGGGGAGGGGTTTCTGCCCTTTGTGATGTCACAAAGGGAAAATCTCCAAACGGCCTGTTTGAGCACACTTTTTCTAAAAAGTGGAGTAGGCAAAAGACAGGGAAGATGGACATTTCTCATAACTAGGTGGTTTGTAGACAGACTTGGGACAGATATTAGTGCTTGAAAAACATGATAGGCAAATAGTGTTTTGCATAACGTGAAATTTAAGATGTTATCAACGTTAACCTACACGCTTTTAATAAAGACTAACAACTAAACATATCATTTACATACTTCATGGCCCTGAAACAGAGTTAAATTACCCCTGCTTCCTTTCATAAATTCACACTGCTACTGGTTTAATAGCTTCAGCTCAGCGGTCCCCCTCCTGAAAGGATCTGGTTCTAAAAACTTGCATGAAGGCAGTCAGAAAGAACCCAAATATAAAATTAAAAACCTCAAAAACCCATGTTCAATGCAACAGACACCACATCCATGTTTCTTACAGCCTGGCTCTGAAAAGTAAAAAAGGGATGGACTTACTGTCTAGGGAGGGCGGGGTTGTGCCAAGTGGTGTTGTAGGTGTGGTTGGAGTGGGCGTGGTAGGTGTAGTTGGGATGTCAATCTCTGGATGGCTCTGTTCAAAAACCAAACAAATATGTGAGATCATTAATAGTGAAAGGTTATCCCAGCACAGGCTGGACAGGAGGGCCAGATGAGGACGAAGGAAAGGGATTTTGGATGAGGAGCCTTAACTTCAGTTACAGCAACACGTGTCAGCAGAATGTTACATTGATCATCACGACTAATTTAATTTATCTTGTCTCTGTGAAATAATTCAACATTGCAAAAAAGCAGCCACATGGCTGAGTGTCCTCCTGGGAAAGTTTCAGGATAATTCACCACAGTGTCCTGTCCTGTTGTAGTTTTCAGGTAAACCTTTTCAAACCCACAATCTCCTCAGAGAATGAAAATGATTAAAAGAACGTGGGTGTAGTAGGCGAAAGATTTGTTTGAATGGAGTTTGTTTATATTTTATAACTTCAAATAAGGTGAGTCCATGTACACAATGAGAAAAAGTCATGAATCTCACCTGTGCTAACACCGTGATGAAGTTGCGGTTTAAGTGTACTGCCTCATACAGCGCCAACAGAATGGCCTCATTTGTCCTGAGGAAGAAAAAGAAGTTTGAGGTTAGAGTCAACTCACTCATTTAGAAAATAAAACCTCCAAAAGTTCACACAACATTAGATGGGGCAGGAAGAAGCTCCACGCTCTGATGAAGTCGAGCTCAGGGAAACAAGTGGAGGGGCAGTCTGGTGTTTAAAGTTATTAATAATTTCAACAGCAGGTCACTCTTTTAATTTCCTGTATCACTAACTACTGCACAATGTGTGCAACCACTAATACATCATTTTACATTCAATAGTAATGTTTATAAGTGATTTCACATTAAAGATGTTAACCACCGCAGTACACTGTGAAGAGAAACAAACTGTTTTAATGTTGCCACCCCAAACTTTTTCAGGGATTTAAATAAAACTCTAAAGTAGTCAAAAGGACTGATACATTGATGTTTAGAGCAGCAGCGGTCAAGCATTTTAAACAGTGAAGAGTGAGAGCAGCGTTTACAACATGATGGTTTTCATGAAAATTTAAATTTAAACTCCTGATTGGTTGATAGGTGCTCTTAAGCACAAACACACTCCTCTGCACAGCCCTTCATAAACATGCCAGGCTTTATGTGACAAAGCTGAGCACAGACGGAGCTGGCCTTTGATCTAACCTCAGTCAATCAACCTGCCAATGTTAACATCCATGAGACAGCAGAGAAAAGGGACTCATACAGCGTAGTATGCTTTTTTCCCATTTAAAAGATTTTTGGTAAATGGACTTGAGCTTTTATAGCACTTTTCTAGTCTGACTACTCAAAGCGCTTTTACATCGCAGGTCACACCTACACATTCACACACTGATGGCAGAGGCTGCTATGTAAAGTGACCATCAGTATAAACTAATCCCATTCATACAACGCCAACGAAGCAGCGAGAGTAACTTGGGGTTAAGTGTCTTGCCCAAGGACAGTTCCGATTGTCTGGTTGAGAGATAACCGACTCTACCACTGAGCCACAGCTGCACCCCCATGTTTAAAAGATGTTTATTAGATGTCTATGACCAATGTTGCAAAGACTTTCAAAACGGGTTAGTGTGTCACCCTGACGAAATCAAAATGATAAAACAAGAGGTGAGTTTCTGACATGTTGATGGTCAAAAACAGGTCTTGGATGGACCGACCTGATTTCACCTTTTTTTTTCAACCGAATTTGAATGTTGAATTCCCAGTTCTCACATCTCTCTGTGAGTGATTTGACCTGGTCATGAACCTGCAGGGGGCAGTTTGTGATGTCTTTCATTGGTCATACATGATGATTGCAAAGGATTGTTTTTTCAAGAGTCTTTACATCTTCTCTCTTACAAAACTCTCCTCATTGTGCTTCTTTTAGTTCTGCTTTGGTGTTGAAAGACAAAACGAGTATCCTCTTTTTATTCTAGTATTTGCATTGAAGTTCAAATATTATTATAATAAAAAACTCAAAGACCAGAACCAGGGCAGCCAGCAAAGAGTAACTCTGAGAGAAAACATTTGAACCAACAGTCTCAACTGTTTGATCTCATAAATGTTTCATATTGACTCTTACTGGTTATTGGTTACGATCATTTGCCTTTAAAAGAAAACGAAGCTGCACCTTGAGCCAATCAAATTTGAGCCTGTGCTTTAACAGCTACAGGCTCGAGTAAGAGATTATGCAGGATTTTCTCACTGAAGTCGTAGATAACAATGCAATTAGGTTTGACTGAGAAGCTAAGTTCACTTTGCACTTACTGCACCGAGAGTTTCTCGTCAGCGTCTGCTATAAACATGCTGCCCACCTGTAAGCAGAAGGAACAAGCTATCAGCAAACACTGATGAGGAACAAGTTGCTCCAGCAGCCACTTTCAAACTGAAGATAAAGCATTTAAATATACATCATAATAATAATAATACATATAGCACTTTTCTGAATACTCAAGGACACTTGCTACATCTATTGTAAAAGTTGAAACTGTGCATAAGATCCTACCATACTAGTGAGGGTTGAAAAGAAGCCCCCCTGGTTCTCCTCCTCTTTGTCTTTGTACTGCCTGAGAGGAGAAGGGAAGATCGGAAAAAGGACAGAAAGTGATTAAAACGAGGAGAAATGAAATGAAGGCAGGCAGGCAGGGCCATCCAGCAGCAGAGACAGAGATATATGATTCCACTCAAACAACACACTTGTAACCTAACACACATTTCCATAACATCTACTTCTACTTGCTGCTATTTATTATCGGAGGGGCATTCGGTTTTAACACAAAAACAATGAACTGTACAGAGCCATCATCCATCACTTTGATGCGTCTATTGACACAGGCAGACTTCCCAAACAGCATTTTAATTTCCAAACCTCTGCCTCATCTAAAAAAGAACATAACGGACTGACAAAGAAAGCTGTCGGATATAAATAACCCAAAGAAGAAAAGGGACGTTTTTAGTCAGGAGAATAGAAATAGAACATTTGTGGGAGACATTAAACTAAACGGATGACTCTACCGCCTCAGCCTGCCATGCACCACGTGATGAATAAACATGTTTTTGACATGCGGACATTTTTAGATCTCACCTGTTATATTCTGTCAGAGCGTGGTGGACAACCATCCCCATTCCCTGAGAGAGGGAGAAAAGTGTTTGAGTCAAACCCTTCACAATCAGCCTGACACCACACTGGTTACTTCAGATTGTGCAGTTATGAACTTACATCGAGGGTTGGCTCATCATCCACAATGGAGAGCTTCACTATGTACGGATTCACAGACTTACAAACAGAGGAAAGGAGTCAAATCAGAAGCAGAACTCAAAACTTCACTAATAACTGAACTGTTGATGAAACTGTTGATGAAAACTAAAGTTTATACATGATGGTCTCTTACATAAACATGCAAGGTCCATTAACGCCACTACTTTATTGTTAGTTGCCAAGAACATGACTTTGGCCCCGTGTCCACCAAGCGCTTTTTTATTGAGCACCTGCGTCTCTTTTCAATTCTTTTCAATGAGGAGATAATTTGCAGCAGCCGACAGCCGTCTGGAGAAAAAGCGCGGCGCACAGCATCTTTTTTTTAGAGCGCTCTGCCTTTTTTGTTCGCCCGCTACAACCGCTCAAGTTAAAAATCTTTCAACTTTTCAGAAAGGCGCTGTAGACATCACCTGCGCTTTTTTGCAAATGTAAGATATTCCCTGTAGTGTAGCCACCTACGGATCGTGTCTTGTACCCACATCCTCCTTGCTCCGTGTCTGAACGGGAAATAAACGATCTAAAAAAATGATGCAGTAAAAAGTAATTGAGCCGTTCCGGTCATACAGCGGCTGTTGTCATAGAGACAGGACGGACATTTAGCGCTTTTCTTCACAGAGCACAAACGCTTCATGCAAACACTCCCAAGCACACATCCAGCGCTTTTCTGCCCAGAACAAAACCCTACGTGGACACGGGGCCTGAATCATTATGCAGGACTGGTGTGCTTGTGGATAATATGAGGACTCCCATCTCCAGAAGTTTGAGAGTTTTTTTTCAGGCTGCAGCAATATCTTAAACTGTGAAAGTCGCAGAAAAGTTAAGCTGTGTTTTAAACATTTTGAAGCCCACATTCTGTCAATGTTCATCAAAGGATTCTTCTTCTACTGTTGGTTGCTTTGCCTACACATGAGAGTGCACCCAAAACCTCAATGCTCATCCTTGTATCCCCTCCCCCACACTGCCATTCCTATCATTCCAAGAAATTACCGAAGACGGAGGTGAATTGGAAGTCATTTTAGAGTGGATGTTACTCTCAGTCATTTCATATAAATAAAAGGCCAGTCTGCGTCTTTGCTACCTGAGGTAACTCGGAAAGATATTTCCCAAAATCCCCCTTTGGAATTCACTTTTAATTTGTACTCACACTTTGGATTAAGTATAACGCCAGTTTTTGCATTAACAAGCACACATGAATTCAACTATGCAAATGTAAAGGCCAAAATTGTCATCATAGCACAAACTCTGTTGCTTCATCAGCTTTTTCTGTCGTTCATTTTATGTAATTTCCTGCCTCCCGCTGCAAGGTGCATGTGTGTACAAGCAACTAAAAAATTTTAAGGGCAGTCATCCTGAAATGTTCAATAAATTCTATCTATATCAGATAAAGATGTCAAGTTCAGAGTTCATAGAGACGACAAATCTGTCCTGGACATTCTGCACTAAGCAGCACAAATGTTAGTTTCTCGTGGCAGGAAAGGTGGACATTCATCAGTTAAAATGCAGACTAAGCCTCCCTGCTTAGAAAGGATTTTCAATAGACAACATCATTTGATAAATCTGCAAATACCTCATATTTCCTGTAGTTGACCAAAAGGGCCAGGAGAACGACAGCATCATAACCATGCTGCCCTCTACTGGATACATCTGACAGAATCTGAGAAGGAGAGAAAGGGACAGCAAATATGATCACAATTGTAAGAAAGACTGTTTTCAAATTAAACTCCCAGAATCACAGAAGACTCAATGTCTTCTGCTCATCGCTCACCTGCAGAATGGCTTCAAAGATGCTGTTGATCATCACATATTCCAGGATGGTGTTCTGACTTATATTGTCTGTTACCTGTAGACACAGTTTTCACATTAGCATTCCCAAAAGCCGAACATATTGTAGTTCATCTTCCTTTTTTTTTAAATATATTTTCTGCCTCACCGTCACAAGACACAGGAGCAGTTTGAGGCACAGACTCTTGAGACTTTCTGATCCGTCTCCACAGAGAAGGCTGTCCAGTCTCTCCATCAGGTCCTGAGAGACAAATCACATGAATAATGACAAACTGTTTATCTCTCTACTGTCTTTCTTCCAGATCGCACACGCACACACGCACGCGCACGCACGCACGCACACACAAACACACACACACACACACACACCTTCATCCTTTGCTCAGCCTTGTCAAACCCCATCAGCATGTTGATGATGTCAAAGCCGGACGCAGACTTGTTCTTCTGGTGAACCCCTCGGAAAAGTGCACAGAGAGTCTGGGGAGGAAGGCAGAGGAGTAAAGTGACAGCCAGGAAACTTGAAACAAAAAAGCATTTCACGCTCAAGTCTTCTTGATGTTTAGAGCAGCAGCGGTCAAGTATATTGATGACACTAAGAAGACCTATGAACCCTTTAAGGCGAGACGTTTCACTACAGTTACAGTATCATCTGCAAGCTTCTGATTCTTCTATTGTGTCGTTACAATTACTTCATCTTCAGGGGTAAAGCACTGTGATCCTCCCAAAGTTGACCTATCTGCAGGACGTTTTGGACATTATGGCCTAAAGTATGCCGCAGATTACACACCACTTATAGGATTTATTCCATAATGACTACTGAGTGAAATACATTTAAATCTTTCTCCTTCTTTCTGATCTATTTAATGTATGATCACAGTAAGGATTGTGGTGATGAAATACTAATATACTGTATTATACACCAATCAGCTATGACTAAATGCCCACCTGCCTAATATTGTGTATGTCCTCTTTAGCCTCCCAAACAGCCCTGACCCATAGATGCACTGTGTGTTCTGAAACACTGTAGCTCTTCTGTCGTCTTTGACATCCTTTGCTCCCCACGCACATGTACTGCATGTGCTGGTACTTCCTGTTTTGTTCTTGCTGTTCTCTTGTTTCTGTATCTTGTACCTCTGCACCATTGCAAATGAGGTTTCTCCCTCAATGTGTTTTCCGAGGATTTAAATAAAATAAATGATGATGACATCAATGAGCCTTTGCCACCAATAACCCTGTCACCGGTTTTCTTTCCTTGTACCACTTGTGGTCGGTACAATGACCACTGGAAACCGGGAACACCTCACAGGAGCTGCAGAGTTTAAGATTCTATGACCCAGTCGTTTGGCCCGTGTCATAGTCACTCACATCTTTACCCTTCACCATTTTTCCTGCTTCCAACATATAAAGTTCAGGACAAGATGTTTGCTTGCTGCATAAAATATTCCACCAACTACAAGCATCATTGCAACACATGATCACTATTATTAATTTCACCTGACAGTGTTAGTTACGTTACGGCTGATTGGTGTATAATCCTCTGACACTGGAAACTCATCTTTTTTATGTAAAATGCTACCTAATTGATCTGCAAGTATTTTCACCAGAACACCTTCTTCACATATTACACACCAGGGTTAAATGATTCTGCTAATGTTATCAGAGATTTTGAGTTGTTTTCAGACAGCTGTGTCTTGTACAACTCACAGAACCACACACTTATCCCACATGCTTCTCTGACTCTGTATGAGATGCTGAAATAATTTAGCTGTGTTGCTGCTTTTATGTGTCACAGATCAAAGACAAACTTTACAGGCAGCAGTGATTTGCTCGAGGTTAGAGGCTTCAAAACTGAACCACTTTCAGACTAGTGAGGTGCTTCTTTGGAAACAAACCCCAAACTTTTATTAACGGTAGCTAAGAACTCTTATGTAACAATTACCTACAGGAGGTGAGTGAAGGGTTTGCTTTTTAAAGGATGTCATAAATCACAGATTCCAATTAATGGATAAACAATCATCTATCGGCCAACTCTACCTGCAGAGCATTGACCACTTTGATCTGGTGCTCCTCTCCCAGTGCCTGGACACAGTGGTGGAACAAAGAGTTGATGTTGTCCTGGATCCGCTGAACCTCCTCCCCGTCTATACTCTCCAACTTTGACTCTAAGTACTCCAGGTTCACCTGAAACATGGTTGAAGGACAATAAATAAGGATGTGATGTAAAAAATCTGTTATTGATGGTGAAATGACATTTTCAAAGACAATTTCACAATGACCTTATGTCGAAACAGCCTCGGCATAGACAATTAGAAAGGAGAGGAAGCAAAGCAGCTGCAGTCTAAATGCTCAGATCTCTAATTCCTCTTTTCTCTCCATACAGTACAATATCTCCAGGCACATTTAACTGATGAATATGAGTCTGAATGCTGACTTTTTGGCCATGCTGTCATGATGCCTCCATATGAAGTTTTTAAAGGTCAAACTTGAACTGTAGCCTTGTAACATTTGAGACGAGCTATGACAGCTTGCTGCTCTTCTACACATAGGAAGGGCCTCCTTTTGATGTATAAACAATATTGTGTAAATAATATACACACCTATGACAATAACAGATGTTCAACTGATGTTCTTAATATTTTACAATTTTAGCAGAATCTCTTTCAGTGATGTGGAACATCTGTCTCTGTTAACATTAATAAACAATAGGCGTCAATTTGTATACCAAAATAACCTAGTGAGAGTTTGTACTTTAAACACAAAAATACATTTCGACCCAACTGTGTGCAGCTTTTTGTCAAGCATTTCTCTGTTTGACTTCACCTTCATTAGAAACAGCTCATCCCAGAAGCGAGGGTTGTTTTTGGCTGGATCTTCTTTCTAATTCACAGAAAAAGACAGGTCTTCGTTTACACTGTGTGCATCAACTTTTTTTTACAAATTCTCAATTTCACATCTTCACTAACATTCTCCCATTGTAGTACTCACCGCAAAAATCTCATCATACATCAGCACCACCTTCTCTTTTAGGGGTTTCTTTGAGGACGAGGTCCTCCGCAGCAGCCCCGCCTTCTTCTCCACCTGAGACATGACTAAGTCTGAGGAAAGACACAAATAACGTGGCATAAATCACTGTTCTCTCTCTTTTATTAGAGAGACAGGACAGTGGATAGAGCCGGAATCAGGGAGTGAGAGAGAGTGGGGGACGATATGCGAGAAAGGAGCTACAGGTCGGACACGAACCCAGGCCGCCCACCTGGAGGACCACAGCCTCCGTACAAGGGGCGCGTGCACCAACCACTGCACCACGATCTCCCATATTGGTCAAAAATACATATAAACCTGTGCAACAATTTACCACATGGAATTAGTTAGTTGAAGTTACCACAGAGGACTAGGGTACATCAGGCTGGGGCTACACACACAATGGATCTATTCATTGATGTTTTCTATTCCTAAGCACTGAACACATAACCTGTGGGTTTGATTGTAGCCTGTACACCTGTCTGCTGAGGTCACTTTCACACACTCAATAAGGTGAACAAGACCTGACACTTGAACGCATCACAATGCAGTCTGAATCAATATTTCACTAATAATGACGAGGAGTTAGTGAGCTACTGACGTCACGATGTTAATCCTCTGCTGACGTCACAGAGAAGTGACGTCACGAGTGAACGTAAACCTTAAGCTGACAGGGGCCAGAAAACACACGTTTGAGTTATTAACGTAGAAAAGGCGTAAACACTTACATGTTACTACATTAGAAAGGTGGTTATAAGCGGACACATTTGTAGGCACATGAATGTAAACACCTTTCTACCTGAGTGTGGGTTGGGTTGGGCTGCTAGCTCTTTAGCCGACGTTAGCTACCTGACTTGTCGTGTCAGCTAATTGGGTTTGACTACCATCAAAACAATGCAAACAATAACGTGGTCACGTTGAAAAGCACTTCTGTTTCAGCAGTCAACACTAGATGAACACTTAATGTGTAAGCAGTCAGCTTATGAAGCTTAAATCTAACAATGTGTTCAGCTTTCGAAGCTAATGCTAATGCTAATGCTGGTATACAAAGCAAACACTGATTTAGCTTAAGTTATCTCATAAGAGTTCAGTTACTGACAGCAGTGCTGTTTTTTATATCAAGGTAGCGTCAGTTTAATGAAGAGTGCGTTTTTCTCACCTCAATTGAAGCACTAAAATGTAAGTAGTAAATGTGGTTCATGAATCCTTGTGACAGCACTAGCCTGTGTTAGCATCGTAGGTTAGCATAGTGCTACCGACAGCCTCTGCAGGGTCCTAGCGCCCCGCGGGTCACCTCTCTGCGGGCTTTAATGAAGGTCACTGTAGAACTATAAACCGCATTTTATTGTTATTTTAAACATATTTGCCTTCAACAAATCTATAAAAAAAACGGATTCTCAATTATTGTATTTTAATCAAGGAGGGTTGCTATGCAAAGACAATTAAGATGTTTATTGCCATTTTCACAGGTACAGGACAGTACAGGTGCATTGGAAATTTGGTGCATTTCTCCTAGAGTCAATTCTACAGAAGTGGAAGAGCAATATTAAGGATAAGAAAGCAGAAAAATAAGTAGTTATATATATATATATATAACACAATAAATACACACTGTACAAAAACTATACACTTTTATTTAACTATAAAAGTAGATTATTTGACTTCATCATAGAACCTTTTCGAACATGGACTGGTTAAGGAAAAAATAATCGAGCCACTACAGAAAGTATGCTTTGATTGCTGTTTGCTTTGTTTGGTATGTGTGTGTGTGTGTGTGTGTGTGTGTGTGTGTGTGTGTGTGTGTGTGTGTGTGTGTATATATATATATATATATATATATATATAATTTTTTATTTTATTTTTTTAAATGAAAAAAAGAGATAAAATACAATGTAATAAAAAATGTTTTTCTTGTCCTGAGAAGTTTGTACATCTATGATTGCACATGATATTTTTCACACACTGATTTTTTTTTCACATTATACAATTGCATTGTTTTTTTCCCCAAGGTTATTAATACACAATGTTATTGGACTGTGAGATGGTGCACTGTCCATTGACTAGGTGAGGTGTGGGTTGTGGTATTTCCTTCCCACCTTAATTTCCTGTGCTATGAGTCGTACAGAAGAAGCTGCTGATGTGGAAGCGGGCTTTGTGAGTTGCCATGTTCTCTGGCCTGTGGTGTCTCCAGTTGTAGTCTTCCACCTGAACAAAGCACGGGCTGGTTTGAGGATGCTCTGTGTGTTCCTCTTGCAGTGCTGTCTGTATAATGGGTCCATGAAGAGGAGGTATAGAGCCCCAATTTACCTTACAAACAACTTATAATATATAGGAAACAAAGTTGGTTAACTCTTGAGGACTATTAGTTTCTAATTATTAACAAAGGACTGAAGTGGTTCTTTGTCTCTGTCTCTTTCTTTGTTCACTTATTGCTGATTTGATTCCCATGCTGAGTAGAAGATAACCTAATATCTTTAGCATTCAAACTGAGACTAGACATTCAGGCATTTAAAAGAAGAAGAAAAAGAAGATACTATTTATTAATCCCTCAAGGGGAAATTCAATTTTACACTCTGTTGTTGAGACATGCACACACACAAAGGCTGTAATACACACACACACACACATGCACAAACAGGACCCTATTGACATGCACTAATGGAGAGATGTCAGAGTAAGGGGCTGCACATGAAAGATTGCCTGAGCAATTGTGGGTTCAGTGCATTGCTAAACTTGGCAGTGCTCAGGAAGCGCACTGGCACCTCTCCAGCTTCCAGGAGTTCTAATCCGACCTGTGGCTCCTTTACCGCATTTCATTCCCTACTTTCTCTCTCTCCCCGGATTTCCGACTCTTTCCACTGTCCTTTATCCTCTATAAAAAGCCCAAAAATAAATAATATATTCATGTCTTAAATTAGTTAAAATAAAAAATCTATGTATTTTCCTAAACCCATTTTGTGCACTACTGAAGTGGCAGTTGTCTAACATTTTAACATCCTAATGAACCACAAAGAGGAGGTAGACAAGTCAGCCAGGCGAAAAATATAAAAACACTATCCAATTTACTGTACATTAGATTATTTTATTGATTATTAATTTTACCTTTATTTCACCTGTAAAATATTCTCTTTGAGATTCAAGTTTCCCACTGAGAACAAAAGATGGTCAATAAACAAATATAACATCACTCAACAAATCAATCTTTATACCTTAAAGCTCTATGATAGACCTGTGTGTCTGCACCAAGAAAATATATTGCTCCATGGTTTATCTTCCACCTCAATGTAACAGTTAGTTCTTCCATGTTTTGACCTCATCAGTTCATTGGTAAATTAACTACCATCAAGGGTGCAATATATCTGGTAAAGACTACACAGAGTTCCTCAAATTGAGGAATAAATGAGACAAGCTTTTACCGTGTCATTAGAGAAGGAGATGAGACGAGAGAGAGGAAGGGAAAACAGACTTAATGAGAGAGATGGAGAAGCAAAGAATAGCTGCTGAGGAGTGAAGAAGAACATTAAGTGACACACACAGAGCACAAAGCAGAGAAAGTTTCACACACACACACACACACACACACACATATACATAAATAAATACAAATATGCCTACTAACCTATGTAGGGCATTTGTTTTTTATTTGTCTGTTGCTTTCGGTGGCTGGGAGGTGCAAAACCAAAGTTATCACTTTTACAAAGCTTGAGACAAATTTACATTTTGGAAAACATTTACATTTGTACATGCATTTACTTTTACATTTTAGAAAACAAATTTACAAGATGAAAAACACTTTTAGAGACTCTATAAAAGTGTGTTGCCACATGTAATTTTGTCTCAGCACTTGTAAGTTCACATCTTGTAAATATTTAAAATGTAACTTTGCTTTGTCCTTGGTGAAAGTGTTTTTCTTTTGTAATTTTGTTCTCATAAAATGTTAAATGTTTTCCAAAATGTTGATTTGTCTCACACTTTTTAAGTTTGGTTTGCACTTTCCAGCCACCATACGGTTGCTGGATGATTAGTACAAGAAGGTGGATTTTTAACCTGAATTCTCTGGTTTTTTAAAATATTTATAAATGTTATAAATTATATATAAAAGCAGCTCAGCCTTAAGAAGTAAAGAGGATGAGCAGAGCATGAAGTGAGATATAAGTGGTGGTGTTCTTTGTGCCAGACAGGTGTGATAGTTTCGTCGCCTTACAGAACATCACCTCTTATTACCTCTGAACACAGTGTCCCAAAGAGGTTTTTCGCTGCAGTACTACGTTTATCTTCCCTTGTGACACACATTAGACACACACACTTCTCTGCAAAGACATACTGGTACTTTTCCCAGTATAGACCATTATAGTCCAAACTTCCCTGACCAGTCAGTACTAGTGCACAATTACTTTGAAGAATGAAGATTTACTGTTGTTGCCAGTTTTTATTCAGCTAAGCAATTTTATGTTTCAAATTAAACGCCCCTTAAAACCTTCCTAAATTACAGTCTGATGGTAAAAACACTTTGTTTTGAGAGACTGAGTCATGTTTCATGTTGTAATAAAAACCAGTGCAAGTATTAAGTGAAACACATGGCGACCACCATGAGAATCAGTACAAGTTCATCAAAATCAAACACATCATAATTCTCTTTGGCAAATCCTACTTTATTACAAAAACTGTTTCTAACCCTTCAGCTTCACTGCAGTGATTTCATCAAACACTAAGACTCAGTTTGTGCTTGACGGCTGTAAATCATCCCTGTGGTAACGTCATTAATGGTCACAAGTGCCTGAAGTTGATGCAAAACATTAACACATTTAACTAAGGAAACGACAGACAGAGAGTCTTGAGAACAGTTGAGCGTGCACTCAACATATTGTTACCAGATGACTAATTAACTTGCTCACATAGAACAACATTATTTTGTTTTGCAGCACTGAAAGTATAACTGGGCTTTTGTATCAAGAAATATAAAATATAAAGTTATTGTATTTAAAAAAGGCAACCAATAGTTTTGTGTAGTCAACAGTAATCCTTGTAGTCTGAGGCTTACACACCTGCCTGAATAAATTGTATTATGACTGTATCCAATTTTCTACCTTTTATGTTCAAGGCTTTTGTTCAACTTATAAATGGGCTTGAATTGGTTAAGAGACGGAATACTGAGGAAGCAAATACTTATAAGTGGCAACCTCTGGTCTTGAAAAATGAAGTCAATGTGGAAGTGCAAAATCCTGCAGTTCCTCGAGTGTCCACTTGAGGCTGGCTCCAGGAACACCAGAAGTCACATACACACAACAGCCAAAAAACCTGGTGTAACGGTTCGTCAAGAGGCTTAAAACCCGCCTCAGCTCCAGCTCTCAGTCTGTCGTTAGGTTGACTGAAAGTTAAGTTGAGACAGCATTTCCAGCATGGTGGCTGCTGCCGATGAGCCTCCGGAGCCGCCTGCAGTAACAGCTGGCTGACGTCACTCAGGCTTCATCCATTAATATTTACAGTCTATGGCAGAAACACATAAAATGACGAAAAGAAAATTATGCAAACTCAAAGAAAGATTCTTGTTTTAGTTCCATTAATCATATGAAGTTGCTGGGATTTACTAGATTTATTATATATGTGGTCTACCAAATGCAGAGTCATCCTCTCTGTTTCTGTCTTTTCCAAACTCACTGATGTTTTTGAATAACAAAAAAATATCAGCAGGTATGAAGATATCACTAAAATAGCATAATGGCTACATTTAGGAGGAAGGCTGCCTGCACTGCCATGCAGGTGAGAGTTTTCATTAAGTTGTCACAGCTTCACTCTCAACCCACAAGACTCTCGTTGTTCCAGCAGGCTGAAGGCTTCACTGACTGTCTGCAGGAACAGTGTGTGACACAGGGAGCGGAGTAAATGCCTGAAGAGAGGGTGTGATAGTTGGCAGGTGGACGAATGTGTGGCAGGCCGGTGTGTAGAACTATCAGAGCTCAACACGGAGAACCGTAGTCTGTGAGCTACAAGTATAATAAATTGTTATTTTCATGTGCACAATGATGTGACACATTTGTTACTAGTACTCTATAGGGCTGCCCGAACCATGAGAAAAATTATTTCTTTTTTTACAACAGTAAGATGCTTTCTCTACCTTAAATTGAACTTTACAAACTGTAAAAGCAGTTTCTTAAGTGATTTTGATTTCCACATCTTGAGAGAATCTGTGCTGCTGCTTTGTTCTTTTATCACTCTTTCTTGGTCTGATGTAGGCTTTTATCAACAGCTAAAAGCAACTTACTTCCCCATGGCATAAAATACCTGCAGGAGATATTGCCTTAGGGATAAGATCTAAAGGGGACTAGTATACCCGGCAGCACACCTTCAAGCTTTTCTGATAGCTGAACTTCCTGACAGAGAAGCTAGAAGAGACGAGAGGTTTGTTTGAAGAAGAGTTAGGTTCTGTAAATCAGGATGTGAAGAAAGGGGAAATGTGAGAAACTGAAGCTTTTCTTTTACTGTAAATCCTCCTCTGCCATTCTGGTGACTACTTGAAGGCCAGATTATCATCACACAGAACAGCTTGTCAAAACAGTTGTTAAATGTTAAACTATAACTGGATCTCTCTGAAGTTCGTTAAATTAACCTTGATTAAACACCAGACTGTGTTAAGTTGCATTGTGGGATTTGTAAACTTGTGTGTTTTGAACTTAAAGTCAGGATATGTCAGCTTCTCCTGCACCACTTCTGTCACCGTAAATCTCTTAAAAAGCTAAACAAGAATAAATACCCATGGAAAAGTGCTCTTACAGGCGGAAGTAGCTCAGTCTGTAGGATCTTGGATTGGAAACAGGAAGATCACCGGCTCAAGTCCCCAATGGACTGAAGTATGGAAGTTGCTCCAGTTCCTCCATCAGCCCCTGCTTGTGGCTCAGTCGGTAGAGTTGATTGTCTCTCAACTGGAAGATTTGGGGTTCGTTCCTGAGCTCCTGCAGCAACACGTCCGATGTGGCCTTGGGCAAGACACTTAACCTTAACAACTTAATTAAATGACATTATTTAGGTGTTACAAAGGGAATAGACATTATGTGTCAGCTGTGATAATGACTTCAAAATCACCAAATGCACACACTGTTAAAGTGAAAATGTATCTTTTTATTGGTACCATACATTAATTATCAAGGGCAGAAACTAACCAAATCAAAAAATATATATCAAACGATGATTTTTCTACAGGGATTGGAGAAGGTACAAGTCACCATTCAAACACAATCAGAACTGTTGCTGGAATCAACTGTAAAGAAATGAACTAGTACAAAATCAACAGAGCTCCAGCTGTGTCTCTCACACTTTACAGTCAGCATTGCTACCAAATATGCCGAGTGAACTTCATGGTGAGCTGGCTTTAGAACATGTTTGGATGATTGATGGTATCACTCGATTTGTCTTGAGAGACTTACATGAAAGCACTGAAACACAGCCAGTGATGAAACATGAAATTCACCGGTTAACTTAAAAATCAGTGAGCACATTCTCTTGACATCAGGTTTAGAGCTGCAGTACATAAATTGTGATGAAAGTTAGTGAAAAAAATCACTTCCTGTATGGATGAAATAAACGAGTTAAGTTCTAAAATTTCAAAAATAAATACAAAAAAAATCAACTCAATCATCTCTTCATGGTGTCATTGTACCCTCGAGGGTTTTGTAATTTAATTTACACAAGTTTTAAAAAAGAGGGAAGAGCAGGGGGGAGATAGAGGGGACAGGTTCATGAGTGTTTTTTCTCCTTTTTCCTATTTTTGTTTCTTTACATTAGATCGGGATGGCTTTAGGTAAATCTAAGTAAGAATACATTTTATTACAGTCAGACAGAACTTTGCTACTACCTTAAATATACAAGCACAAATACACAAAAATTTAAATCTCCAAAAAAAAAAAATAGGAACAAAAAGACAAAATAAGAACATCCACACTAAATTATTTCTCTTTTATCAACATAAAAGATAAAAACAATATATTTTAGAGGGGGGAGGGATAAAAGTCCTGTTTTGCTCCTTGGTCTGTAGCTTTTCAGTATTGGTAGAAAATAAAAAAGTAACAATTGAAATGAAGGCGTTTAATACAAATTAAAAAACATTCTAGGGAAATATATACTGTATAAAAACTCTTAAAATGTGTTACTGTGTGTGTGTGTGTGTGTGTGTGTGTGTGTGTGTGTGTGTGTGTGTGTGTGTGAGTGAGCGTGTGTGTGTGTGTGTTGTAAATGCTCTGTTTGAAAGACTCACTGTAGTTTGTTTAGAGACAGCTCGGGCACTAGGGGACTCAAATCCTTCAAACTCACATGTGTCAATGTTGTGTGAGTGTGTGTGTGTGTGTGTGTGTGTGTGTGTGTGTGTGTGTGTGTGTGTGTGTGTGTGTGTGTGTGTGTGTGTGTGTGTGTGTGTGTGTGTGTGTGTGTGTGTTTGCCTGTGTGTAAAGTTTTCCTAGTGCCACATTTCAGCTCTCCTACTCATGTGTGAAGTTCAATGGTTTTATAGAGTGGCTCTAAATTCTGGTCTGCCAGCTTCAGCAAAGACACACAAATAAGCTCAGACTGCCTTCTTTCTCTCCTCACACACACACGCACGCACGCACACACACACACACACACACACACACGCGCGCGCGCGCGCGCACACACACACACACACACACACACACACACACACACACACACACACACACACACACACACACACATCCTCTATAAAGAGACATTACCGGTGACTTGTCCTTCAAACAGAGCAGACCAGAATTCAAAGCCGTATTTAGAGGACTGGTGGACAAGTGGTCCCTAAGCAACTCGCCACCGTCTGGACGCCCATGTCGCCAACATGCCCTCCACCCTTAAAGCCCTCTGCTGACCTACACCTGGACTTCAGTGTGGATAGTTAAGTGAGCACAGTTCTTCTCCTTTGGGTAACATTCCCAGGCCTTCTCAATCACATCTTCCAGGATCAGTGTCCAAAACGAAAACAAGCGAGAGCAGGAGATTTTGAGTGTGAGATGAGGAAAAGGGAGGCAGGTGGGACACATATGAAGAAGTCACAGCAAAGAGGAAACCTTGTGAAATTCTTCCAGCTCAATGACAAAGTCTGAGACACACTGAGCATGAATCTGATGAATCTGAGCTCGACAGTCATGTCTGGGGCTTGCCGGCGGGTTGTCGCTGTTGCAAGCATGGCTGTTGGGTTGGGGGGGGGGCGGTCTGTAAGAAGTGACAGAGAGAGGAGGGGATGTTTGTGTTGAGGTTTGCAGGGCTCTGGGCTCTACTGCGATGCCTGTGAGGTGGGGTTGTCGCTCTTGCTCTCCTGGCTGGAAGGGGCCTTGTTGTTCCAGGGCGAGTTGGAGCCCAGCGCAGGCGAGTTGTTGAAGCTGTCCTCGTCGTCGATGCCGTTGGCGGCGTCAAACTGCGTGTTCTCCAGCCGTGTGATCAGACGCTCATCTTCATCTCCAAACTCTCCCCCCATCAGTGTGGGCTCACCGACTACCATCACATCCTGCAGGGACACAAAAAAGAGCCCCGACATTTAATGTGTTTGTTATGTGGAGGAGGAACGCAGGTTTGGACATGAAAAACTACAGAAAAAAAAAATATTAGACATAGGTTACTCTTTATCCAAATACTGCAAACTACTAGGGATGATTCTAGTGGCTTATTGATAATTTGTCTAAACAAATATTTAAATTTAGGCTACGCAACGAGTCTAAAGTTAAGAAAACACTCAGGAAACAATCCAAGTTGAGCATGATTTTTAACACGGCGAAACAAGGTATGACAGAATCAGCCGAGTGTGGCTAGTGTTAGCAGTTCTAGTACCGCCAGCCTTGTGTCCTCCTTGCAGGTTCAATGCGCTCATGCATTGCTTTGATTGAGTTGAATTCAACTACAACCTAAACGCAGCCTACGTACTACTTTATCACCCTTGTTTTGATTAAAATACTGCCAAACCACACTGTGCTTGTTTAACAGAGCATAATAATGTAGCTGTTAATTGGAGCTACAGTCCCAGGCTATTTTAGATATAACTGGGCTCTGACCAGCAAAGTGCGCCTGAATTGATAGAAATGTTGATAATGAGTCGACCGACTAGTAATTCTGTCCACATGCCGACTGAAAACTCTCCTTAACAAACAATGCCCTTGAGTATGTTCAGTGACACCGCGGCCGTTTTCTTGCTTTTTGGCTTCAAAGAGGGAAAAGCCAGTGTTCAAGACATTAGTGAATATTTTCTTGGTTGAGCTTTCTTTTATCACATACAGACATACATTCCTCCCTCATCCTTTACTTTTAAATCCCCATCCCTGTTGGACTTGTCATGTTGCAATGTTTCTCCTGAAGAGAAGTATTTGGCTTTTAATCAGACAGAGCATTTATACGAGCCAAAAACATAATTATGTCTCATTAAACCGTTAAACTTTCTCCAGCTCAAAATCAACTCCCACAAACCTTCTGTCAGAAATCTAACTCCTCATCCAACTTTTGTAAGTCAGACACTAAATTCAAACTCTTTCCTCCATCAGTAACTTTCTCTAAAGTTTGTCACGTGTTTCTAGAGATGCACCACATTACCAATGTTTAAAATAAAAAAAGCCACTTCTGATGCCTAAGTTTTTTCATAACTTCTTTGCAGTTTAACATTTCAGTTTTTCATGAGCTTTTTGATTTGATGTGTTTAAATTGCTCTAAGTAGTCCCTCCTCTTGAAGTGCCATTGCATGTCTTACTTACAGCATGTTGTAGATTTTTTTCAAGAGACACCTCCGCTATCAACCTTTTGCCTTTTTTTAGATTAGTTTTTTTGCCTCTATTCACACAGGACTGTGGAAAGAGTTGGAAACCGGGAAGGACAACAGAGGACAACAGCCCCTTTACATGGGGCAAACCGGCTCCTAATTTACTAGTGCATGTTTGACAATGAAAAAAAAACTATCCGAGTTTCTCCAACATACTAGCTTGCCAGCATAAAATTGATTCAACAGCAGATACACATTGGCTTCTGACATCTGTGCATGTGACATCATTAGACAATTCATGCCACTGTAAAATATATTCTTATTTCCCCAAAGGCCATTTATGTACAAACCACTATAACACCATCGAGAAAAAATCTACATCTCTGGTGACGAGCTGTACCTGAATGCATCACAGCTGTATTTATTTTGGTGTAATACAATGTCCTGTCACCGTGTCCTGCCTTAGTTGCTATCTAATGACAACACATGAAGAAATGAAACAGTGTATGTATGAACGCAGCGCTAATGTTTCTGTTTGGAGGTGTAGTTGCATGGTACCAACACTAGAGAGCAGCGATGTACTCACTGGAACTTGGCTGGAGAGAGGGAAGCCGCTGCCAGGACTCTTCTTTTTGTTGTTGTTGTTATTATTAGTTCCTCCTCCTCCACTGATGGTGCTGCCTCCTGACATCTTACGCTTCCGCCGTTTGTTTGGGGCTTGTCTTGACGGCTCAGCTGTTGAATTAGGATGGAGAGAAAGACGGTTAAAAAAAAAAACATTCTCAGTGGGTTAATCTGGTGTCTGCCTTCATTTGTGATGTTTAGTTTGCCTACCTGGTGGCGCCACCATCCTCTGCCATTTCTGGAATAGGCAGGTCTTGAGGCAGTCTCTGGGGCTGAGGCTGTACGTCTTGTGTCTGGACATCAGCTCCTGCATGGGCTCCAGAATCACACACAGCTGCAGGAGGGAACGGAGAGTTTAGAGATTACACAGTGTTTAAGATCATTAGAGATACTCCGATCGATCAGGCAGCATCATTAGCAGCTGGTGTTCCCTGTAATGACTTCATCTGTATCAGTTCTGACATCAGATAACCAGATATTAAATACAATCCAGGAGGGAATTAAAGAGAGCAATCCAATAAACACGAGTTTCCATCACTCACACTTATTACAGCCTCTCCCTATTCAAGGCAACCATGTTTTAGATTCATCCTCCTCTGGATCTGAGGCAGAGCTATTTACTCAGTCTTTACCACAGACAACTTGAGTTCAGGTATGTTTTAACTTCAAGCATCTATTTAGCCTTCTAGTAAGGCAGGAGTTGCCATTCCTAAAGATAACAAGACATTTCAAGCTATCAATGTTTCACAGAATAGAACTGGGTTTCTCAAACTGAGGTTCCTGATCCCCCAGGCGGTCGCCAGGGGGTGCTTGAAGGGTTGTAATAACTTGGAGGTGGGGGGAATTTAAAAAAAATAGATGTCATTATTTGCTGCATATTAACATTTGTATTCTTTTTCAGTGCCAATCGTTCATTTAAATAAATCACACACACCAGTCGAGCCAATCAGAATCGAGCAGCAATGAGTGACACCGATATAGAAGAAAGTTGCTGTACCACTGAAAGCTAGCTAGCTACCTTAAAACAAAAAGACTGTTCAAAGAAAGGAAAGACATCATGAATGTAATGAATGAAATCTAAAAATGTTTGTGTACTGTTGCTATTATTTTTGTTAGTGTTAAGAAAAATAATAAAGGTTTTATGTCCGTAGCATAACAACGTTAGGGAAGCCTGCATTAGAGAGCAATTTAAAATACATAGAGTCTCTCTCTCTCGTCCCAGCATGTCAGGGGGGACTGTGAAGTGACCTACAGCTAACATTGGCTATGTTTGTTTTTGGTACAGTGTTCAATGTTGTCATTAAAACCAGTAGAAACACAAAACTCAAGTTTGAGTCAAAGTTAGGGGTGAAATATCAGTGTCTCCCGGGTGCTGGTAGCGTAGTGGATAGTGCACACACGCCATGTAAGGAGGTTTAAGTCCTCTGTGCGGACAGCTCGTGTTAGAATCCGACCATGGGCCTCTTTGCCCGCAAGTTATTCCGCACTCTCTCGCTCTGATTTCTGACTCTATCCACTGTCCTATCTCTACAACAAAGGCACAAAAAGCCTGAAATTTGTAACAATCTTTTAAAGAAAAAAATCAGTGTCTCTGCTGTGCTCTTCAGTTGACACAGAGTCTCCTGTGAAAGACTTCCGGCCAAAGAACCATTAATGTTTACAATTTAAATTCACGTTCACTGTAGGTTTTGGTCTCTCTGTTTCACTTCTCCTCCGTCACAGAAGACGTTTACTTTCTTCACCGTCCATTCAAACAATGTTTCACAGTTGGGAAGTAGTTATGTACCGATGCAATAAACTATACACCAACTAGCTGTCGTCACTATTGCTGCTGCTAGGCAGGATTAACTACACTGACTAAAAGTCTACGGTCTCATCCATCTAAATCTGATCACAGTCTCAAATCAAGATTTGAAAATGCCCATTCCTTATTAAGACATATTTAGTAGTTGCATTTGAGTTGTGCTAATATTGTTTCAAAGAAGGGCCTTTTTGGAAAACGGCTTCAACTCTGGACTCAAAGAGTTAACACTGGACGGCTGTGCTCAGTTGGTAGAGTCGGCCATCTCTCAATGAGGGGTTCGATCCCCAGCTCTTGAAGCAACATGTACAATGTGTCCTTGGGCAAGACACTTAACCCCGCATTACTCCTGCTGGTTCTTCAGTGGCGTATGAATGTGTATGAATGGGATGAGTTACTTCTGATGGTCACTTTAGCAGCCTCTGCCATCAGTGTCTAATCGCTAGGTGAGACATGCGGTGAAACTGCACTTTGAGTAGTAGAAGACTAGAAAATGTACTAATAGTAAGTCAATGAAGAGGACAAAGAACAAGAACGGGGTCTTTCCAGAGGTCAAATCTTGTGTGCTCACTTACTCGGAGGTAGTTGAGGGTGGAGTTGGACAGGCCACATCTTGTAATGTTTTTGGACAGCTGGTCCAGCATCTGTGGGTCCTGGGCCTGAGACATCAAAAGGAGACAGGTTATAAAGCTGAAACACACACACACACATTGTCTTCCTGTCCGTCTGCACTCACATGCATGGCCAGTATGCTGCGGGGGATGAGTTCACGGTGTTGTCTGATGCTGAAGTGCCACGTCTTTATCCTCATCATGTCGTCAAACATGAACTCCAGGTACAGACGCCCTTCTACACACACCTGCAGCAGGTCAGAGGTCAGAGGTCAGTATACAGCATTTAGAGGTAGCATGACTGGGGTCTCCTCCAGGAAACTTTTAACCCCAAACATTTCTCTTCCTTCATTCTGATCAATTCTAAGGCATCCATTTGTGCATTTTCTGCAGAACTTTATAATAATAATTTAGTCCTTAGTCCTCTTTTGAAATCTGTAACTACATTTTCACACAGATAAATGCATCCATTAGAAGACTTAAACAAAAGAGTGCACTGTAAAAGTTCTTCAGAGCTCCCTGACATGATCGCCTCCATCTGTGTCTGTTACCCGATTAACAGAACTTTGCATTTTAAAAGTTCCCCTTGTGATTATGTTATCGCAAGAGCATAACTTTAAGTTATTTGTCTATTGTTTGCCACATTTCCCACTGGGAAAGGTGGGTGCAAAAAGTCTTTGTCCGTTTTGCTTTTTCAAGATATTTCCTTTCTTGAAATGTTTGTTTACGTCAACATAAGAACAACAGACCTAGGAATAACTTTAGTGAACGTCCAGAGATCAAACAAAGAGAAGAAACAAGTTGGAGAGGGCAGATTGTGTTGAATCCTTATTTTTAACCAGTGTGGTTGGGATTTGAAACATTTTAGGCAGAGCTTCTTTGCAGGATGTGAGTGACGTGCAGATAAGAGGAAGCTTTGCTCAGGAGTTTGTGTTCAGTAATATGCTACACCTTTCGCTTTGCTTTCAATCATATCATGCCTGCTCTCGCTCACGCTCTCATATACTGTGGGGGTGGGATGCTCCGTTGGATATTTACATTTTAGCATAAGGAAATGGGGCAATAATAATTATATTTTCCAACATTTTAACACATATTCAAATGTGTACACTATTAACATTCAAACTGAAAATTAATCCTTGTAATGGCTCGAGACAAAAACACACCTGTGTGAACATGGGCTTCCCGTTCTGGGTGACCATGGTGCACTGATCACAGTCGAGGGAGACAAAGTTATTGTGGAAGGACTCCTTAGGATGTTTCAGCACGTAGTAGAGCTCAGTGGCACCACCCTCAAATATACTTCTGAAGTACCTCGGAATCAACGTCCGACCAATTGCTTAAAAAGAGGGAAGAAAAACACAAAGGGCATTAGACCGGGAGAAGCTGTGTTCGGTCAGTGTGTAGTCAGCCACTGTGTTAAAGAGACATGTATGAAACAGAGAGGCAATGTGTCCCTGAGGTTTTCTTACTGTAGCGTTTGGGTCCATCCTCCAGACAAAAAGTTATAGTCAACATGGCGTCATCTTCAAAGAACTCAGTAGTAAATGCGTCCCACCACAAGTTATCACACTCCTACAGGAAGCGGAGAAGAAACAATAAGTTACCAACACAACGACAGGACTGCTTTCACTTTGAGCATGCATGTGTGTACAAACCTCTGTCCAGTTCTGTAGCCGTTTGTTGAGTTCAAATATTCTGTAGTCTGTCTGGTTGCCATACGGTGTGTGCCTCCTGCTCCATCATGGAACGGCAGAATGAGGAAGGGGGGGGGGGGGGGCAAGATGTGGATGGAGAACAGTTAGGTTTAAGGAAGATGAAGGATTACATCACTCGTACTTTCAGATATGTGTCAACTGGTAACTGGTTAAGTCTGGTTAGAGACAAGAAAAAAAAACTATCTCCGTTAAGACAGAGAAAAAAGCTAAACTTTTACACCAGTTTTAGATAAAGGGAAATACAGCACTCTTACCCTATCCCTGGCTCCAGGTATGTGGGAGGATACATTGGGGTGGGACTGTCGAAACAAGAGACAAAGACATTATTACATTAAAGCTAAGGTGATAATATGCCCTCCTTCAGGAGCAACTCTGTCTTTAAGACTCTGGGAAGCAGGCCAAACATGCAACAAATTGGATGATACAAGGAGACGGTAAATAACAACCCTTCTCATATACACACACCAACATCAACTGTGGCTGATTTGGTTACTGAAAACAAGACAAGCTGTAAAGCATGCCCCGCAATCCTGCATGAGGAAAACTCTCCAACCTTCTGTAACCATTGAATTTAAAGAGGACATATTGTGAAAAATCCACTGTTACAGTGTTTTTGAACATATATTTGGGTAACCTGAGTGTCTACTGACCCATAAAATATGAAATAAATCCCTCCAGTCCTTTGTTTGTGGTCTGCATAAGTCTTACAAGACAGAGAAAAATGCTCCGTTTAAAATTTGCTCAACTCTCAAAAAAATAATCCCCTCCCCTGGTATCTCCACCCATGGACTCGACCCCCAGCCTAGAACAAAACTAACAGGTCGACCATTTTTATTCTTGCTACTGAGGAGTGATTTCTACTGGGAAAACTCAGGGGGTCATTGCATTTAAAGAGACACACACCAAAACGGAGCGTTCTGAGAGAGCTGGTTTATACAGGGCCAGAAACCTCCTCTGGTGCTTGATTCATGTTATATTTTGACCAAAGCGGACTGTTTTAAAAGGTGGAGAAGGGGGATAATATGTCCTCTTTACAATGAGTTAAGCAATAAACATTAGATGCACACAGTGGTCCATAAGAGATGTTTGCACAGATCATGTGATGTTACTGGTGGTAGACTAAGACTTATCAATCAATCTTTATAGTTATCTCAAGACACAGAGGGAGATTCAGAGAGAAAGAGACGGATAGAGAGCAACAACAAACGTGAATAAGGTAGCTATATGCCAATAATAATGAAGAAGCAGAAGCAAGTGGAACACCCTTTCAATGAATGATAGAAGAATACAGGGATACTCTTGACAAATTATCAGCAGTTTAACTCTTTAACCAAGAATTTCAAGTAGAATACTTTACACTAAAGTTATATTATTGTTTTGCATTCAGCACTGGGTCCTGGGAAATTACCTTTTAATTATTCTTTAATGAATTTTAGAATTAATATACACTTTAAACATTTGAGTTTTCATTGGGGAAGTCTATAAACCCTCTCCTTTACCCTTTGGCTGCTTTGAGGAGGACAAGAAATGTATCTCATCAAGTCTTCTCTAATTCACATTTGTGATGTTTTCACACATGCACAAAACTCCTGAAAACTTCTTGAACTTTTACAGGTGAGCTGCATGTGTGAATGCAGACTGAATTTTGAAGCTTGCTTCATTATGTTTTCTCCTCATCAGTATGTTCTTCTCCCTGCTTTCATAGATACCATGAACAAGACCAACTAAACAAAGCACAGATATAAAGGTGAGGTTTAATGGCACTTGTCATGATTTGTCATACAAGTTTCATAATTCTCTGCACTTTTACATATTGTTCTTCTTTAGTGATGTTCTGTCTCTTAAGACCAAGAGGGATAGTTTCCCGCTATGAGCTGCATGCGTGAGGAAGCTACTCAGCAAGATTTCATGGACAGTCTGCCTGAAGACAAGCAAGACTTGATGTTGCCAAAATTACTTCCTAAGGTGTGACTAGCCAGAACAAGCTTCCAAGTGGAGAAGATTTCCACTGGATGTTTTCTCCACTAACATCTATTCGTGAGAAGTAATGTCTTGATGTTGTTCAGGCTGGATTGGGAATGCTATATGAACACGATGTGTAATAATAGGAATGCCAGTAGAAGATGGGCCTAGCACAGACACTGTGATTTTCTTACCCGGAGTAAACTCAACAACACACAGGAAACACAGACATAAGACTCACCCCACGTCTCTGTCCAGCATAGTGCCGGGGTGGAAAGGGGGAAAAGTGCTACCGTTTGGGGGCTCCTTGGGGGAGTACAGCTTGAATGACTTGGAGGAACAGCCTGGAAGAGAGGTGAGGAAATAGAGAAAGACCATTAATTTCATGCTTCATTCTTAATTACAAGGTGACAAGTAAGAAAAATTGTTAAAGATTAGTGCCTCAGGATAACGGCAACCATGACTTATGTAAGGGCAAAATTTAACTTCAAAGTGAACCAAAAAAAGGAAAGAGAATATGGTACACCCTTGAGTATTACAGAGGCATTTCTAATGTTTGTTTGGCACTTTTAGAGAGGCACAGTGAATGACTGTATCATGCGAGGGTGAAGGCACACGCAGCCTGAACTGTCCAATATGGCCCAGTTTCAGTTGGCTGCACTCATTCACAGGTCATCCCCAATCTGGTTTAATAAAGATGCAGAACAACAAGAAGGCGCTACCGCTACACTAATACAAAAAACTGCTGCCCTCCATCTACAAACAGCAATCACAAGGAGAGCCATACTGACTTCATTCACACCCACATAAAAAAAACAACCAAACAGATGAATCTGTCTCACACACAAAGCTCCATCCCTTGTTCTACTCTAATTGCCCAGCTCTCCAATAAAGGCCAACCAGGCGTGCCGGCCTTGGGGTCGTGACCCTTGCCGTCACCATAGCGAAGCCCCGCCTTATTAATGTCGCTCTGTCTTGTCCCTGCATATTAAGCATATCTCTGACAACGTGTGTGTAATGAAAGAGAGATATAAATCTGGAGCCCGGAGAAGGGGGAAGACGCTCGTAGTGCGAAGTTTTATGAACATGTATGATTAACCTTTAAGCAGGATATATCATGATTTGGAAACAAAGCAGTGGTGATATGTGTATTTTATGAAATTAAGACAATTAGGAGTACGGTGCCACTATGGTTAAAATGAATACAGACTTTTTTTTAACAGTGAAGTGTCACTATCACAGTTCGTTTGCTGTATTTCAGTCAAGGACTTAACAGAAACGCAGATATCAGCAGACAAAGTGACACAAGGTGGACAGACAGCAGCCATGTCAAACACTAGTCTAAGAGGCCGCACTGACACAATTACACATTAGTTTTTCATATTCACTCACAGCCAGTGCAGAAAAAGTAACAGCAGAGGACCTGCATCTTTTCTGATTTCTAAACTAGTTTCCCACAGTATGTATAACTACAGCTTAACTCTGCAGGTGAGTTAACAATAAGTGAACCATGTACAGGTAGCACAGATTGTCTTCTACAAAACATCCATACCTGCATCTACTAAACAAGTTGTTTACGGCATGAGCCTGCTATGCTATAGTCTGAATGCAGCACCAGAGGAAAACAAATGGGGTTGATAAATAAATAAATAATCAATTCTTATGTGTCCATTAGTTGTTGAGAGCTCCATTAGCTCCTCTCCTCTCCCGTTAGCGGTTAATGACAGGCAGTCACAATCTCATCAGCTGGACTCCACTTCCTCCACTGGGAATCCTGTCCACTGCTCACTTACAACACACACACACAGTATATACATATCATATCCATTATACATGCACACATCCTGCAGGCTTGAGGGATGGCCAGCCCACCACAAACCATCAGAACAAAATGTGTTGAGCAACATAGATGTTGAAGGTAGTCGCTACTTTTGATTTTAAGTAAACAAAACACACATAAACACACACACACACACACACGATAGTAACCTGTGGTGGTTTTGTATTTCTGCACCTCCAGACCATGATTGTTGGGGGGCATGCAGCTTCTTAATACTGAACCATAACCTCCTTTATTAAACTGTTCACATTAACCGACGTGAACCTGCTTTTTTAAAACATTTTTAAACAGTATTTCAAACATCCCTTTAGCTCTGAACTTCACCATCCAGAGCAGATTTGTAGTTGTGGTGGTTACAAAGGCAATTAGAAAGGCTGCCAGCGCATCATGCTAACAGTTAGCTTCCAGCTAAGCTAAAACCCGTCGGTAAACTTCGCTACATAATACCAACGAAGGTCGGATGTAACCAACAAGAAACACACAAAAATACAGATTTGTTATGATCAATAACATCGACACCACCAGCCACAAAACACAACACTACCCTACGCCTGCAGGGCAAGTCATAAAACAGATAGTACCACTTAGCTCCTGTTAGCCGTCCTGCTAACGCCTTAGCGTCAATTCCCTTTTCAACGAAAAATCACTGGAACAAGTTCCCCCACAAAACAACCACGGCGGCTCGTACGCCTCATCCAACCACAAAACCAGTTAGAAACCAAAGTAAAAGCGTGTGTTTGGGAGAAGCGAGCCTTTACCTGTAAAGAAGTCCAATCAGAAAATTGATGTTTACAGATCCGTGATGAGAGACCGTGTGTACGCGCCGTGCGTAAAAACCGATAGGCCCGCTGGACGCAACGTATCAACACAATACGTCCCCCTGAACAGGATCAATGAAAAAACCTCTTCAAACCAAGAGACCGCAACGGAATAAGGCCTAAATAGCGGGAGTCGGTCGGTTATGTTTTGTCCCGCATGAGGCCTTGTCAGTGGGCTGAAGCCTGCTGTGGGTTTACATACGGACCCAGATGAGCCCTTTGTTCACGGGAGGACATGAACAATAGCTGTAGGCCCTCCTCCTCCTATCCCTCTGCAATGCATTTACTCCTCTCTCCTCTGCCCAGCACCGCCAGCCGCCCTCTCCCCCTGCCCCTGCTGCTGCTCCTCCTCCTCCTCCTCCTCCTCCCCCCACTAATGCACAACTGCACATGAAGGTTGTCTGGTAAGCATTTTTTTTTCTTCCTTCCTCCTCCCTGCTTCCCATCCCATCCTTGTAAGTGACACAAATGAGAATTGGCCTAATGCAGCCGAGTGGAAATGTGTGTAGAAATGAAGATCATGCTGACTGCAAAGTGGTTTCGTGTCTGCCTAATTAGTGCACATCAGCCTGCTGAAAACAACTGAACTGAGACAGTGACATGAGCCTGGTCATATGCATTATACACTATGTGTCTATGCAGTTATCGCCATGTGAATCTGATGCAGCAGCATGATGAGTCACAAGTTAATTGAGATCTTCTACATTAACTTCCGTAAGGCTAAGAGACTGGGGTTGTTTGCAATCAATTGTGTCTTTCAGTTTGCACATTGAACTGTCTCCAGGGTAGAACAGTAAATCCCTTAACCACTGGGAATGTCTCCCTCTTTCCCTCTCTGTGCAGAGACACACATAAATGAACACATAACAACCACACAGGAAGCACTAAGCCAAAGGGAGAATCCCATAGGCCTCTAAATCTGCTTAAATCGCCTCAAATCATAATCAGATATTCAGATCACAGCCAGCGAGGACTCACCCATATGGCCGAAGTTGGGATAAAAAAAGAACAAGTATTAGGTCAGTAGTTTTCATATGCAAGGGGATGTCATAATGTTAATTTGAAATGCAGTATTCATCCTTTAAGCAATGTTTACAGGCGCTCCCATATCAATTCTTTCCTTTGAATCACTGAAGCACTTTCCCCTGCCTCGATTATTTAAGGTCGCTGCAGCCACCAGCATGAATGTGGCTCTGATTTATTCACAACTCATGTACACAGGCAGTGAAAACACAATGTTTCATCAATGATTTATCCTCAAATTAAGCTGCTCATGGGAGCCCCTGTATTGAAATAGGAAACAGACCTACGCAGAGGCTGCTGTATATTTGAACACCAGTGTTCATAGCATGCGTTTTATTATGACAATATTATAATAATAATACAGTTTTTAAGCTCAGGTAGAACTCTCTCTGGTTTTTCAGTTTTTTTTAATCATAAATGTGCTGTGCAATGATTTTGTGCAAAATCATGTTATGGAACAACTTTTTTTTAAATGTGAAAATAAGCAGTGTTCAGACTTCAAGAGTTTTTAAAACCAGATTCTCTCCAGAGTGCAGATAAAGGATCAGTTCAACAAGAGGTTGTAGGCAGGTCTGTCAATTTACTGTCAGTCTACAATATTTATATACAGGTGTTTCTTTAAAGAATAAATGAAGGGGCGCTGATTGCCCAGCGTGGTCGCATCCCATGTACAGAGGCTATAGCCATCGAAGTGGGCGGCCCCGGGTTCAAGTCCGACCTGTTGCTCCTATCCCATGTCATTCCCCTCCCTCTCTCCTGATTTCAAACTCTATCCACAGTCCTATCTGAATAAAGGCAAAAAGCCCAATAAAAAAAGTATCAAATTAAAAGGTAAGAATTAAAAATTTTAAAAGAAAATGACAGTCCACATGATAGGATTTCACATAAGGAACATATTAATAATACAAAGGTTTGTCCAAAATGAAGTCCATAGTAGTAGTTATAATGATAATTATTATTATAATATCCCTTGTCAGCTTTTATGCAGCTGCATGTTTAAGAACTTGATTTTTCCTCTGCTTTAATTTGGTGGCATTATAATCAACCTTGTTTCCGAGATTCTGACGTCTTATCACGTGGTATGATGAGCTTATATTGTATGTTTATCACTCCATCTGTTTAATCTTCTGCCACTGTGCAGATGTCTTTTTTTCTGTCTGGATGGGAAAACAAGCTGACCCTTTTTCATTGTCTTAATGAAGACAAAAACCCAAATGCAGCCCCTCTTTGCAGACTTCAGTGTTTGTTGAAGTGAAGTGTCTCTCAGGGCATGACACACAGAGAGAGAGAGCATTATCTGCTCTGAGGCTCGTGTCTCACCCGACCTGCATGAAGATGCTCGGGCTGACTTTATGTATTTTGGTCTGACAATGCTGAGCACTTCTCAGCTCACGAGCCTGCTGTCACTCTGCTGGCAGCATCTTTGTGTGTCTAGTACCAGGGGGAGGTGTATGCAGTTGTAGCTTAGACTGTCTGCTGTGGGTGACTTATGTGGATTTGCCTATCTTACATTCACTGGCCCCTGTAACCATGGCAACACAAGCAGTCAATGCTGTCACAACCAGAGCGAGGAAGAACCATCCGTGGAAATGGACACACAAGGGTTAATCCTGTGTGTGTGTGTCTCCAAAGCTTGCCCATTGAAATGGTACACGATGGGGTTAATCCCTGCTGCATGTGTGTGTGTGTGTGTGTGTGTGTGTGTGTGTGTGCACGTGTGAGTGTGTGTTTGTCTGGGTGATGTAGAGGAGGTGGGGGTGGGAGGTGTGTCAGGATAAGGCTTGAAGGGCTTACACACACCGTCTCTTTCGCTCTCAGGCATACGGCAGGCCTTATCTCTAACCAGCACCCCAACCAGCGAGCACACACACACACACACACACACACACACACACACACACACACACACACACACACACACACACACACACACACACACACACACACACACACACACACACACACACACACACACACACACACACACACACACACACACACACACACACACACACACGTCTGCCCAAACACTTACCAGTCATCCTTATTTTCTAACTTGCAGTCATACATTCACACCTAAAGCCATAAATCCATGTACTCTAAGTGATTAGAGCTGCAGCATGCGGTGGCTGAATAAACTCCTGAAGTGCACAGTGTGATGTTTCCATAAGCCTAAACCTACAACTACAACTCAAACCGTTTAATTTGCCATTATCAAAGTCAAAAAACGAGGCAATAAGCAAACTTGGACACAACATCAACAAGCCAGGAAATATATATATAACCTCAGGGGTTCTGTTGATGCTTTGGCTGCGAGAAACACAAAAAGGAAAGAGACTTACCCCCTTCAATTTCTAGCTGTTCTGACATCGCCATTTTGTCACCCACAAACACACTTTCACAGCTACACACTGATCTAACTCAGAGACAAACTCTGTTTTCATGCCTCTCCCTCTCTCTGATATCTCCCATGTCCAGACTGTCAGGCTCAGGGGCACGAGGAAGGGGTGGAGGGGGTGTCTACATTGTGTGTGTGTGTGTGTGTGTGTGTGTGTGTGTGTGTGTGTGTGTGTGTGTGTGTGTGTGTGTGTGTGTGCGCGCATGTCCATCCAAGTGTCAGCATGTGTGTGCGTGTATGTGGGCTCATGCATATGTGTGTGTGTGTGTGTGTGGGTCCAAGCATGTAAGGCATGTGTAAGTGCAAATGTGTGCAGCGTGCCACTTCCACTCACAAGTCAACAGGAAACTGACAGCACACACATCTGCCAGAGTTCTGATAACGCGCGTCCCAGGCGCCCTCCCTTCAACACAAGTCTAAACACTGATCTGGAGACAGTTTGGTGTTGGTAAAAGTGTAGAGACCACCCTGGCTAAACCGATCCTGGATTAGTGATGACAGCTACACTTGAATGCGAGGACTTAAGTTAATTGTTGTTTTTTCCATTTTTCTCCAAAACAGGAATGAACAAAAAAAACACTCCTCTTTTCATTTATCACATTTCTTTCCCCAAAGCTTCTGTTCCACTGCATCTTACCTCCGCATAGTGATAAAGTCAGAAAACTGTTAACACATCAGAAGCACAGATAGTCTCTTTCCTTTATATGGAAGCTAGATGTCTCTGGAGCTCTTTTCAGCGGCCACTGCCTGCCATGTTTGAAACACTTGGCAGCTCTGCTCTCTGATTGGCTCAGTCGGAGAGACAAAGATCTATGTGTCTGATTCAGCTCTGATAGAAGATCCAAAGGACTAGCTGCCACTTTTTGGAGGATTTGGCACCAACTGAGAACATTGGAAAGCTTTATAACAAAGTGCCTGTTAGCCAGCATCAAAAAACGTATCTAGTAGCCTAAATGAACTTTACCGGCTTAATTCTGTGCTGCTCTCTTCTTTATTCAATGAAAGAGGAATTTAAGAAAACTTACCTGACAGCTGCTGTTATTTTACTGATATAGATTATAACCGATATGATAAAATTGTAAATTTAAAAACCATCTGCATCTTTATAAAGTTATTTTCAACCCCCCCCCCCCCACACACACACACACACACACACACACACACACACACACACACACACACACACACACACACACACACACACACACACACACACACACACACACACACACACACACACACACACACACACACACACACACACACAATCAACTGAAGAAGACCTCGGGTCAAAACGTTGTGATGAATTAAAACTTTGTGGCATTTGATCAAGTGTGCGGGCCTATCTTCTTCCACAGTCTGCTGATTTTGCACTGCCCTTGACTTAAGTGATGTGTGTATACCTCCTTTTTCCAAGAGAACACCACTTACACATTTGTATGACAAGCTCAGCAAAGAGTTAAATCATCTCTCTTTGGCAACAGGGGTCAGTGAAAACGTAACTCTCCTGGAAGCTTTTTAGCTCCAAACAGTGTTCCAGGGACCAATTTTCCCTTTAAATAAAGTTTGTATGTTTAGTTCAGAATATAGCATAGAATTGTTTCACTTCTCCAATTTTTAAATGTCACCACCAAATCTACATAGTGCACCTTTAAGTAACCTTCTAATGGTAAATGGACTAGTTTATAAAGCAGCCACTGATGGCAGAGGCTGCGATGTAAATTGTCCATTCATACACATTCACACGCCACTGATGAAGCAGTTGGAGCATCTTGGGGTTAAGTGTCTTCCTAAGGACACATCAGACATGTGGTTGCTGGAGCTGGGGATCAAACCGCGGACCTCCGGTTGATGGATGACCAACTCTACCAACTGAGCCAGCCAGGCCTTTGAGTATGATGAGAATAAAGTCAAACTGCTGTAAGTTTATTGAACAGTTTCTCGAGCAGCCCTAGGTTGTTGATGTTTTTTCTATGCTAATAATTGTTTTATGCCATGTTTCATTTCAAACAGAACCGCTATAAACCAAACCAGTCAAGGCAGGAGAGCCAAATCCAGAAAAAGTTAGCAAGCAAGATAGCAACAGCTAGCAGATGAAGCTAAATATGAAGTTTGATCAGTAGCTTATTCCACGGATTGAGATACGTATTTTATGATTAACATCCCTAAGGTTGTTTTTGTAATCTGATAACAATCAGGAACTAGCTAGATTAATCCAGATATAATGAACTAGAATTATTGTCTCACAGCCGTGTGCCTCTGCAAACCAGGGAAGTTCAGATGTGTGAGTTTGTTCAGAGACATAAAACTCAGTCAGATTCCTTTTTTTGTGTTCACACGTTTGACCAATAAAGTCTATTCTAGAAAGCCAATTTAAGGGGGTTTGTTTTCCAAACAACAACACTATAATGAACCTGATTAAAGGCAACAAGACTGGCTTACCAGAGGAGCAGTGACTGCCATCTTTTCTTTTTACAGTACAAGGATTATCTATGGAAGCCTTAAACCCTTTGTATTGTTGATACAGAGACTTGATGTAAATTTGTCCTGTGTTACAGATTTCTGCCGAAATATTTGTACTCCAATATCTCTGCTGGGTTTTTTTATGCCTTTTATTGACAGGACAGTGGACAGAGCTTAATATTTACAGTTTTTGGGACAGAGTAGGAAAATAGGGGAGAGAAAGTGGGGAAACGTGTTTGAACGGAACCACTCCTCCGTACATGAGGCACCACTTAGCTGCTAGACTAACCGCTGCACCCTGTTATTTTATATCTATATATATTATGGGTGTATCACAGCTTTGTTGGCAACTGCACAAATCAAGAGCAATACTTTATGCCTTCTTAATTCCATGAATGAGATTTATGGCCATATGTAGGTCTATTAAAAAAAGAAAAGAGCATGATTTCTCTTGTTTGATCTAATACAGTAACAAAAACAGACTTGGCTTTAATATTATCATGTTATTAAATTTAAAAAGTTTCTCTCATCAAGCCAGAAATAAAAATGGTAAATAATGCTACCATATAAAGAAATGTGTGGATACATACTGACATCTGTAGCCTATCTCGTTTTTAAACTTTTGAACACCGTTATGAAAAATGTCTTTTGAAAATAAAAAAGGCCTATATCTATTTTTTTGGTCACCACTCTTTAAATGCGCCAAAAAAAGATCAACTCGCTTACAATTCTGAATCGGTCTATATTTCAGGAGCCACATCCCCTCCTCCTTACACGTGGACAACCAGCTGTTGATATAACTCACAATAAACGTCCACTCAGTCTGCAAGCTTTAATTATTACAGCAAACATTGTGTCCTAAGTTTGTTTGACCTGTTTTGTAATAACTTAATCATAAAGTCATTACAGTAAAAAGATATGCCTGTAATGACTTTTAGTACAAGATGACAGCTTCATTGTGTATTCAATGACTTTATGATCATTGCATCGATTAGATGAGGCTCCGTGATTTGTTTTGTGTTTAATACTTTGGATTGGCTCAATTTAAACATTTGCATGAAGTGATTTTATCCATAAACAATTTTCTGTCCGGCATTTAATGAACCATTATCATACATTTTTTTAGATTAAGAAGACACATTTTCTTCTTTAATTGATTCGTTATAAAATTCAAATTATCTGTCCCAAAGAGTACTCTTACTGTTTAATTTGTATCACTGTAATTAAAAGAACATTAAACATTTTCACAATCTCAAAGGCCTATTTCTACTTTCACTTTAGACAAGGATTCAAATTTTCTTCTTCTATCGCGGCTCTTCTGTCTGATGAAAATGATTATTGATGGTGCTACTTAGAAACCGCACATGAACTCACAGCAGCTAAACATAAAAAAAAAACACAACAATCAAAGCTGTTATGCAAATGAGCTCTGTAAGTCGAACTGTATGCAAATGAAGCCGTTGTTATTCCTCACAGAGCGATCACTCTCCATCTGATTTACAGTCAGAGACTTCACTGTGCATCATTTACAGAGGGAGAAATTAGAGCTGACCTACAATCAGAGCTCGCTCTTTGATAGCAGCGCCCTCGTGTGGCCACGGTGAGTCGGTGTGTTTGTTTTCATGCCGTCCAACAGTATTTTCTCACTCGCTGGGTGAATTCCCTGCTCAGGATTTTCTCTGGCAGGCGAACACAGACACCCTGCAACAGGGGAACCTCAACGGCAACGCGTCACATGTTCGTCCAGGCCAATGGGTGACGGGATTAAATCAGGAGAAATCACGCTTTTGGCCGGTCTTCATTATTATAGATCATCTGTGTTCATTAAAAAACACAAATGTAGATAATAAAGCGACTTAATGATCAGCATTATTACCCATCATCCTCTGCTTTTTCACTCTGGCATTTTGCAGGTGGCTTAGTCTTTAGTCTTTTAGTCTTTAAAAGAGAGAGAGAGAGAGCGTGTGTGTGTGTGTGTGTGTGTGTGTGTGTGTGTGTGTGTGTGTGTGTGTGTGTGTGTGTGTGTGTGTGTGTGTGTGTGTGTGTGTGTGTGTGGCAGCAGCAGCAGCAGCGGCTGGTGTCAGCTGACAGCTGTGTGAGGGGAGATGACAGTGCCCTGATGCTGCGTTCTCTGTTCTCTGGGAGCCATTTTGTCTGTCTCTGATCTCAGAGTCAGGTCTGCACCCCCCACCCCCCTCAGCCAATCACGTCACCGCTCAGCCTTGCAGAAAACATAGAAACACAGTCTGATCTCTCTCTCTCTCACTTTGTCTCACCCTTTCCTCCCTCCCACCCACTCCTCCTGCGCTCCTACAGTGCTCGTCTCCCACTCGCTCTCTTTCCTCGGCTCTTCTGCTCTCTGCCTTCTCCCCCCCCCCCTCCTCCGTCACCTCTCTCCTCTGCTGTTTTCTCTTTTCCTGCTGACACCCTGCCTGCTCCTCCTCTCCCTCTTAATCCACATCTCTCTCTTCCCTTCCATCATACCCCCTTCCTCCCCTCCTCCTCCTCCTCCTCCTCCTCCTCAGCCTCTCTTGTTGTGCAACCCGTTTCCAAACAGCTCAGCCTTTGTGCCTTTTTGTCTGTTGCCATTTCAGCCGGGCTGCAGTCTTTACTCATTTTCCTCCAATCAGGGACACCATGTGACTCTCTGCATGAGAGGGCACAGTCCCTTCCCCCTCCTCTTCTCTCCTCCATCGCTCTCTCTCTCTCTCTCTCTCCCCTTCTCCCTCTCATCCCTCCTTACCCCCAACCCCAACCCCACGCCCCCCCCTCCCCTCCCCTCATCCAGCCAGCCAGTCAGCCAGCCAACATACGCTAGCAATCAGAGGAGTCAAAGAGAAACAGGGAGTGAAGGGAAGAGGGAAAGGGAGGGGAGGATTGAAGGTATATACACAGTGTGTAGTGAACATTGTTCAGGGTTGAGGCAGGATAGAAACGAAGAAACAAGGGGGGGGGGGGGGGGGGGGGGGGGGGCTATCGGGGTCAACGCAGAGTCTGGTTGACCACAAACACAAAACATCTGTAGCCGCAGAGAGCAAACTGTACTTTAGCCTCTTTTTGTGGGTGTACAGCACATCCACACACTCTACTCCACTGTTTATGTCATCCACATGTTGGGGCACATGCTGCATGAGTATACACACACACACACACACACACACACACACACACACACACACACACACACACACACACACACACACACACACACACACACACACACACACACACACACACACACACACACACACACACACACACTACATTCAACGCACAAACTTTGAGACCACCCAAGAAGGGGGAGGATCCCTCTGTGTTGAACACGGCTGTGGAATGTAAACAAGCGAGAAGGACCGAGAGAGAGAGAGGAGGACTGACTTCAGAGAGCCTTAATACTTTTCTATTATTTTCTATTATTCTATTGTATATAGACAGAGCTGCCCCTCTTGACCCTCAGTAAGAGGATTTATAGTATAATTGGCAGCAGATATGTTGGCAGAAGTGTGTGACTGATTCAGCATCAGTGTTGGGTCAAGTTTTGGGGTCACTTGAAGTTAACATGAGTGAATTGAAGTGAGCGTTCTATAATTGGAGACAGTGTTTACATTGGGTTGTAATTGCGTCATGTTACAGCGTGAGTGTAAGAGCAGCTTCAATCATCACACTGACTGTTTAATGCCTCCAGGTTTGCATGATAAAATAGACATGAATAACTTGGGTTGTGTATTAAAAGTTATAGTTGTATATTTACAACAAATAAAGCAAGAGAAGACAGAGTCAAATACGATGGAAAAAGCAACTCTGCACTCCTTTTTCCCTGCAAGTTGAATAGAAATCAGTGGAAAAACAGAAAATGAGAGAATCCATGAAACAGAAAAACCAAGGGGAAAAGAAAGGGGAACACCAGAGAGAACAATATAAGAGCAAAAGTGGAGTGCACACGAGTGCGGTCATACGTCTTTTTGGAAATTTCCATGACCGCGTTGATTAAGTATGCAATCTGACCGCAAGATAGCCCAGGCCCGGTTCTAAACAAACGCTCCCGCCTCTTCTGTGCAGGCTTGTTTAACGGCTGAGGTGGCAGCGTTTGCCTTCATAGCACGGGGCGCTGCGCAGAGATTGAAAACACAAGCGCACACGACACACACACACACACACACACACACACACACACACACACACACACACACACACACACACACACACACACACACACACACACACACACACACACACACACACACACACACACACACACACACACACACACTCTCTTGGTTGCATGCAGTCAAATTTAACAGTGGTACACCATGCACGTTGCCCTGTGCCTTTGTGTGTTCAAGCAAATTGTCATCTGTTGTGTCTGGAGGGTTTGTCCTTGCTGATATCGAATCCGTCTGGTTTGATCACAATGCCAATATTTCTCTTTTTTCTACGTTTCTTCTGTTTTAGTGGTGTGCCATTTTTCATCCATCTTTGTATACTACAACGGGATGCAGACCAGGATGATTTGGCATTGTCTCATGATTGGCTTGTCTGAAACTTTCCGCCTTTTAAAAAAAATCTGTCAGCTCAAGAGTTTCCAAACCACAAAACATGGGACCTGTTAGTGTTTCCATCTTTTCTCATGATTAAAGTCCAGACTGGCACCGGGGAAATCTGATCCTGCATGCGTGGTCGGCTAGATTTCTCTATGCACATCTCCGACTGTGCGAGGTTTGACCACAGCAGCCACTGCGGCCTGTCGGCTGGAGAGAAGAGAGGAGGCCACGTCAGGGTGATACAGCACCACTCACTTCCTCCTCCTCTCCTGCTGCTGCTGTATATTCAATAACAGAAGAATCTGAGTTCATATTTCATGGTTATGAATACATTTAAGCTATGAGATTATATTTCATGTCCTACACGGCCCACTGGGGGGGGGCAACATAAATCGTTGTATCACTTAATATATTGCCTGAGGTTCAGGGCTCAGGGGTGCAGGTTTTATTTCTAGAACTTGATTTCCACTTTTCTCTCCTTCTCTGTCTGATAAAGTCAATAAAATGAAAGCAATGATCTGTTTGCTGTCAAGCTCAACAGTTTGGGGACTATAGGGAGTTTGATAGTCATAACAAGGCTTGACAAGTTGTATGCCTCTTATACGGTGGTCCACTGTGATGTAGATATAACCCCCTACAGTTTGCTCTCATTTCACATCCATGAAAACCCCCCTGGCTTTTACCCAACCGTTACATAAGGTTGTCAAAATGTTTCATACTTTGCAATACTTTTTGATACCAGAAGTTATGTTTTGAATCCGAAGCTTCCGCAAAAGACAGAGCAGAAAATGTCCCAAGCACCATGGTAGGAAAATCAGAAAATCCAGACAGTAGACAGGGTCTGTGCAGATTTAGACACCACCCACACTTCAACTGGATTAGGAGTGATACGTGTGATGGAATATTTAAAGGTTTATTTTTGGGGCTTTCCATGCCTTAATTCTAGAGATATAGGACAGTGGATAGAGTCAGAAATGGAAGAGAGTGAGTGATGACATGCAGGAAAGGAGCCACAGGTCGGATTCGATACAGGGCTGCCCGCTTGGAGGACCACAGCCTCCATACCATGGGGCCCGTGTACCAACAACGAGGCTACCAGAACCCTGATGGTATATTTTTAAAATGGTATATACTTTTTTTTTTTGGGGGGGGGGGGATGTTTTCATAATTTGTGCAATTAACACCAAGGATTGAAATTCTGGTATTGTAAACCCCTACTTTAACAAACTTTAACTTTGAAACAAACAAATATCTCAATCACAAAGTTGTTTCATTATCATGTTGTACATTTAAATCTAAAGTTAGTGCTTTAATTACACTTCAGTCTGAAAGCTCCAACCCAACCGGAGAGGAAAAACAGCAGCAGCTCAAGACCGAGAGTCAAGTAGATGTAAAAGAAATCAGCTGAAACAAACAAATAACGATGCTGCTGACTGCAACATGTGAGCAAAAGGTCAGCACCTTCTGCCTCTGGTGTGCACTCTCTGACCTCCTTACATGAACTCCAGCAAAGAGGACTTCTGGGTGAACGATGAGGATGGAAACCACCTAACAAGGCTGCTTAACAACTGTGGGACAAGGAGCTGCATTTTTTTTTCAGGGATTCAAAATCAGATTTTTTTTAATCAGATAAATGTGGCGAAAGTTCATTTTTCCAGACTAAAATCACAATGGAAAGTCTCAGACTGTGTCACTCTCATCTGGCGTTAGGCATCCTAAACGATCTCCTTCTCTGCGAGCTGTGAAACATCAGACATTCATTAATAAGTCTTGCGCGGGAAGAGGCAAGGAATCTCTCATGCAAGCCTTTGATCTGAGCCCGAGACCTTTGCCCTTTAAATGTCACTCTTTGATCCTTCTTTTTTTCTTGTCTTATTTGCTAGCCTTTGCATGAAGGTCAGTTTTTTTTTTTCACCAAATTTGAACTGTAGATATGCGAGTGTTGCATCAAAGCTGACCTAAGGAGACTCGGTTGTCGAACCAGCCTGTCTGCCAGAAATCAACAGCAACAAGCAACATAAACAAAGTGAAGGAAAAGTAGCATTCGTTTTGCCACGGCAACAACTTCATGGCCAGATGTTTGCATCACCAACAAAGATCCTTTTCGCTTCATCTCCAAATGTTAAAAAGCGCTTTGTAGTCAGCCCGAAGAGAGAAGTCGAAACTACATGTTGATCCATCTATTCTAGTATGATCTTTTCCCCTCCATCCTCTCTGCCATCACAGAGGGTGACCTCCCATGAGCCTTTGCAAACAGAGCCCCAGGGCCCAGTGGCACCTCTCTCCCTTGCCTCTCTCTGCCCGAGTCACGCCACGGCAGCTGCTGCACCGACTCACCAAAAATAAAACAGTAACAACGAGCAGAAAAAGTCAGCCGCTGACAACAGCATCAACAGCAGCAGCAGAAGCAGGGCTGTCGTTAACGGCAACCATCACCACGGCAGCTACTTACCGGGACACGCGCAGCCGCCCACAGACATCTTCTCACATGTCTGGTGTGAATCCGATCAGAATGATGGTGGTGGTGGTCCTGTTATCCCTGCTCTCTCTTCCTCTCTCCTCTTTCTCACCAGTCACTGCTGCCGCCACTGAGGCTGCTCACATGAGCGTCTGTTATCCCCACAGTTCACACACACACACAGAAACACAGAAACACACACACCACCAGGGAGCAAAGAGAGGGAGGGAGGGAGGAGAGTGTGACGATGAGGGAGGAAAAGAGAAAAAAGAGGGGAAGAAGAGGTTAAAAAAAAAGAGCACATACACACAAAGGATCGGATTCTCTCAGTTGTAGCTGTACACTGTGAATCACAACGTGTATGTGTTTAAGAGTGCGTGTGCAAGTGTGTGTGTGTGTGTGTGTGTGTGTGTGTGTGTGTGTGTTTGTGTGTTATAGAGTGAGAAGAATTCTGTTCCTGCCTCTGCTCTGCCCTCACCCTCATCAGCCCTGCAAATTACAGCTCAGGTGGGAGGAGAGAGGGAGAGAAAGAGAGGAAGAGAAAGGGAGGGAACGAGAGGCTGAGTGCTCCAGAGAGAGAGAGAGAGAGAGAGAGAGAGAGAGAGTGTGTGCGTGTGTGTGTGTGTGTGTGAATGTGTGTGCTAGAGCGAGGCAGGGAGAGAGAGAGTGGACTGTCAAAGTGACCTGAGAGGCAGATTTGAGAGAATAACAACCATGTGATGTGGGTCCTTTTTTCCCCCGTTAAATATGTAGAGGCTGTTTTTCACTGCTGCTGCTGTAAAGACACACACACACACACACACACACACACACACACACACACACACACACACACACACACACACACACACACACACACACACACACACACACACACACACACACACACACACACACACACACACACACACACACACACACACACACACACACACACACACAGCCAGATTTCCTGAAGATCATTTAAACCTGTGTGTGTGTGTGTGTGTGTGTGTTTGCGCTGCAGCCGTCTGAGTGGCTTGTTACCATCCTGCGAAGGTCTGCTACATGGCAGGGAGGGCAAGGGGGAGGTAGAGAAAGAAAGGGGGGAGGAAAAGGGAGAAGACTGTGTGCGGAGGGGGGTGAGGGGTGACGTGCCTCCGCTCTCTATCTCACTCTCTCCCCCCCTGTCGTCTCCCTTTCTCGCCCATTCACTCTCTCGCTCTGTTAGTCTTTCTGTCTGCAGTGTGCCACACAGTGTTGCTCTCTCGCTTCACTCATCTCCCCGTCTCCTCGGCCATTTATCTCTCCTGCCCTCCCCCTCCCTTCTCCTCCCACCTCTCTTTCCTTATATCTCTTTTTTTCCTGTTTTACTTTCTTCCATCTCACTGTCTCTCCATCGAGCAGTAATCTTTCTTCCTTCACTGTCTGTACCTGTGATGCAAAACTTTGTGTGTGTGAGGGTGCGTGCGTGTGTGAATTTAAGGCCAAGGTAATACACAATAAGATGACCTCTGACGTTAAGGAAGCCAGTGAACATAAAAAAAATCCACAGCTGACAGAGAACAGATTAACCAGCCAGTCAAAAGCAAAGCCAACATTCAAGAGAATGACATCCCAAGATAAAAGGACAAGGATGTAATGTGTCAAAGGGTATGGCAGGAGTTTATCAATTGTGTGTATCCTGGACTAAATTTCTAATATTAGCATGCTGTATTTGAGAAATTGTTGTCTCAAAATTGGTCTTAAGTGCTTTTTTGCCAGGAAGCTTTTACACTCAGAGAACAGGAGACCACGTTCAAATCTATTGAGACAGGTACAGGAAAAAATCCTAAAGTTTGACGTTGACTTTTGGACACCCAAGTTACACTATCACAAGGTTCCTGATAGAAAGCCCTGTGTTTGACTTATTGGCTTCTATGCTAATCAATGCACAAAAGTACTCGGCCATCAGTAGGACTGTAAAAGGTGAGATTTGGTTTTGTGCTTATACAATTTTGCTTGATTTTGTATTTCCTTGCTGGCTTTGCTTGTTCATCTAAAATTATCACCTGAGTCAAGTTGAAAAATCATTGGACATCTTTGCTGAGCAGTGTTTTCTTTTCCCAACAGAGTTCCCCGGGATCCAGGCCTTATATGGAGAGAAACTGTCAGCACTACAGTGCTGAATTTGACAATTACTCATTGCCAACAAGCTCTTACATTGAGGAATAAAGGAAAGGAAAAAGCAAAACTTCTTGGAAAAAGAGATAATGGTTTGGTTAAGAATATCATGTAAACATAGGGACTGGACTTACATTGGTTTCATTCACAATCAGCAGGGCAGGACGATGTAAAACTTTGTTTTAACAAACTAATATTGCTAAATGCTGGGTTGACAGGGTTATTTTCCACCGTTAAGTACCACACAAACCATTTCTTCCCTGATGGCTAGTACGCCATGAACAACCTGCACACTCATTGCACAGTACGAGGAGTCCTTTCCCGAGCCATCACAGCACAACATAACTATTAATAATAACCTATGGGGCACCCTAAAGTGTTTTTGCTGCTGTCCTAGCCAGAGTAAAAGCAGACCAGCCTGCATTGAAGACCAAGGTAACATTTTAGAGTATAAATCCTAAAAGTGTGATGACAGGGATGAAATATATCATTGGACTTGTGTGGGATTAGCTCTGTAGTTTCAGAGTGCACTTGACCATCTCGCCAATAAGTTAAATCCAGTTTGATATTTACTCTCTCTTGTTCTCCTTTCCGCCAGTGTCTTCTTCACTCTCTTCCTCTCTGCTGTGATGTCCGTACAGAGAATACTGAGCCAAGAGCGATAACAGGCGGTGTCTACCTTCAGGGCTTCCTGCCAGACTCTGCTGTAGCTGCTCTCCCAGGAGATCATAAGCTCTTAAGTTTGGAAGTGCAGAAAAACCGGCACCTTTCTCCCTACTCCGAGGCAGTGTTTCACCAAAACGATTTGATGTTCTTTATTTATGAATGTTGCTTTAAATAAACAAAATTTTTGTGTGTTTTAGGGTTTCTTGTTGGTGTCTTTTGTCACCTTTGAGCAGAGACGGCTCACTATTTCTCCAGCCTCGCCCAGAGATTCTGCTAAGCTAAGCAGCCGCAGCATACTGCTTTAAATTTCATGGATGGATATAAAGGGGTATCAAATTTCCCATCAACATCTCTGCACAAATATAAATAATTATATTTCAGAGAATTCTGATTTAAAAAAAAAAATGTTTTCAAACTTTCTCAAAACTTTGGTATTTACTTTTAAAAAATCATGGATAGATTCAGCCCTCCAGCAAACGAAGAAAAAAGTTAAAGCCAATAAGATATTCTTTAACCATACCATATTAATCTATTACAAAATAAAAAACTCAAGACATAATTTTTGGCGCCGGTGGAATAGTGGTTAGTGTGTGCGCTCCATGTACTGAGGCTATGGTCCTTCAAGCGGGTGGCCTATAGGTTCAAGTCTGACCTGTTGCTCCTTTCCGGCATGTCATTCCCCACTCTCTCTCTCTCCCTGGTTTCTGAATCAATCCACTGTCCTATCTCTACAATGAAGGCACAAGAAGCCCAAAAATAAATCTAAACAAAAAACAAGACATCGCTTTATATTAAGTTGTTGGACAAAGGTTGATAACCTCTGCTTTGGTCACCAGTATAAACACTGCTCTGTCAGAGATCCTTAAATCTTAATTTCATGACCCCAACGGTGCCCTTTAGGTCCCATCAAAACACACATACTCACACTTTAAGAACCTACAAACAGGTACGCAACAGTACACACACACACACACACACACACACACACACACACACACACACACACACACACACATGCACACACACACCAAAGCACAACATAGCTTGATGTAGGAATGTGTTCAGTATAAAGTCATCCTGTGCTGTCTCCCTCCAAAATGACATCACAGAGGTTTTCTTTTTACAAGCAACAAAGAACACAAGTCTGCATAGATCGCCTCCCCCACATATTTCTACTTCCTTTTTTTAAGACACTTGCTCTTTGTCTCCCTCCCTCTCCTCCTCACCCTCTGTCTCATTAGGTAGTATCTCATTTTGAGGAGGAGAGTGTTAAGCCAATCACAGAGGGGAAGAAAGAGCAGAGGAAGGAGGCAGGGAGATGGAGAGAGACAGAGAGGTTGCAGGAGGAAGATGAGGGCAGAGATGAAGAGAGAGAGAGAGACAGAGAGAGAGAGAGAGAGAGAGAGAGAGAGAGATACAGAGAGAGAGAGAGAGAGAGAGAGAGAGAGAGAGAGAGAGAGCGAGAGAGAGATAGGGAGAGAGAGAGAGGGACAGAGGGGGGCGAGAGATAGAGAGAGGAAAAGAGAGGGTGATGGATGGATGAAAGGATGGATGGATGGAGGGAGAAAGAGAGAATAAATAGCTCTGGCGTACTCGTCCCCCATTACCCCGGGAGGGCACTGTCGCCATGGCAATGTGGCAGAAAAAGGATAGCACAAGCATGATGAGCTTTTACACACACACACACACACACACACACACACAAATACACACACTTACAAATGAAAAATGTGATTTGAACATATCTGTATAAATTAACATTTTCAAGGTCAGCTTTGACAAGTTTATACTTTGAGGAGGATGTTAGCACAAAGCATAAAGTCTCACACGTTGCCATAATTATTTATACACAAGCACTCTCACACACACACACACACACACACACACACACACACACAGGTTTACACTTTACCATACTTAGCAGCAGATAGACGGCCCACGCTGTTGAAGTTAGATTATAAAAGACGGACAGTAAACAGAAAACAGACAGTAAACAGAAGACAGGAGGGGGAAGAAAAGGCGACAGAGAAGAAAATGACTGAGGCGAACAGGAGAGCAATTTTGGGAGCTAATCAAGTATCACAGCTCCCTGCCGAGCAGCCAAACAATAAACTTTGTTGACTCATGGGGAACATTTTCCTCACTTCCTTCGTGTTACTTTCCTTGATTCTTTCATCTGTAGAACTAAGAAATGGAAAAACTTGATCACGCCCTAGCTGCCTTGTTTCATGCTGAACTAGGATCTGGTGCAGCAAGCGTTAAACAGAGCTTTTAAAAGTTACATTTAACTTATAAAGTTGCAAAGGATAATCTGTTAGCAACATGCTGGGTATCATTTGGCATCTTTTAGCTTTTGTTTTGGGGAAACTTAGAATTATCTCTCTTTCGCATGCATCTTTTTCCATGTCTGGTATTTAGGGTATTTTTACTGTAAAAAGCTGCTTACAGCGAGAAGTAACAGTGATGACAGAAGAAGCTGCATGATGAAGTTGAACTGAAACAATAAGCTGAACGATGATGAAGCTGAGTCTGCAGCCATGCTCGGACATTATAACAGGCCGGCATAGTGCTTTGTTCTGCTGATGTCAGCATGCTAACAAACAGACAGTGTGGCTGCTATTTAGCAAGGATAGCCGAGCATAACCCTAACCCAAATAATAATGATAATAATAGCTTTACTTATATATCACTACATTTATAAAGTGCTTTGACAGACAAAGCAATGGCAGGAACTCAGGACAATAAAACAATAAACATCAGCAGTAAGGCCAAACAGAGAGATTTCTACAGAAGGAAATATATATATATATATTTAAATAAATGCAAACACAAGTAATAAAAAAATAAGACAATAAACAACAGGCTGGTCTCCCGTTAAAATTGAATATTTATCATTTAACCAAAGTACAACTGAAAGTGATTGGACTCTACTATTACTTCTGCAGGTTTTTGTTCATAAGCAACATGTTGGTCCTGATTGTGGAGTTCTTGGTGACTTGATATTAAATAATGGCCCCTGTGTTCTCAAAGAGCTCAGTGTTTCCCCTTACGTGGCAGTGGTCAGTTTTATTACTTTTGTACGAATAAAACAAAGAAGTAGGAATTATAAATTATTGCACTTTAGAGGTTCTGTCCCAGGGCTTTCACATCTGCACACACCTTCTGAAAAACTCCTCAACTTTGTGGGGTGAGCTGCATGTGTGAATTCAAACAGTGGAATTTTATCACCGACTTTATCGAGAGATTTTCCTGCCCGTCCCCTTTGCATGAGTGGGAGGGGATGGTGACCTCTGATCGGGGCACACCATACTGTAGCTTTCACAAGACTTCAATGTGGACCAATCATGTCAACCTCTAAGTTGACTAGAAGAAGAAAGGTCAGAGGATCATTAAAGTCGAAAAAATAGATCCACTAAAGTAGCTATCAGATCATTGAAATCCATAAAACAACTTGATTTCACTTTCACAGAGCCAGACTCCTAGCCTGTCGAAAACGTGTCAGCGCACCTCGAAGTGTGTTTTAGAGTTTAATTATCTGTCTCTCTCAAAGGTAATTATGAGCCCCTGCAACCCCCACAACGTGCTCTGACTCCTGGCAGGTTCACCCATATCAGTTCCGCTGTAAGGTCATGAAGGATTCGTACTTTGTCTACAAATGAATCACGGTTGCTACAAACAAGCCGGTTACAAAACTTAAATAATGTAACATCCAGTAAATTAGGGACTAGTGGAAAAACACTGCAGGACAAATTTGCCCCACAGAGTAAAACAAATCACCCAAAGCTCCGCTCCCATGCTTTTGTTTCAGTACACTTATCTTGCAAAGTTGTTTGGATGGCAAATGTTCTGGTTAATTAGCTTAAGAAATCTTTGTGTGCATCGAGCCGGAGGGCAGAGCAGAGAATGAAAGAGGCTGTTCTGAGCCAGGCGGCCCTCTCTAAACTCTTACGTAAGGCAGAAGCTGCATCCTGTTTCTCTCAGCTACATTATTGATGCAGGCTTCTGTTACCACAATGTGTGTGTGTGTGTGTGTGTGTGTGTACACCTGTAAGTCACTATACCTGCTGCAGAATACCCTTTTACTTCTTGATCTATAGAAATGAGTGGCCCAGATCGGCTGATGTCACTTTCTCTCCTCCTTCTCTCTCACTCCTCCACAAGTTCTTTTGTTTTGTATTAATATAAATCCCCTTCCTCCTCCTGCTCCTCTTTATCTCTCAGGCCTTCATTTCACACAAACAGATGTTCTCTGCGCCATGTGGGAGGGCATTCCTCTTCCCTGCAAATCAGAGCCAAAGAAAAACAAGAAACCAAGAAAAATCAAAAGAGCACGACGCTGATACAACTCCCCAAGTCGACAGCCTTTAAAGTCACGCATGTGTGCGCTGCGAGGAGGTGTCAGGTTCAAGATCAGAGAGCTTTTGCCTTTTTGTAACACACCTCTACTCAGTTACATCGTATCTGAAAGGTCAAAGAAGAGCATACACGCACACGGGCAAAATAACATGACTGACATGACTGATCAGCCAGGAGACATATTTACTCACACACACACAAACAAACATAACAGCTGTGAGTGTTGGGGATGCAGGAAAGCATAAACAGGTACCTGACTCCTCAGATCTCATGCGCTCTTTAGAATTCAAACATGCCAAAAGAGCACCGTGGGAGTCCTCCTGGAGGTCAAGAGTGAGGGAGGAGGGAGAAATGAAAGAGGGAGAACAAGGAGTGAGACGCTCTAAGGAAAACTGCTTTTATTTTTCACTCTTCTTCCTCTCCCCCCTGAGATGAGCGTAAAGTCTGGCACTCTGTTGAGCTTCTGGGGATTTAGTAAAACGTCGTTTTATGAGTGAGGGAAGGAGAGTGTTTTACATTTTTAACCGAAAGAAAGGGGTTTTGCGCTGAGAGACAAAACGGGGACAGGGGATGGATTTTGGGTTAAACGTTTGTGTCTAAGTGTGTGTACTGACATGGTGACTGGGTGCTGGATGCTGCAGTAAGGTGACCCACTTACACAGCGTGCCCCCCCTCCTGAAGACACACACTGTTACACTTACACTCCTGAACACACTTCACCCGCTGGAGATTGGAGGATGCTTTGGCCCCATTTCAGGCAGTAATGTGTTTCAAGAGTTGTGGGAGACGAGGCGGGAGGTGCAGTGTGCGTATGCGTGTGGTCGTGTCTGTGTGGAGGAGAGGGTAAAGAGACTTGGAGCAACAGCGCAGAAGAAGAACAGGGATTAAAGGACAGCAGATGCGCTGTAGGTAAGATGGAAGTAAAAACCAGGTGGCCTTATTCATCACAGTATAACAAACAAGGAATATGCGCTTCCTTGTTTAAGGGTGTCGATGGGCAAATTTCCCCTCAACTAATCTTACACAGACATTAACTCTGTGTACCACTGTGACATTATACAGAAAGGTCAACTTCTCGCTGGTATGCACAAGATAACAGGCTAGACACATCTATACTCGTCTGTACAAAAAAAGTGAGATAAAACAAGACGCTGCCAAGAAAACAAAAGAGGTGACAAACCTGTATTCATCACTTTCATTCTTGTCTGAGCATGTGATCGATATCTGCCAGAGGAGATGTCTCACATGGAGCAATATTTCAGTTTGAATGAACTCATTCACAACTCGGAAAGGCTGATAGAAAAGCAGAACGTGTGAGCCAGATTTAATGTGCGATGTACAATAGCACCATCTAGTGGAGAAAGGGAACTACAATAGCTTTAACTACATTGCTCTCTAGACAGAATAATGTTTCCATCTGCTGAAAAGGGCTACATTTAAGGAGGGATTTCAACTAGATACAGTTTATAATAAAATCTGTCAGTGGGCGAGTTTGCCTTTATTAGATTAGGACAGCTGAAGAGAGACTGGAAACGCTGGGGAGAGAGAGTGGGGCATGACATGCAGCAAAGGGCCGAGGCCAGATTTGAACCCTCGGCCTTTGAGACGAGGACTGCAGCCACTGTACACGGGGTGTGCGTCACAAACGCTAGACCATCCTGCACCCCCTGTAGTCTATTTTTTTAAAGATTATTTTCTGGGGGGTTTTCATGCTTTTATTCAGAGGATAGGAAAGTGGATGGACTGGAAACCAGTGGAAATGCAGTGGTCGGAGTTGATCCCAGACTCCCCGCTTCAAGGACTATGTCCTCCTTACATTGCGCACATTTTACATTTTAACCGATGAGCTTAACTGACGCCCTGAAGTATGTGAATGAATTCCTGCCTCAAGTGGCAAACACACCTCTGAGTACAAAAACAGCATGACAGCCAGTGCATGTAGAAAATGTTTTTTTTGTCCAGATAATCTAATACATTCAAAAACATGTCACAAAAGCCGTAACTTTTTCCTCTGGTTGGTTTCTGTCTCAAGGCGATTACAGAAAGAACTCTTTTGTGTGACAGCTCTGTTTAAACACGCTGCTGCCGAGTCATGTAAACAACATCCTCCACAAGAAACACTGCAACACCTGTGTCTGCAAAGTGGAAATAGAAAATGATAAAAGCCGCATTGACATATTATAGAAATACCAACTTTCATTTTTCTGTCTGTTGATCCCTTTTTCTGAAGTGTTCGCTTTTTTTCCCGTCTACACATCAAGAATTGAATGCTGCATTAAGCCATATAACAGAGCTCTTAACAGTTTTTGAATGTCCTTATTGGTTTTAGAAGAGTTTATTCCCCTACTGTGAGAAAATAATCTCTAAGTCATTAAGTTACCTTTAAATTTGGCTTTGACGTTTACATGTTGTAACAGTAAATTTCAATGTAAACTGTTCTGAAGAAAGAGGAAAGTGCTTGCAACAAAAAGCCATACAGTGCTGAACAGCTTGATGATCAGCTTGACCTGTTTTTTATGCACTTAAAGGCAGGAATACCACTCTAACACAGAAGTCAGACATTTAAGGAAATACACACTCATTCCCTTTCTTGAGAGTTGGATGAGCTGATTTATAATGTATTCATAGCTTCTAATTGTTCTGAAACTTGAGCCAGCTTTTTAGCTCATCTCAGCTTTAGCATGAAGACTGAAAGCAAGGAGAAACAGCTAGCCTGGCTCTGTGTGAATAAATAAGTCTGTGCGCACCCGTAAAGGTCAAACCGGTCAAACAAGACGAAGTGTACATTAGTAGCTTCAAGGGTAATGGTGCTGCTGGTTGTTAAATTTGAACAGAGACAGACAAGCTGTTTCCAAACACATAAATAAGAAAGCTGAAAACTGTCACTTCACCAACGTAATTGGGATAATTCTTTTTTTTTATTTCATACAGAGAGATATTACCGCTACTGATCAGCCTAACTTGGTGGAACATTGGCTGGATACAGGCCCTGTTCTAAAATCAAAATGACTTATGGTGCATCTAACATTAAAGAGGATGCAGCTACAGTGACCGGTAACAGCAATGAAAAATAGCGTAGGTGTTATCAGTGGTGATTCTACAGTCTATTGGGGCCCGAGGTAAAAATTAATTGGAGGGCCCTCCAATCAGCGTTTATCACCACCAGTGTTCCAACGCTTACTCCTCTTCCTTTTTGTTATTCTTTCTTTGGTCTTTGGTTTTCAAAAGAACAATGCATGCTATGCTTAATAAGGCAACGAGTGTGGGTGCTGTCAGATGGGGCCCCCTTAGGGAGGTTCCTACTGTCATTGGAAACATTTTCACATTTTGAGCCACTGCTGTGGTGTAATGTTTGTCAACCCTCGAGGCCCCACTACTGGACTGGGGCCCCAAGCAGTTGCCTGCCTTGCCTGTTGACAATCAGCATCTGTGGGTGTTATGGGTCCCGGCGTCTCGCATGTGGTCCCCTGTGAACAGACAGGTCACGTGCACGTGTCATGACCATCAGATCATGGATGTAATAAACATGATCTGAGTCACTGTTGTCATTTGAAAGCCCTGATTACTTAATGTAAAAAAGAAAAACGATTTTCATTCATTGTTTTTTTTTTTTTGCATCCACTAAATTGAGGGTGCAGAAATGTTAAATGAGGGTACAATGCAACCTTTTGCACCCTCGTAGAACTTGGCCTGGCTGTCCCCTTCCACCATTAAAAAACAACAACACTCCAACTCCAGCAGAAAAGACCGGTATAATGTGCAGGAGAACAAACTTATAGTTATAGGGATAGTTACAAAAGTAGAAGAATGAGGAAAACTTGGCCTCTGTACTGGATATGTTAATGTAATCAACCATCCAGCAACCATCATATGATTTGTCAGCGGAGCATGAGGTTGCTGCTGCTGTGGGTCTTTATCAGCTAGATGGAGAAATGCAAACCATAGGGGAAGACCCCATTTCAAACAGCTGTACTTATAATAAAAAACTTTGAAATAATTAATCATCATAAACCAGGCAGCATGCTACAGAGCTGCACTGGATGAAGAAGAAACAAAAAAACAAAGGGGTGATTATGAATCAGCATTTGTTCTGATTCATGTGGCTGCAAGTCGCACAGCGCTTCAGTAATACAGTAAGTCAAGTTAATACATGCAGTACATTAATTCAAATGTATTCAATCATAATGATGGAGTGTACAGTACAGATGTTTGCTGAGGACTGAGCACTTTTAAATTAATGAAAACACTTAAATCAGCACCTCAGAGGGGGCTATTTAAATGGAAACAGGGTTGTAACAAAGTTGTAAGGCCATAGCAGTGAGCATGTCAAGGTGGAGGGTGTGAGCTGTGTGAGCACGTCTACATTGAACACGTTTACCTCCATAGCACGTCTTCAACTGGTCAAAAACACAACAGGTAGGTTATTAACAAATATTAGTCTTCAGTTTCAAGTTGCTCTGATAATTGTTTCTCCTCATTGGTTTCCAGTAAAGTACAGAATGCAGGTTAAAAATGTATTAATTACTTATAAGGGCCTGCGTGGCCTGGCTCTGGCATATATAAATGACTTACTGATCATCTGATCAGGGCTTTTTATCAGATACTCGCACACAAACTGAGAGGTGATCATGCATTTGAAGAGGCAGCTCCTGAACACTTGAACATTCACCCAAGAACATCAGGTCTGCTGAATCTGTGGTCTCTTAAACTAGTGCTACAAACTCATTTATATGTCCGTGTTTCCATAAATTCTGTCTGTGTATGCACCGTGCAGTGTGTGTGTTTCACTGTGATCTGATAAGTGTGATGTATGAATATATTATATTAGTATTAATGAGTTTATTTAAGTTTCTGTTTGCCTTTCTGTGCATTGTGATTTTTCTTGTGCACTCTCTCCTATATGTAAATCACAGCTCTGTGTTTTAAAGTGTTGTACATATTAAATGATTATTTACATTATTAATATTAATCAGGTAAGTAAAGACACCAATCTGTTTGTTCTGGTGATGAAGAGGATAAACTTTTTCCTTTGTATACAATAATAACACTTTGAAAATACTTGTGTAAATGTCGCCCATTATCACGGCCTACATATCCCGATACTAATGGTGAGTGCACTAAAATTGTTATGGCATTTTCAGCAAATTATTACATGGACCATAATGGAGCGCTTGGGTCAATTTAGCCGCTTTACGGAGAGCTCTCCCCGGTTTAAAGGTAATTCCCAGTTAGACTGTAAGTGCTCTCTCTATCGAAGCCTGCTGCTATAAAGGGGAAAAACAGGTCCAAAGACATCATTAATTTCATATTGTGTTGCAGCCTGAGCAGAATCTGCTGATATGGAGTGATTTTAATCAATAAAAACAATATCTAAAAAAAAAAATCCTTCATGTAAGACTTCCAAAAGTTGGAAATATTTGTCAGATGGATGAATAACAGTGAAGCGAGATTATATGGCTCATGTCTATTTGTTTAAGAGAACTTGTTGTTTGGTCATTAAGACACTAGACGTCGCTGTCGAGCAGTAAAAAACTTTAATAGAAATTAAATGAATTAAACATTTTTCAGTAACTCCCAATCATGAAACTTTAAACTGACACTGCGAACAAAATGTGAAAACAGCAGCACGCGTTACTTAAATGTGATAGATGTATGAGAGGTGGAAAAAATGTTTCCTCAATCAGTATACTCACCTTTTTCTACTAAGTAGGCCTACAACAAAATGTGTTTTTTTTTTCCATTCTAACTTCATTTTGTATATGTTGTATTTTCTTATTTCTTTTTGAATGTGCTACCCTGGTTAAATTAATATTTGCACAGGCAAGCCAAAGACACATTTATGCCCCTGCATGTAAAACTGAACAATAAAGTATTTTCAATTATTTTCTACTTAATACAAAAAACTGTTTGAGTACATTTCTTATTTTAGAATATAACAAAAAGCAAGTTTTTAAAGTAAAATGATATGAAACCAATGGTTAACAGCCGAAATCCACATAGCTGACCTGGGATACGTTTTCTACTCATCTCCTCACTCTCACGGATGAATTTGGCGGAGACTATCTGATCCCAGGTCGGTGCTTGTCGCCGGTGCCCACGTGTCTCGTCCCGGCCTGCCAGTAGTAGACCATGTGGTGCAGCAAGATGGCGGCGCGGTGGAAAGGGAAAGACGGGGATCTAAATGCCTGTAAACGGGACTTTCTGACCAGCAACACTCACAATGAGGTACTGGGTTTCTCATTTCAGCTCATTTGACATCAACGTGGCCGAAGGCGAGCAGGTTTTCATGTTTTAATAGAGGCTGTTTCGAGGCCACATGCGTGCATGGCGACACGTGGCTTACACGGTGTAGTAGTAGTACTGAGGTAGTGACCGGGGAGTCCACCGAGCCGCTGTTAACTCGGTTTATCCAGCGCCAATACCCGTGTGTTAGTGTTCTGTCTGGTGAACTGAATCGTGGTAATCTCTACCGTCAGTAAATGAATGTGTGAAAGTGAGAGAGGCTGGTGCATTTCCTGTTAAGGACAGGATGTTCAGATGAGGCTGCACCCCTTTAGCCCTCTCTCTACACCGACCTCCTTATTATCTCCTCAACACTTACTCATTAGTTTGATGTGTTTAAGGTTGGGTCTTTGTCTCTAACTGGGGGGCATGCACATTTATTGCTTTTCCGTCTCCCATTACGTCACAGTGAAGACCCTCACCCTGCTGCTGGTGTAGCCTGTTCCCAGGATGGCGACCTGCCTCTATGGCCTCATGTCCCCTCTGTGTCCCTGCTTGAACCGTTTTGTCCTCAAGACTTTAGAAGAGTAACCTTACTGATATTAAACAGCCCATTTGCTTGTGTCATTATACAGATGTTAAACTTTGTCCATATAAAGTCACTGATACATTTATACTACATTTATCTTTTCTGAGTGAGGAGTTTTATACTCGATAAGTTGGGTGAAATAAACATGCTGTTTGGAAACAACAGTCCCTCTTGACATGAGCGAGTAATGGTTTTAAACGTTGAGGTTAATGTGTTAGATTTTGGAGAGGTGGTTTGACAAATGACATTTAAATTCTTTGTTTTTTTAAAGATTTTTTGGGGGGATTTTATTCTTTTAATGAAGAGCTAGGACAGGAGAAGTGACTCGCTGTAAAGGAGCCACAGGTTGGATTTGAACCTGGGCCGACTACTCTACAGGACAGCTGAGGGGGGTCCCAAGATGCCTTCCATGATCATATACATTTTTTTAATGATTTCAAAAATCACATTTGACTAATTATTGTGAAAATACATAAAAGAAATTAGTTGATTGATTGATAAATACAACTATAGTTAATTATAACATTAATGCTGAAATTAAAGTGATATATATATATATATATATATATATATATATATATATGTATGTATGTAAGTTTGCACATAACTGCAACAATGTAGGTGTCTGTTTCTCCCTAAAAATTATAATACACACAGACATCACCCGTGTGTCTGTTTATTAAATTGTGTATATACACTCAGTCTTACAGTTTATACACAGAGATTACCTTTCTTACAATAAATTTCATAAATGAGAACAGTGGGGGTCCCCAGTCTCTCTAGCACAGTTTTTTGGGGTATCCCGAGCTGAAATGTTTGGGAACTCCTGCACTAGGCTACCGACATTTCACGACATTCATGACTTTTATAGACGTGGCTGAAAATATTTTTTTGTCAGATATAGAGAGAATGTCGCTTTAATTTAATTTACCCCATATATTGTTATTATTAATTATTTTGCCTTTTCAGGTGGTTTTAAGACAACATGATGTGGACGTCATTGAGATGGACGAGCAGTCCTGTGTGGATCACTCAATCCTGGCCATTTTTGAAGACTCAACTGTGACATCAGAGGTCAGAATTAAACCAGATCATCACTCTAAACTATTGTGTTGCCTTTGGACATTTTATCTTCACTTCTGTCATGATTTTTTTTTTTTTTTTTTTTTTTTACCTTAATGACCCTGATCACATATTTTCAAAATATGAATCTGGCTTATGAATCAATAAATCGTGTGTTTTTGACTTATCAGGATAAGAATGCAGTTGAGGAGGAGAGTGAGACCCTGCTGTCAGCCCTGACAGAGATGCTTGACAGTGTGGAGGATGATGACGGGACCCTGTCTCCCTTTGACACCCTGCCAGACACAAAGCTCCTCTCACACCCGGAGCGTAGGGACAACTCAGTGGTGAGTGCACACTCAGTTCCTCCTGACAGGGATAGTCTCCTGCTGTTAGGATGAATGTGTGAACAAGCAAATCAGGAAGATTTCAGGGGCAGTGTGCCTGTCGTTTTTGGAAAACGGCTTTACATGTCTATAAACTGAAGTGAAGTTATTATGTATTTACAAAAAGACCCATTCTGCTGTAAAGATTTAGTCGCCAAAGATTGAACATGTTTGTCTATTATTCCTCTCTTCAGGAACTTTCACTCGTTGAGAGACTTAGATCAAGATCCAAATCCACAGATGTAAAATGTGCAATTAAGATTGAAGTAGATAAAGAAGAGGAGAGCAAGAGAGGGAGAAACAGCCCTCAAAAGATGTTCAAACACCAAAGTGAATTGTCTAAGAACAAGAAAGCAGAAGCTGAAGTTGAGGTCTTCACCTCCTCGTCTCTGGTCAACCTGGTGAGGATCATGCACTCGTACTGTCTGAAGCTGCATGTGGAGGAGGAGGGGGGCAAAGGGAGGCGAGATCACACATTATTCTCTCAGGGGGAGGTGTGGAAGTACGAGAGACCCTCTGAAGAGAGCGATGAAGAGATTAATGTTGTGTCTGATGATGAGGTCACCGTGAAGGGGGCGAAGAAGAAAGAAGAGGAAGATGATGGGAAAGTGAGGAAGAGTATGTTGTTGAATGGGAACTCATCCAAAACTCCGGCAGCCAGAGAGAAGAAGAGGGTGAGCTTTGGCCCCGTTCAAGTGGCTTCATTTGATGAATCCGAGGAAAAAGTATTGGATGAAAAGATTTTAAAGAGTCAGATTGTATCAAAAGCTCTTGAAGATCCAGCTGGTCCAACACTTAAACACCAAAACTCGACATCAGGCGCGAATAAGGCTGATGCTTTGCCACTTAAAGTTGAGACAAAGGCTAAATCCCTCAGCCTGCAACAGTACAGACAACTGCGCCAAAAGAGGCAGCCCCTGGTGGAGAAACTGGGGAACAACACCACCAAGTGGCCCTCTGTTCCCGAGCCCCCAAAAGAGCTGACCCCCATCCTCTGTTTACATGGACAAGTTCAAATCAACTGTGGACCAAAGGCAGCACAACACCACCCAGATGTAAAAAGTAATGATGCTGATCACCTCCATAGAGCTCAAACTCCTGTTTACAAAACACATCACACCTCTGCTCCGCCCAGGCCTCACCCCTCAGAGGCCAAACCCTCCACCCATCAGTGTGGCAGTGGATTAAAGCGCTCAAGGACCGAAAGCACCTCACCTGCAAGTGTCTCTGCTGACATAAATGTAAATGTACCGGATAGTAAAAGAAGTCCAGTAAAGAAACGTACTACTCTCAGTATTGATCCCCCAAACCCAGTCTTCCTCCCACTGCCTGTCACCCAAACTACATCACCTACATCATCAACCGACCACTCCTCATCTGGGTCCAAAGCGGAGTTCCTCAACAGAGACTCAAACCCGCCGAGGCCCGTTCAGGAAATCCAATATGAATCCTCAGGTACTTTTCCACAAAGACAGCCCTCCTCCATAACACCAAAGCCTGAAATGTTTTCACTCAACACAGAAATCCTCAACAAGTGTTCTGCGATGGCCTCAGCCGTCTCCTGTAGATCTAAAGCTTTGTGCCAAACCACAACGCAAATCCAATCTTCTTCAGGGGAGAAGAAACCTCAACCTCAGAAATGCATAAAACCAAAGACTGACCCATCACCAAGTCTGATGCTGGTTCCCATAGATGTACCTTTGAAGGAGACATTGGCAGAGGTTACTTCCAGGGAATCTCCACCGAAGGAGCTATCACCTCTTCTTCAGTTTGACTGTAGAGTGCAGAGTGCTTCAGCTGACTCAGGTAAACTGTTCTTAAATCTGACACTATGAAGTGGCTAAAGCTGCATGTGTTCAATTGACATATGGAGGGATGATGCTAAAACAATGTAGGGTTTAGGTAGGAGGAAATGATGTACTGAAAATCAGCACTGCCTCATGCTGGAGATGATCACACTTTTAGGATTAAAGTTCATCTCTGTCGGGCACATATAGTTTTTCCCGGTTGGGTCCTTGGGGTTCCCAGCTTTTCTTAGATACACCAGTTAGTTCCAGCTGAGTAGTCTGATTGGACAAGGCATTTAAAGAGTGTTAATATTGAGCACATCAGCACTGGGACTACCAAAGTGTTCTCCTGATTGATCTAGCTAGTACTGAAAATAAATATAGCTGCTCAGTGGTAACCATGGACACAAGCAAAGTAGAGCGCAGGAGACTGGATTGCTTGGCAACAGGTCAGTTTCCGTTGAGATGTGAAGCCAGTTGATTCAGTGGAGCAAAAAAGTATGATCTGTTTTTTGTTTTTTTCTACTATATGATGGTCGTTGAACTATTGTATAAATGCAACATCGCACTGGAAATAGAGATGTACTAGATATCACAATCCAGCGCTCGGCTGCGTCCTTGTGGCTACAACTTACTCACAGCAGTGCTGATGTTCACTTCAACATCACTCCCTCTCTGTGATATTGATTTCATTAGTTCCTGAGACATTAAAAGCATCTCCAAAAGTAATCTTATCGTGTCTCTTATTGACCCTCTTCATCAGGTATTGAAGCAGCGGATGTTACTAGCCTGCTGGAACAGTTTGAGGAAACACAAGGTGAGTGATCAGACGACCGATGACACTATTGTTGGATGCTCATGTCTCCTCTTCTTAAACGTCTTTTTTAAAATCTCCCCCCCCTTTAGCTAAGGAGGAGAGAGTGGAGTCCAAACTTGTTATTGCTACCTCACCTTCAAACCTACAGACCCATGGAAACTTGAACGAGACTCCACTAACGCCCCCTTTGGAAACACATCAACATTTAAGCTCTTCAGACTCAACCCTCAGGAATCCACTGAATCTTCAAACATCGGAGAGTGTGGCCATCCCTGAACCCCTCGGCACTGAAATCGTCCTCAGCACTGAGCAAGCTCTGCCTGCAAGACGCAAGAATCCTCCACCCAAGGTCATTCAGATAATCGACCCCCGACCTCTGCCGTCTAGGAAGACCCACGCCAACCTCCCTGAGATCCCTGCTGCTCACATGTACTCGTATATATCCTCTGACCATGATTACTGCGGGTCAGACCGCTCACCTTCATGTGCTACTCAGAGTAGAAGACTCTCTATTTTGGAGGATAATAAATCTCAGGTGATTACACATGCTGCTGAATGGAACAATCTGACCTCCACAGGTGGAGCTGACTCCACCATCAGGGATGCTAATACCTCTGATAAGTCTGTGATGCAGCATCCAGCCGAGGAACCCAGACCCAGATCAGAAACAAACCCACCCACAGATGAACTAACGTCGCTGTCTGACAGATCTGCTGCAGTCAAAAACTGTATTTCAGAAGCTGAAGACAGGATGCCGCCCTGCACCCTCCCTACACCTCCACCCAGCCCTCCCATCAGAGGGAGGCAGAAGAGGAGGTACCGAAGAAGATCTCCTCTTTCCAGCTCCAGCTCTTGTTCCTCATCATCGTCATCCTCCTCCAGCTCTGCGTCTCGCTCTCCAAAAAGACAAAAGTAATCACCTCTCCACGTCTGTGTCCAACACCAGTTTATCATGGTCCTCTTAGTGTTGCATTTCTAATCCTTGGTTTTTGTCTTGCAGGCGACGTCACAAACGTTCAGAGAGCAGCTCATGTTCGTCATCTTGCTCTGGATCAATTTCTCGCTCTCCACCCAGACGTAGCAGGTGGTCTTGCTCTAGATCAAGATGCAGTAGGTCCAGGTCCAGATCCTGGTCACAGTCTTGGTCACGGTCTAGGTCTCCGTCCAGATCCAGATCACCATCACCAAGGGTTTGCCACAGGAGAGATGTTTACAGGTGAGTCTACATCTGATGATTTTTTTCAAGTTTCATTAGAGAAAAATCAAAAGTAGACATCCCTTTATTTGTAAATTTCACATATTGTTTTCTCTCTATAATCTGAGTCTCGTGTGTTTCAATAATCCCACTTTGCAGCAGCAGAGATTCGAGACGTCTCAGGAGAGAGCATGAGATCAGGATCCAGAAACTGAAAGCTATTGTATGTCAACAATTATCTCATCTCAGCTCATGTGTTTTTGTTTTTTCTGCTCAAGTAATGAGTACTTATAAACATCCTTTCATACAGGACGAGCGCAGGGTGGTGTACGTCGGCCGCATCTTCAGGTCTATGACCCACGATGAACTGAGGGAGCGCTTCTCTCAGTTTGGAGAAGTGGAATGTGTGTCACTTCACTTTAGAGACAGAGGGTGAGTATGCACGCTTTAACATTTTTGTTTTGCTTTAACAGTGTTTCTGACCCATTATATGTCCATGATTAACTCTGCATATTTTGTTTCCATAGTGACCACTACGGCTTTGTCACTTTCTACAACACAGAAGATGCATTTGCAGCCATTGATAATGGCGGGAAACTACGGAAGGCTGACGAGCTTCCTTTTGAAATCTGCTTTGGTGGAAGAAGACAGTTCTGTAACTCTGACTACGCTGACCTTGGTGAGACTTGCAATACTGGGACACATTTTCTGTTTTCTTTTTAAGTCAAACTATTCTGTTTTTTTCTTTAAATACCTTTGAAAGCAGTACCATTCATGTCCAAAAAAACAGCACGTGTAGATTCTAATGAATTCTCCTGCTCTTTTTTTCAGAATTGGGTGTTGAGTATTAATTTTGCATTATCAGGGCCTGTGTCCATTGACAGCTTTTTTTGTGCTCACAACCTTGTATCAGTCTCACCAGTACTTACTGTTGCTGAGTTACAGAAGTAGGCTCGAAGCACTTCTACCTCCCTCTGAAGTGACCGCTGAGTCCGTTTTCAAACTCTTGCCTGCATTGGTTTTGTTTTGAAAGAGGGCGCTGCCAGCTCAAAAGTTGCCATTAATGGACACAGGCCCTTAAACATAAAAGTAAAGAGTCATCCCAGAACAAATCCAACTAACGAGGAGACTGTGAAGTTTCTGAGTCATACAGGTCATGGGAACTCAAAGTTTTAGCAAAAAAAACAACGAGTCAGTAGAGTTGAAGTTTCCTGTTGAGTCCACTTTGTGTTGATGAATTTAAGTTAAGAGTAAAAGTTTGGAACAATTCCTCTGCTAATTTGTTGGATATCCACAATGTGGACTTCAAAGTGTTAATTGCCAGACTACAATACTATAGACAACTTTCTAACATGTGTATCAGTCTCTGGTGTATCTCCTGTATTTTTCGTGTGAAACAATAAAGATCTTCTTTTCCTCAGATGCAAACAAAGACGCAGAACCGTCTCCTGCTAAGACCAGGTTTGAAGACCTGGACTTTGATTCGCTGCTGAAACAGGCGCAGAACGGATTGAAGAGGTAGCGGAGATATGTCAGGACAAAAGAACAAGCTGGATGAGGCAGAAACTAAAGGACGATTTTTAGAGCCTCAGGCTCTCACTTTTTTTTTTACATCTTTCGTTCTTAGATATTTGCATGGAGTTATTAACATATGCCGTCTATATGTACAAATATGTAGCACTGTTAATTTGATAACACGTTATGATTAGGACCCAAAAAATGTAATCCTTTCATTCCTTAACATGATGAAGTTTGATATATTTGTATATAAAAAACAATAAAGGGTTGTTTATTGTGTTTCCTTGAAACTTTAGTTTATGTTTTTTTATTACATCCAAAGGAACCAAAGCAGTGAGACAGCATGTACTGTTCCACTTTGATATGGTGTTTAGATATGTTTCTATGGTCCTGTAGTAAAGCTCTCTTTTAAGTCTAGTCAATTTGCTCTGCGGGGCATTTATCCTGACCTCACATACCCTTAAAAAAATCTAGTGTCTTTTAATGTACATGCTTTAAGTCTTTGAACTCCTTTCTCTGCTGTGCTCAGATCCTCAGCAGCTTCCTTTAAAGAGTCAGCTGTTGGAATGATGCTCTATTCTTAAAGACATCTGATCAAATAACAAAGCACTGACATGTAGGGATGTAAAGATTCATCGTGAGGCAGTTAAAAATCGTTTCAAAGGTGTTGAGGTTCACCTCGGTACTCAGAAAAATTAATCGCAGAAATATCGTGAGCGTCAGCAGCTGTAGAGTAGAGGCAGTTGGTTGTAACAAGCAGGCGTAATCATGGCAGCTGTGGAGGCCAAACCACACTTAACAAGCGGGTTTGCAGCCTCACTTGCCCAAACAAGTGCAAGAGCCAAAGAGATTACAAGGTGCATTGGTGTTTAATGAAAAAATCTAAGGAATCTTTGTTAGTCATCTCATAATTTGTCTTCACTCTCATTTTGAGTTGAGTGAATCGTTACATCCCTACTGACACGAAATATGGATCTACATCTGGCACATGCAACACTTCATCCTGCCTTACCTCAGATGACCAAATATGGAAGTTGGTATGGTAGCTGGAGAGGTGCCAGATCACCTCCTGAACACTACCGAGGTGCCCATGAGCAAGGCACCAAACCCCCTCCCCACCACCAGCTCAGGAGCGCCCGCTGTGGGCAGCTCCGTCACTCTGGCTTCTCTCCATTAGTGCATGTCCATAGGATCCTGTTTCTGCATGTGTGTGTATGTTTCAGCCTATGTGTGTGTTAATGACTTGCAGAGTGTAAAAACTGAAATTTCCCCTTGCGGGGATCAATGAAGTTAATCTTAATCTTAATCTTAATCTTAATCTTAATCTTGTTGACCGGTTACTTTCTGCTCCTTCTGTTTCATGATGACACGTCAAACACAATGTGCAACGAATAACTTTAATTCTGACTCTTCTTCATTCTGGACTTAGTAGTTGCAGGGTTATGCTTTCTCTGCTTAAAGATCAGTCAAATGTAAATTATGGTCACAAATACCCCCAGATCATGTGACCAAAGGAACAGTCTGAACACCTCCAGATGTGGCAGACTTCCACCCACAGCAGATAACAGACTCTTCTAGTTGCAGAACAAATGGCCTCTACTGAAAGTTAAGGTATAATTTGTGGTTGTAAAAAAAAAAACACCAAATACATTACACTGTTGAAATTTACATAAGGTAAGGTGTAAAGGTACCTGAACTTTACTTTCAGGCCAACCTGAGCTTTGTCTTTGGAAACATCACAAAGGTAAATATTGTACTTTTTACTGCACTTAAAAATATCTGACAGCTTAGTGAATAGCTACGTTATGAATTAAGATGTTTAGACAATGAAAGAGTGGATGAAATATAACACTGACAAATAATTTAAACAACTAACAATATACACAAATACAGTTGAAACAATACGTTGCTTGACTGTATAAAATTGTTTAAAATAAAATAATGCAATAAGTGAAATAACCTGATATCATACAGTCTGGTGTTACAGTAAAGCAGGCATACGAGAGATTTCTCTGCCCTGGATGGTGTTTTTTCTAATACTGAAAATGCATGTTCCTGATCAGATTTAAATACATCCTGAATACACTTTTTATTGCACTATATATGTACCTTAACTAGGGACAAGGGTGGAAAACTAGCAACAGCTTTAAACTTTGCAATACATTCATTCATGCTGTGCAGGGAAATACATCGTTCTCAGTCCCTAACCACTGACTTTCCTGGGAGCTCTTGAGCTCTCTTAGGCTCCTCGAGATCGTTGGTTGACGGCCTGCCAGAACAACCCCCACCCCACCGGATTGTTGATGGACGGCTTGTCTCCCCCCACCCCCTTGCTCCCTATCCCTCTTCCTGCATCTTATCCCATCTCTCCCCCTATCCCTTTCCAAGTCCGGTGCAGTCTAGGCCTGTGAAGGCTGTTTCGTCATGAGTCGGGGATCCAGCCCAAGATTTCTGCCTTTTAATAAGGCAGTTTTTTCTTACCACTGTAACTTTAGCTGCTTTGCTAAAGTGCTCATGATGGATAGGCCGGATCTTTGTAACATAACAATAAGTAAGGTCTTTTTACCTGCTCTTTTGTAATGTTAACAGACTAAGAGTAAGGTATTTTACCTGCTTTTTGTAAAGTGTCTCGAGATAACACTTGTTATGAGTTGACGCTATACAAATAAAAATTGATTGATTGATTGATTGATTGATTGATCGTTGGTGTGTGCCTGGCCCTTTAAGACTGTTGATCGCTGGCCCTTTAAGACTGTTGGTCACTGGCCCTTTAAGACGTTCACGCTTTCAGTCAACGTGGTCAACGTGCGTCTGAAGCTTGAGGTGATCTGTCATCACAAAACAAGAAGCGCTGCTTTCCTTATTCGCTGAGATAGTATTTACAACTTTTGACCATGTAGGCATCATGTTACGTAATTATCGATACACACTGGTTTTGCGCAGGCGTGAGAGAAGGGTGCAATAAAAGACATTCACATTAAACGCTGGCATACAGAGCTGTGATTTAGTATATCGCAGTGCTGGAGCTTATTGTCTGAGCATTAGAGGACTGTAAATAAAGACTGAGAGGAAGAAGACAAACCCACACCCTCACAGAAACCATGTCAACACCGAGCTGTGCCAAGGCGCAACCGGGGCGGTTCATCGGCGGAGTAGTGGAAGGTGAGCAGACCAGGACCAGGACCATGGGGCGCCAAACTGGATGATCAGAGTCCAGATATCACTTTGCATCCACTGTAAAAGTACAGATCGTCTATCAGTATGTAAACAACCACAAAAGACTGCGAGCATACAGATAGAATGATCTTCAGATGTATATTGTGAAAGTGCAGTCAGGATTTCAAACATGTATATATATATATATGTGTGTATATATATGTATTAATGGTGAAGCTCCCTGTAGTTTCACTTCATCTGTTGCATTTGTTGCCCTTTGCTGTTTGATGCAGGTTTTTATGGGCGGCCATGGACTATGGAGCAAAGATCAGAGCTGTTTAAAAGGTATGTGGCCTCTTAAGTAAGTCTCATAATAAACTCCCACTATCAGTACACTAGGGGAAAAAACAATGACTGTCCAGGAAGTTACATTTGCTATGTTTACTTTTTTCAGATCCTGTAAAAGAAAAGGATAGTGTTGAGATTGTGTAGCAGTGTTACCACACTGAACAAACAACATGTATCTACTTATTATTTGTGCTAAAATGACTGTGGTCAGGTGTCACATATACCCATATTAAAACACACAATGATCTTATGTCTAACTTTAACTAACAAAACATCAGAATCAGAATCAGCTTTATTGCTTAAACACACAAGGAATTTTACTTTGGTAAAACATTGATGTGGTTGTTTGTTTCTGGTGCGTTGCAGAGAACAGAAGTGGGGTTTGAACACGTACTTGTACGCCCCCAAGGATGACTACAAACACAGGATGTACTGGAGGGATCTGTACTCACCTGAGGAGGCTGGTGAGTCCTTCCCCTGCACATCTGAGGGTGACCTGTCTGCATACACCCAATAATCAAACATCCACCGGATGGTAAACAGTTTCTGAGCAGGATCCTGAATCCTGTATTTACTCAAATTACATTTGATCACTGATTACATCGTTCGTTTCGACTGTGATTTGTTACAATTATTCCTGGATTTTAATATTTAACCCTAAGTGCCATCTGAGATAAATGTCTCCTCCTGTATTGAATCATAATAAATAATAATTATTTAAAACATCTACATTTCAAATCTCCTGTGAGAAATATTAAGCTTTATTTAATACTGAAGCCTCTATATGAGCTCCAAAAAGGCTTTAAGAGGTTTTTAATGAAAATTCATCTTTTCAATCACGTGCTTAAAGAAGGTTGCTGTCACAAATGTCAGTAGTAGTTATTTCTAACTTTTTCATCTGTGTAATAACAAAGTCCCACTCTGAGCAATCATTATCTCCTTTAAAACATAGTTAGATTGCTTAGATTGGAACCCCTCCACTTTTTTAATTTTTGGCTTCTTATCAATCATTAGACATTATTAGATTCAGTCGTCTCTCAACTGGATGGTCAGGGGTTCAGTCTCCAGCTCCTGCAGCAACGTGTCCGATGTGTCCTTGGGCAAGACACTTAACCCCAAGTTGCTCCCGCTGCCTCGTCCGCTGTGTATGAATGTGTATGAATGGGATTAGTTACTTTTGATGGCAACTTTACATAGCAGCCCCTACCATCAGTGTGTGAATGTGGGTGAAAGGGATTTTACACCCCATGTCACACACATGCGGTGTAAAATCACTTTGAGTTGTCAGAAGACTAGAAAAGCGCTATACAAGCTCAAGTCAATTTAAGTCCATTATCATACTGAAGGGTGGTGATGATTACCTTTAAATAAATCAAATGTCTTATTGACTGTATCGTGACTTTAAGAAAGTCTATGGTCTAAACAAATAATCTTGAGTGGCTCACAAATAGTTGCAATGGTTAAGAGCTGATTTGGGTTATCATAGCTCATGTCTATGAATCCAAACTGGGAACTTATGCATAGCTGACTTCATATTAAATGGCATTTTTGTAAAAGATTTCTCATCTCTTCAGAACAACTCATTGCCCTGATATCTGCGGCCAAACAACACAACGTTGACTTCGTGTATGCAATTTCTCCTGGCCTCGACATAACTTTTTCTAATCCTAAGGAGGTCACCGCCCTGAAGAGGAAGCTGGGTCAGGTAGGACTGCACACGTAAAGGGAGGAGTAAGAGATGTAATTAAATCAGAGTTGTCTGCACCTTTATGGACTCTTTTATAAACTCTAAGTGGGTCAAAAGGCAGATGATGACACTGATTTAGCTGTAGGTGATGGGTTTGATAACGGGAGTTATCACATTTACGTTAGTACGTTTAGCTTTATTAGCCACAAATAAAATTAATTTAGTGGATGTCTTTTGTCTCTCGCTCAGGTGAAGGGGTTCGGCTGCAGATCCTTCTCTCTGCTCTTTGATGATATTGAGACTGAGATGTGTCCAGCTGATAAGCAGGCCTTTAGCTCCTTCGCTCACGCTCAGGTGGCCATCACTAATGCAGTGTACCAGCACCTGGGAGAACCTGAGACCTTCCTCTTCTGTCCTACAGGTCAGACAGTTTGTTCCTCTGAAACAGGGATTGAAGAAAGCACATACTGTATCTGTTTTTATGAATGTCTTCTATTGCCTCTGCTTCTTTATCATTCACACTTTTCTTTTCCCATTACATGCAGATTATTGTGCCTCGTTCTGTACTCCCACTGTGTCCCAGTCCTCTTACCTGCACACTGTGGGCGAGGGGCTGCTGCCTGGGATAGACATACTGTGGACAGGTAAGGCTGCACTGAGCCTGCGTTGATGTAATTTAACTCCACCAAATGTAAATATTTATAACACTCTCTTGTATTTGTGTTATTCAGGTCCCAAAGTGGTTTCCCACAAAATCTCTGTAGAGTCCATAGAAGAGGTGACCTCTGTTCTGCGTAGACCACCAGTCATCTGGGACAACATCCACGCAAACGACTACGACCCCCAAAGGATTTTCCTCGGACCCTTTAAGGCAAATTGTTACAAAACTGTATTCTTGTGATTTTAGAAGTCTCTATGTGCACCAGTCAGAAATATTGTTTTTTTTTTTTTAACGATCAGGATCGTCCCACTGAACTGATTCCCAAATTGAGAGGAGTCCTCACAAACCCCAACTGTGAGTTCTACCCAAACTTTGTGGCCATCCACACCCTGGCTACATGGTGCAAAGCAAACAGTGAAGGAGGACAGAGGGATGTGGAAATGGGTGAGAAAGTAAAGCTCTATCTAACTGCCTTTTTGGTGGAATTATTGGTCTTGGCACTTAAATTTAACTCTTCTTTCACATTATTTATTTTTTTTAATTTTTTGCAGTGATTATAGAAAGGTGCAGGGTTGTCTCCTTATACCATGGCAATTGTCAAAATGTGACATTTTGTCCAAGTTGACATGATAAATCCTTTCTTTTTCACACATGACGAAGCTTAACAGAGACAAGCGACTGCTTGGTATATGTCGGTCACTTTTAGTAGATGATTGACACAGCTGGTGATAAAACTTGAGTAAATTCAAAGTCAGAACTTTCTTGAAACCCTGCATGCATGATTTTTTCCGACAATGCCCCTCATATTGCTTCAGACTATGACCTCTGTTTCCAAAAGCAATTGGGACGTGTTTTAAAACTAATTAAAAACTAAATGTGATGATTTGCAAAACCTTGAAACACCATTATATTGATAATAGCATTAAGAAAGATCAGATGCTGAAGTTGAGAAATTTCACTGTTTGTGGAAAATCATATCCCAATTCTGAATTTGATGCCAGCGACTATTCAGTGTACAAGTTTCTGTTTACACCAGCTATAGCCTGAAATAATTATGTTTGTTGTAAACACATGGATCCTGTCTTAAAAATAAAATGATGACCTCAAAGTTTAGTTGCACAACATGTACATTTTGAATCAGTATATTGTCTTACTATCTTGGTCTGATCTTCATCACCAGGCGATGAGGAGCAGGACCCCTGCTACAGCCCTCAGAGAGCCCTGAACCTGGCCCTCACTGATTGGCTGCAGGAGTTTCTGAGCACAGATCAACCTGGAGGTAGAGAATGAAAAGAAAAAGGAATCACAGAATTTAATGATTGCAAAAAGGTAAACACCGAATGGGTATAGCATGAAGAAACCTGTTCTCGTCATCCCTGCAGGTCCTTGTCTAAAGGCTCGTCTTAAGAAAGAATCCTCTGACGAGGAGCCCATGCAGACAGATGTGGCAGAGGGTTCCTATGTTCCTGGACCCGGGGAGAACCCTGTGTACACAGCAGAACCCCTGACCCTGGAGGACCTGAAGCTTCTGTCAGACCTCTTCTACCTGCCGTATGAATACGGGCCCACAGCCAGGACCATGCTGCAGGAGCTGGACTGGCTCAAGAACAACAGTGCAGCCGCTGCTGCTGAGACGGACAAGGTAGAGGTGTATACTTGTGTATACATAATGTATACTCGTTATCAATCATGCTCTTGTTCTTGCAATGATACTCAAACTCTGCTCTCAGACAGTGGAGTGGTGCTCGAGAGCGAAGCAGTTTGATGACATGTGTGAGGCGGTGGTGCAGATGTTCAATCGTCTGTCCAACGCCCCGAATCGCAGCATCCTGTACGACCTCTACAACTACATCTGCGACATCAAGAGCGGGGTCGGGATGGCCCGAGCCTACGTGAAAACACTAGGTGAGAAAACCAGCGTCTATCAATGATGATCAAACTACGCAGGCTGGTACATGAAAGATACCGTATGTTGCAGAAAAAAGCTGCTGCAGGGATGTTAAAGGAGGAAAATGATTCCACATTCAAGGAGCTAATTAGCCTGAAGACACAGAAAACATGGCAGCACACTGTTCACTTTCAACATGAAATGGCATGAAATAAATCAACGGTGAAAAATGACTGCACAGAAACCAGTTACACCAAAGTTATATCATGTGTCTAATAGCTCAGCAAATTCATATTTTTTCCTCATAATTTAAAATCTTGTCAGCTTTTATTTGACTTCAGTTAATGAAACCACTTATAGTAGTGTAGCAGGAATTGACAATATTTTGAAGACAGATTCTACAAAGTTAAACTCAGGAAGTAGTCAATAAATCTTAGGAAGATGATCAGTGTGCTTGCAGATGATGCTGAAAGGTCCAGAAGTGCCAGGATGCTTTTAACACATTTCTTGATTGCATAACAGAATCATCATTGTTGTGCATTTGTATTTATAGTAATAACAAGATGTGTGCTGTACCAGACATACTTCATTGCTAATCTTTAAAAACAAATCTCGATTTGTAAATGTGAATCAACTCGAGCTGTTGTTTTGTGTGTTCTCCTCAGGAGGGCAGGGTCAGCCCTCAGCCCAGCTCATGAACAACGATCCTGAACCCTGGGGCTTCAGAGGAGGCCTCTCCGGAGAGTTCCAGGTAACTGAAAGCAGTGCAGTGTCTGCAGACAGCCAGTCACATATTTGAGATCTGACACATCTTACATTTAGTATACTGTGATACAGATGTCTTTAATAGGACAATTCATCTGGGAAGTATCATATTTTAAGAATGTATCAATAATATATTCATGAAGGTAAAAAAGAATCTGAATATTCTGCATTTGTGTGCCTGCAGAGAATGTTGCCGTGCCACGGAAACAGGGACCTGTTCAGACATCCTCCCATGACGGCCGTTTACTGCATGCGACCGTACTGCCCCACAGATAAGGTTCGGACTGTAGACTCTCAGTCGTAGTGTGGTGCGAGGAACTTCCACTCACGAGGGAAAGCAAATCAGTCACACCAAGTTGTTTTCTGTTGAAGGTGGAGGTGCAGAAGATATTCAGGGAAATGCAGAGTGATCACATGGTGCAGCCTCCACTGATCTGTGACAGGTGAGTCGGAGTGCAATCTCCTATAGGGCTGTGGCCAGGGGTGGCATAGGCCCCACTTGAAATTTGATTTGCCACCCAAGAATGAATTTGCAAGTTGAACAGTGTGCTGGAGTTTGAATGCAAGTGTTTAAATAGTTTCAATTTTGAATTTGAACAAACATCTTTGTTTTAGTGTTCTAAAAGAAGTTGGCCATGGAGGACATATGTTGCCACTTTTGGGTTATAAAAAAGTAGATTCAATTTAAATAAAGTTAGAAAGGGTATAGATGAGATTCTTCTGTATGGGTGTGTGGACCCATATGGGGCACAAGTCAGTGCCCCATATGCCCCCCCCCCCCAGTCAGAACAGCCTGGATTCACGCCTGTGCACGTCACATTTTTTAATCACAGCATGCAGGCCTATTTTTCTCCTACAGTATTACATGTCTCTCATGTCGCAGTCTAAACACCCCCCTCTGTCTCTCTGCAGCCTGTCAGCAGGTGAGCTCTCCCCGTCCCCTCAGTGCGCTTTTGTCCTGGAGGACGATATCGGGATGTGTGGTTACGCCCTGGCACTAACTAATGCCAAACCAGCAGCAGCCAAGATTCAGGTGATCAAATACATTAGCTTATTGCTTTCCAGAAAAGCATGGCAATGAATTTATACATATTTAAATAATGTTCTTTGTCATTCCTCTAGAGGGCTGTAAGTGACTCAGTGTTGGAGGACTTCCCTTCCCTGATCACCATCCAAGTGCTGCCCCGGTTCACTGATTCCTCTCCAACCAAGCGTATGATTGATCTGCTGTTATCTTCCATCAGGAGCAGCGGTAGGTGGTGACTGCACACAATGCCAAATAATTCTTAGAAAGGCTTCATGAAAAGGTCCTGCAACTCATTCTCAAACTGAGGTGTTACAGGCAGCATTTTCCCCACAAGGAGGTGCTGCTGAGTCACTGTCACAGTAGAGGCATGCAGTAATAAGAATTATTTAAAAGAGGTTTAATGACATAAATCTATTTTTACTTCCACAACAACAAAAAAAAACAAATCCATAAATGCACCTCTGGTTTCTTTTCCGTACTTCTTAAGGTTCCAGAGGAGCGTTCTGTGAGTTGAGGCACAGTGATCGGAGGATGCTCAACTTTTACACTAAACTTGGCTCCTTCAAACCCATAAAGATGGAGGGTCTACCTCAGGACATCATTGCCATGGGAACAAGCCTGTGAACAAGATTAATCAAGAACATTTTCCTGAGGTGTGTTTTAAGATACTGTGGTACACTTGTTGGTTCCAGCAGGTCAGACAGCAATCCATCCCGTTTTAATTGGTTCATGTCGTTATTTGTGTAATTTAGTTGTTAATGTAAAACTACTGATTTTATAGTGATAAAATATGAAAATGTATCATGATTATGTTTTAGATAACACTGTTGAATAACAAAATAAAAATGTATGGTAAATCTAATATTTCAGATTTCTTGCCTTACACTCCCGGGTTGATGTGTTGACAAAAACAAAAAACTTGACATTAAACAGTCCACAAGTAGATGTTTTTATTATATGTCATATAAGAGGATACAAAAGCAATATGACAGTTAATCTTTAAATTAAATAGCTGGTGTTTCTCTGGTTAGAGTAACAGTTCATTAAATATTTGAGCCAACACCTGAGGTGGACCTGCTCAGAGAAACTAAAAACCTGTAGTGTGTGAGGCAGACGTTGAATATGCATGAAAAAAAGAGAGGACCTGTGACATGAATATAAATCTAATGAACAAATATTCAGTGTTTCTTTACAGGTAAGGCAAAACAGGAATCAATGAGTTTATAGTTCAAGTAATTTTCCTATTCAACATTCTCTCGCTTTTAAAAAAGCTGTTTCACTTTTTGCCCCTGAGTGTCTGCACAGCAGAGTTTGCCTGCAGGAGAGGAGATCAACATCACCTGGTGTACAACAGATACTTGTTTGCATATATATATTTTTTTTTTTACCAGAACTCAATGAAGTAGTTTGTAATCAAACCTCCCTCCATCTTCAATACAAAGGTTTAAGAAAAATATCTATCTAAAAGCCCTGAAGTGACTTGGTTTTAGACTTAAAACATTAAAAACATATCTGTTGGTGACCGATATGTGAAGTAAGTAACAATGCTGCTCAAACCAGTCGCACACTAACTAACGGGATTGGTCATTTGTCGGTGTTTGGAGGTGCTGTGTCACTCTCCTCTCCTGCTACCTTGTCTTCCTCCTCTCAGTCATTACACTTTATAATTATGAAATGTATAACTTTGGGTTACTGGTATCATTGCACAGTAGAACTCCAAGGGGAATGTAACAGTTAAAACTTGATACGACCCTGTTGCATGAAAACATGTGCCCCGTCAGCCACATTTTGTCAAATAAACTCAAACCCTTCGTACTTAACATCTCCTATCTTTGTCTCGGGCATCAGCACCCGACCGTCGAGTGTAAACGCTATGATGTATGTGGCTATTGTGCCGGCGTCTTCCTCAGATTTCAGCGCCACGATAATCTGATCGTCAGTGTCTGGAACAAATTTAAAGGAGGAGAAGCCGTGGGTTGGGTTGAGCGGTCCGACGTGCCTCACGGTTATGTGACTGAAATCTGCGGAGCAGGACAGGAGAAGGTTTGTGGCACGTCGCTCGTCCGCTGTCTCCTCGTAGTGTTCATGACTGGCACGGCGAGGGAGGAAGAACCAGCGCTGGAGACGCTCGCTCCACGCAGCTGATTCATGGATAAGGTAACCTATGAAACACAAAGAGTTAAAGATGGGAGAGATTATTAAATGTGTATGAAAACAAGGAATAAGACAGACTGTATGAAAATGTCAGCACTTATTTACACTTTTTACACAAAGTTTTGTTTTAGCACTTGATCAGTAGATTCTCTTCAAATAAATATGCTCCAAATAAACATCAGAGATAAAGCACTATGTCAGTCAAGTGCAAATACATCATGCAATGTAATGTGATTTTAAAGTACATTTAAGGCAATTTTCATTTTGGCTTAAAAAAACCAAACATATCTTTGTCAATAACAAGAAGTAAAAACAACACGTCTACGTGTCTGATTCGGTTAAATCATTGAAGGAGAAACTACTGTAATTATTCAGTCAGGACCTGGTGGTTGGATCCCTGTGGCGCTCCTCAGGGCATTGTAGTGCGGCACCCAGTTTTCGTGCTCCACATCACCATGGTAACCGACAACTTTCACCCACTCCGGATGGTTGTTGACGACTGCCCCGGAGGTGGTGGTCCACTCTTTCCCCAGGCCACCAACATACAGGTGCTCATCCATCACTGCCAGCCACTCAGCCTTGAATCCTACACAAAGACACAGGACGGGTGTGAGAACGACTTTATTGGATGGAGCGATCCAAATGTGAGTGGAAGTATGAGAGAGAGGGTGGGGATGACATGCTGAGGGACTGGAGTAGTTAACATTAGGACCGCCAACATTCTAGACCCCCCCCCCCTCCGAGCGCCGCAGCCGTCTGTCAGACGGCATATGCAAATTTAATTGTTTGTGCTCAGAAGCACACAATGCACAATAATCAAGTTAAATACAACTTACTTTTATCTACAAACCAAATAGACTATATGCATAAAGGCAGGATTGGTAACCTTTTAAATGTCAATTTACAATATCTGTCGGCTTTTTTAGTGCACCGTTTTTTTACTGCTGCTCCAAGTCCGTTGCTAAAACACATTCTACAAAAATGAAACATACATAACTTTTAGTCTATTATATTGTTGGCTATATTAGGCTGTAAGTAAGGACTGGGCCTCTGTAAATGTTGTGTTACGGAAGCAAATTATGATATTAAAGTAGTTGGCAAAGATGCATGACTGACCTTTGGAGACGGAGCCGTCACCATCAGGTAAAATAACCCAGGGGACAGCCTTGTTGCCCTCGATTCTGTACACCACACCGGTTCGGTCGTCCACACTGTACAGGTGACCATTAAAAGCCACCAGCTCAGACAGCTCCATACCTGTAGTTAATCAGACATTAGTGAAACTCGCATGATGTTTGGAAATATGTAAAAATTCACAGATCAGCGTGTGTGTCCATGTTGCTCTACCTCGTCCTTTCTCGGCTAGATGACTCTCCAGCGTGACAGTGTCTGCGTCCCACTCCACCTGCAGTGTGTCTGCGCTGTCCGACACCGTCAGGTAACCTTTTTTCATGTAGCTGATCCACGTCTGATCCTTTGAACTCCGCGACGCTGTGTCCAGGTCAGCAATCACAGCGATGCGATAGCGGATACCGTTGCTTGTCTTCTGCGGCGGACTTAACGGGTATGTGTCATTGTAAGGTTTTTCCCGTTTCTTGTGTCGTGACAGACTTTGAGAAGTTTGTCTGTTAGAGTCCCTGAAGGGGTCATCCTCACCATTATGGTGAATGTGCAAACTGGGAGCCCTGTTGCGGTAGTATCCTCCTGTGGTACTGTCTCTGTCCCCGACCGTCCTGTGCAGGTACAGCATGAGCACTAAGGCCAGCAGAGTCGCCACAGTGATCGCCCGCCATTTAGGGTGGAAGCGCGAGTCTGAGGTGGTGCTTTGTGTCATGGATGTCAAGGCCAGGGGGAGGCCTCGGACGGCAACACCAAAGGAGGTCATGGAAGTATCGTGGTCATCCTCACTCTTAGGCGTTGACTGGGGTTGATGACCTGGGAATGAGGAAAGAGGAAAGAGAGGCAAATCATTAAAGCGCAATAATGGAGTGTGTGATATTATTAAATCATTTTAAAAATTACTAAAAAAGGAAATATGTCACTATTCATATCGTGTTAAATTGTTCAGTTAATTTCAATAACACAGAAGACTTTGAATTGTTTTCATTATAAAAGAATGACTGCTCTGTCACTGCTCTGTTTGCTTAATCCATCTCAAAATATCTTTTACTTACAGCTCTTGTTCTCATTGTTCTTTGTTCACAACACTGTTTTGTTGTGCTGTTTAGGCAGAGCCTCTAATGTGCATACTGAGTAGGTAGCTGGCTCGTCCTACATCCTGAGGACAGCTAGACTTTAAATTAACCATGCTGGGTTCTTCTGTTAATGTCAAATCAGTGGATCTAGGTGGATTACCACCTCTGCCAATGGGAAGCTCTGCTCTCCCATGGGGTCAGTAAATAGATTAGACCGTATTAGCTGGTGTGAAAAAGTTGTTTAGTTAAAATAAAGAAGACTTTTTTTTGTATTTTCGTGACACCAAATGGGACATGGGAGAAAAACAACATTTTACACTGCATCTAATTTACAAATAATCTGTTTTACATTGCATTCACATCAAACTACACATTTATTTCTAGTGAACAATGTTTTTCTTAGTCTGTTTTTAACTACGAGCTGCAAGGTTCGTTAAGTTATTTCAAAGCTTTTGAAATTGGTATATAATAATTCAATGGTTTTTTGCTTATCTCAAATGCATGCTGAGTCGATGAGGAACTTTACAGTTTTCTATACATGGCTTATTTTTTTTAAATAGTGGTTGTACACACAGACTTCCTATCATTGAAGGGTTTAGCATCAATGACTCCACCAAACAACCTAACAGCATGGTGATGATGTGCAGAAGAAAACCAAATTCACATTTTCTATAAGGTTTCATGAACAGTTGGCTGAAATAAGCCATCGTCTGTTTTAATTATTTAGTATTAGAAACTGGCTCTTCAATCATTCGAGGTTTCACAAACAGGTGCAGGGCTGGTGTGCCAACAACCCTGCCTGCTGAAATATGAGAGTCAGGCTCGTGTTTTCTAAGAACAAGAATGCCAAGGTGACTCTTGACTTTTCCGTTGTCAAGGGCAACCAGTGAGTATATCAAATAAGTTTAAGCTCAGTATTGGTTAACCTCCCTCAACATAATCAGAAATACTTTTAAATATTAGTAAAACAAAAACAACACTTAGTGTGCTGGATCTTTTTTCCTGCACATGCAGTGCTAAAGGCCTTTTTTTCTGCAGTCTAGAAAGCTGTTTCCTGAAAAAGGAAACCGCTATGCAATCACAAATGATTGCATGAGATTGAAATCTATTCTTGTAGCATTACATTGCGGAGAGGAAGCACAAGAAAAAATGCAAACTCGAAATGAATCACCTCACGCAACGGAGAGTTACACATTTATGGAGGGCTGAAGACATTTTTAGGTGGGACTTAAGTAGCACTTGTGTAATTAAGCAGATCATCATTTAGCAACCCCAAATAGATGTTTCAACAGCATCTTCAAGATGCAGCAATTCCAGCCTTAATGACTATGTTTGTTTGATGATGTTTTCAGAGATATTGGTGTAAACACAAATAAGTGAGAAAGAACAACGTGCCAAAAAGCCATTACTGAAGTGGAAAACAATCTTAAATCTCATACAGCTGGAGATCATTACTTCTCCTCTCTGCCTCTTCAGCTGCTTTCACACTTCAACTAAGATGCTCATTAACACACACACACACACACACAAAACACACACACATCAAATTAGCAAACTCTTGGCTGATAAATAATGCCCTTATTGTCACTATTGAACACACAGCCTCGCTGTATAGAGAATTCAATTATTCACCCTTCCTTCGCCTCTTCTCTCCTGAACACGCTTTGACCATTATGTTGATGTCCTTCGCACGCATTCCACAATAAACTTCACGTCCCTTCGGCTCTCAGTCCCACATGAATAACAGATCTCTATCTCAGCAAGTCTCCTCCTTTTCTCTCCTCAAAACTAATCCTACTCTCAACAACACAAAGAAAACTGGGCTACGTTAAATATTAGAAAACTTAAAGTTATTCAGGAAGAACAGGTTCTGCAAGTATTCCACCTGTAAAAAGTACATGATGTCCAAAGTTTAGTAAAAGGCCTGAGTGATAAAGAAAGAATGAGGCCTGGTCATGATTTACTGATAGCTGAGGTGAGCACATTGACTCCTGAACAAAGCCTTTTTAAATCACTTGTAAAGGTCTATTGGGTTCTTGTTCAGGGGAGGGCTTAACATTTTTTTCTCTGGTTAGATGTTAAGAACAGAAACAGACATCATCCCCTTGAGTGCTTTAAACATAAGACTCCTTAAAGTTTGATCCTCTCGATGTCATCTAGGGTCACAATATGGGTAGCACCAGCCTCTGGATGTCTGTTTGTGTTGTTTTTCAGTGTGCATTGTTTTTTCTGTGTGTGTGAGTCAGATTCTTTGTTTAAAGGCTTGAAGGGTGGTTTTGTTCCTTCGTAACCCTAGCACTTGTTGTGAAAGGGAAATTAACAAAAAAAGAATGATCTACTATTTAAATAATTCTTATTCGGAGTTTAACAAAACTACCAAACTTGCAACTAAACAAAACTAGTTTGTAAATGTCAAAATGTGTCTTAAACATTGTGTAAAAGCAAGACAGTTTCTTGTGTCTACTCATGACATATACATGTTTTGTATGACATATCTCAACCCTGTAAAATCACCACCATAGTGACAATTATTTGTTATTTGTTGGTTTGACTTAAAATCAATGCCAAACTCTGACAATCACAATAAAACCAGATCAAAGTCAGCCAAAAAGGTTTTTCAATTAACAGGTTCAGAACTTACAAAAGCAGACATAAATGTTCTCAAGTCTTCAATTATGTAAAGGCTGACAAATAAAGTGACAACATCCTTACAACCCCTCTGTGAGCTGAAAACAAGCTGCATCAGTTTTTCCTTGCTCTCATCTGTATATTGTAGAAGCTCCCTGCCTGCCTGCCTGCGCCCACAGAGAGCCACGAAGGCAAACAAACAGTGAAGCACCCGGCAACACAACACCGGTAAACTTAGACCAGATGGCACAAAGGATGTTACACCTCAAAACTTCGACCTGTTCAAACCACATGCTAGTTTGAGAAAGTAACGTCGTTTTAACGTCGAAAAATTAAGTTGGTAGTTCGCAGGACACTTTGTTTGTACACGAAATAGCAACACACCGGTTCCATTTAAAAATGTTACCCATCAAGCTAGTGCCCGCTAACGCTAGCTCCCTCAGTTTGATAACATAACCAACCAGCTTGGTCTCTGGAGTTGCTGCCGACTGAAGTAAACTGTTTATCTGCCTGATTAATTGGTGGCACTGGAAATGTCAGGGCTTACCGGGTGCGGAGGGTCCTCAGGTCCTCTCGGTTGGCCATATTAGCTGGGCTGTTTGGTTAATGGTTCACCGACAGTAAGCTCCTCCTGCCCGGAGCCTCGGAGCGACAAAGCTGCTGATACATTCCTCTCACTGTCAAAAACTTTAACATTGATGATTATACAATTATGGCTGGGAAAAAAAAATCTCTATCACTCCCTCAAACAGACGCAAATGTGTTTGAATTGTTATGTCACAATTTCTCACAAAATGAGAGAAATTACTCGATAGTGACAGAGCCCAGTAAGCACGGCCGGATGAAGCGTTTCAGGGGCCGCGGGTTAAGAATGTGCTGTTCCCCCACCCCATGTTTATTATTATTATCAGACACATCTAAAAACTATATTCAGAGTTATAAAAGGTACATGAACACCTGCTCAAGTCGGAACAATAGCCCTTTCTGAATAGCCACAGTTCAGTATGCAGTACGTACTATTCAGTAGAGAGTTTCAGCATACTGAACTTTCGTGGTCATTCAGTGGTCATTTTTTGGGTCCGCCTCAGTATACTGAACATTTCAGTATGAATACTAACTTCCGGGTTTTATGCAGTATGGATCGGATGCGTGCTTACAGGAAATGAATTGTGTTTTACCCACAATGCTGTGCAAAATTAAATAATTATATTATTATTAAACCTTTTCCCCTCTATTAAATAATGATTTCACTATTTAAATGTGTCTTTATTGGTTTATTTTATATTCTGTATATTACTGTCTTTCATTTGTACTTTCCTTTATGTACTGTATGTTATTTAATCTGTCTTTTACTTGTGATATTATTATTTTTTACCTGAATGTATGCACATTACTCTTCTTGAATAAAGCTAAACCAAAAAAAAAAGGGTGAATGCGGCCGGTTCAAGAAACGTAAATGACGCCATTTCCATACTGAATGAATCAGACGTAGTAGGAACAAATATCTGCCTACTGTGCACACCTACTGAATAGTAGGTACTAAACAGTATACAGCACGGATGGTAGCTACTGCCTACTGCCAGATTGAGTAGGTACTTGGTAATTCGGATACAGCAAATGACTCAGAAAATCAGAAAAGACTTGACGTCAGAATCGTCGTCAAAATGGGGGGCAAAAATGTTATGTTAATGTTAACATACTTTTAATTAATTTACGTATTGCACATCAACTTTTTGCTCAAATATAACTTTTAACAGTTACATTTCACTGATCGTCTTCGTAGCATCAATGCTGTTTTGTGCTTTTGTTACAACATTCCGACTTTCCGAACTGAAATAACGTGAACACTCTGAAGTCGGAAGAACCACTTCCTAAATCGGAAAACTTGGAACACCCTAGCTACCGCCTCAACATTTATCTAGCCTTTATTCCTTTGTCAGTAAACTTAGACTACTTTTGGAATACCTACCACCATAAACAAGAATGGAGAAAACCATGTATAGTGCTGGAGCCACATTGAATTATGTACTCATAAATTAATTTAAATTACTCAAATGATCTTAATCAGCTGTCACAGAGGGAACATGAGGTTTGTCTGCCTCAACTAAGGTAGGTGGGAACCAAATACATAGTTTTAAAAGTCGGATCTCATGTAGATGCAAATACATGTCAAAAAAGTTAAATACATTTAAAAAGATCTCAACAAAGAAATTCTCAAATATAAATATTTATTGTGATGATTCTGTTCATAATCTACAGTAATAATCAAAAGCAGACATGGTGTAAACAATAATGTAAACAATTATTAAGGATGCTATAGTACAAGGGCAGTCAGTAACACTGTGCATCAGCTATAAATGTAGACATATTTGTTCTCTAAAAATGTGCATATTCAATTAACAGCATTCATTAACTGTATAAGGATTCAATTAAAAAGTGCAATTATTTCATTTTTCTCATTCATCACATTTTGACAGTACACTTACATTTCCTGGGTGAAATACTTAAACCGTGGAGATTACAATTATATGCTACATTCACTTTGTTATTTCAGTAACATTGACATGAAGTCTTTTGCCAACCATAGTGTTGAAGTTGTGGTGCAGATTGTCACAGGGGGAAAAAAAACACACAATAGACCAACCCACCTTTACACTCCACACTGGAGATATGCCAAAACAAATCAGCAACACTCCAAGTGGTTTTTTTTTGCCTGTGGAAACGTATTTCCGGATGATAGCATTGTGTACTCGGGCTATTACACAACCTGTTTATAGCTGACTATGATCGACTTGACCTGTAGTAGCTCTGTAAAAATAACCATCCTTTAAATTAATTGGTTTTAGGCACAAATGTTTCTTTAATATGACACTGTGGTTAGCAAATATGAAGCTTTAGCCTGACAGCATTATCTACAGTTAACACAACAAGTGAAGCAGTAAACTAGACAGTCACAACAACCACCACCTTTATGTTAATCTATCAATCAATGTAGTCAGATATTGAACTTTAAAATGTACAAACCTGAGTGATGCTTATTTTTTTATCAGTATTAGTGCACAATGACTCTCTTTAGAGGTGTATGTTGATACAGAGGTATGTTGATTTCACACGATGGAGCAAAGACTGCCTCTTCAGCTCTTCCCCATCATCTTCAAGAGAAGCTACAGAGCAGGAAAATAATTCAAACATCACTGGTTTAACTAAGTAAATGTCTACCATAACAGCTGGAAAACACCTACATATTTGTTTTGTATGTTAACAATGTGAAACCGTAGGTCAAGGAAAAGAAAACGTTCTAGAAAATGGTATCAACATTCATCATGATCTTAAGCAGCTGCTGTTTGTGTGCATGTACCTTTGTTAGATGATACTCTCCATCGACCAGTTGCTCGATGATACTGAAGTGGTCTGTATTAGCTACATCCTCCAAGGTCACTTTAAGACCTGTTGCCTCCACAGTCTGTGAAGGCAGAACAAACAGGTAAAGTGAATTACATCTATATGTATCTTTAAAATTGAAATTTAGTCTGTGAATTTGTCAAGGTCTCACACTGCTGTGGTTAGGACAAAGATTACAAACAAGAGGCATCAGAAAAATCATTGCTAAAAGGCTAATGTTGATAAATGTTAATAAGGTTTTTCATAAAAAATGCACACAAAAATATCTGTAGGTAATTATTTGATACTTCATATTGCTCTGGTTTGAATATCTGTGTTTATGACAAAACTGCAAACTAAAGTTGAGCTTAAAGAACTGACATTTTGTTTATATTCTATTAACCAATAATTATTTGTATTTTCTTTTTACCACTTTTTAAGAGTTGTTTCACCTTTAGTTCTTGTTTTTTTCAAGTGGGGTTGTATGATGTAATTGTCAATCGTAAGTGTATTAGCCACAGAAGATGCCAGTCATTATGGCCCTTTTATTAAGAAACCAGCCAGAGTACCCACACAGACGCTAAGCTATACATCGCTTGCAGAAGGGGTCACTTGTATCACTTAATTTAACAAATGTAAGAACAAATGTAAGAACGTCTAACAACAAAGTCGGTGTAAGTGTCACTATATTTAGAAGTTTTTCAGATCATTACGTTACCGTTAGAAACTTGCCTTGTTTAAGCATTATCTCGGACTCTGTCAACGGACCCAAAGAGCTACAACTGTCATGAGTGGGTCTTGGTAAAAACAGTACTTCAGGACCTTTCAGGTTCAAAGGATACCAGCAGCTAACATAATGTATGACAGCAGTCTACAATACTCACCAGTCAGAGTTCCCTTACTTTCTGAAAGCCAGTGTTTTACAGACTTTCTTCAGTTTTTGAAAATAAATTGAAAAAAACAAAAGTTGCCAAATCAAAGTACATTTTTGGATGTCATTTTTAAAAATGTCACCAAGATTGATTATTAGACAACCTATTGTTGACACAAACTGTTTATCTTATCAAAACTAGGGTTGCAAAGGGGTGGAACATTTCCGGAAACTTTCCAGGGGAAGTTAAGCTGGGGAATTTTGGAAATATTAATATAAATCAAAATTTTAAAATGTATTACCCCATTATATCATCAAAACTTACTTCACTTTATGTAGTCCACAGGCTAAAATGTGTGGCTTCAATAGTCTTGTGCTCTGGGCTCAAAAGTGTGGTTCTAGAAATCATCTGTGGAGGAATGCACAGTGCATGTAGGGGGCGTAGGCCCTGCAGTAGGCAGTGTGCTATGTGCATGTGATTGAGGAATAGCATAGATATTCAAGTGTACTTGCATGAAATCTTGTTGTTTTAGTCAAGACTATGCCAAAATATATTTAAGTATATTTAAGTTACCTGTTAAGGGCCAACCTTCAATTTAGTACATTCCTGTTAATTCCCATGGAAACTTTCCAATTTTGAAAATTCCCAGATATTTGCAATCCTAATCAAAACACACAACGTTTAAGAGCTGCTGGAGAGGAAAACTGAGCTGGACTAACAAACTAGATCTCAAACTGGAATGCACTATACAATTCATAAAACAGTGATTGAACGAGGCAAAATTCACATTAACTTTTACACTAACATTGGACTAAGAAAAAATAAATTAATTATGTGGAAAAAGGAATCCCATCTGCAGCGACAGCCTAGCTTCTGTGCCGATGGTTGCTCAATAAAGGTGCCATGATGACCGTATGGCAATACACTTACCATTAACGATAACCTCATACAACCCCACTTTAAAAAAAAAAAAAACTGTCCCTTCAGCAGCAGTTCTTTTCATACTTCTTTAGTGTCATTTAAATAGTAATCAGGCTCATTTAGCAGCACTGACTTTAAAGTAATCTTCTGACTGCTTGCGAAACTCGGGGGAGTCGTTCTCAGCGACGGCCATGACGATGTGGCAGCTGGAGGAGGAGAGTTTGAGCTGAGGGACCAGCTTGCTGGGGCTGTTCCTGACCGCCACCTCCCTACAGACCGGAGACAACAAGAGGGGTAAAACATTAACAGGCACCAGCAGACCAGCAGAGGACAAATCACACTCACAGTTTAAGTCTGTCACAACTCTCTGTGCTTATCTGGAACATGATCTCTTTCTCTGATCAGAGTATTAAGATTTCTTCACTTGTCATTTGAATAAAAAGAGCTCACACTGTAGTATCCTGAAAAGATTAAGCATGGCGCTGTAGTCAAATTCAACAGTATCAATACATTAAAACTGAATCTGAGAAGTATGTATAAAACTTATTCAAACACGAAGGGATTCTAGCCCCCAGTAGAAAGAAAGACAGAAACATTAGGATTACTGTGATTAATTAGTTTTAGGAAGAAAAAGCAATAATCCATTTACATGTTGTGAAAATCTGATTACAGATTAAAGCCCTGTTTATCTGCTCAATAATCAGATTATACAACTACTCTTCCAAGACTATCCCCAACAATTTCACATTGCTCTCATACGGCTTTCTTAGAATCATGCTCAACAGTTCAGTTGTTTAGGCCAGATATATTGATCTTTGTTTCCCCAAAGTTCTTTTACTTGTCAAAACCTGGAGCCTATTTTACCCACAATGCAACTCAACAAGGTTCACTTCATTTGGCTGTCTACTCGCCGTTATATTGTATAGTTTCTGCTTATAATATGTCTACACTCATGCACTTTAACTTATGTCAATACTGTCCATTTACAACTCTGTTTTTGCACATTTACATTCAATCTTCCATATTTAATCTTCCTATTTAAGACTAGTAATGCTAAATTAAATCCTGGTTGTATATGTTTACATTCTTAGTTTTTGATATTTTTAGTGCTTATTTACTTTGTATTTAATATTATATTATGTTTAGATTTGCTAACATTGTGTTTTTTACTCATATTGTGTGTTGGATAACCTGCTGCTGTAACGCCACAATTTCCCAGTTTGGGATCAATACAGTAATTCTAATCTATTCTACATTCTATAACTACCAACAGTCTGATCAGAGATTCATCCTAGGGGCCGCTCACACAACATTAAGCTGCTACCTTCAACCAGAGATGAGGAGCTTGAAGTCTTCAGTACCAACAGAAGTTGAACTAGAAGTCACTTAAGGGAACAGATCAGTCTTCACACAGTTCTTTCTGGAGCCACACAAGGCTGTTTTTATCAACACCTTTCAATTCTATGAGTGTCGGAATTGTGGATTTGCTACCGGAGACTGGGCGGCACTCCACTTGTTTCCATTGTTATTGCTTCTTCTTTTAGTCATTGACTTCATGTTACTAATTTGATGGTAGTGATGATGATGATGGCATTGATTATGATAATGATGATTCTTATTATTGGTATCACATCAGGGTTTATTTGTGTGTGGCACTTTCTCTCCACTCCTTATTACCCATCCACCCTCCGATAGCCTTCACCAGAAAGACACACACAACACATGAACATGCCCCTTTTTCTGGCCTGTACTCATTGTAATAGTCTTTCTGGTGTTGTTTTGTAAGTGTATTGTCTGTTGTCATGCATTTTCTAAAGCCTATCTAGTAATGGGGATTGTTAGTAAGTATAAGCTGTATTTTTACAGGTGAAGTTTTCCAGACCACCTCGTGTGATTTAGAAGTGACCCAACTCTCATCCCTTTTTCCTGTCAAGCATTTTAAGTGATGTCTGTTTCTAACCTGAATCTACTGACATTATCTCTCAGATTTGATGTTAAATCTCTGCTCAAGCTTGACTTCATGAACTTTCATTAGGATACAAAATCATGCATGTCATCCATCTGATCATTCAGATGGATGGATTTACGTGGACTCTTTTTTGGCTTTCAGCTTGTTTGAGTCAGTCTACATGCTGTGCATCAGGATGAGCGTCCTGATTATTCACCCGAAGTGATCATCGTACTTCTCAACAGGGAGAAAAACTTTGAAAATGAAAATGTAAATGTAGGACTAGAAATCACTATATGCACAATAATTATATTACCACATAACCTAACCTCCATTTTTAACAAAATACTGACTATCATTTTCAGGATTTTTTGTATTCCAAAGAAAGAGGCTAATAGGTGTCAGAGTAAGATCACAAACAACGAGAGAGCTCAAGGTTATCAAGTCCATGCAAATAGAGTTGTGATTTGTGACATCAGTTTACATGCTACACTCTTGTCGTTATACAAATAACCATATCATGAATTCACAAATAAAGACACTGATTGATACAAATTACATTCTTACTCTGTCATCTTCAAAGGCTCGTTTACGTAGGTGGCCAGGATGGGCAGGAGATCATATATGCCACTGACTAGAAAAGCACCTAGAAGACAAAAAAAAAAAAAAAATCATATATTATCTTTGCATCGTCATCTTTGTCTAGATCTTGTATTTCTGATTTATGTTTTTTAGTCATGAGGGGCCAATGTCTGCCGTGTCTGTCACCTGTGCTGCTTCACTTTACCCTTACCTTTGATCGGAGGAGTGATGCTGTACTCGGACCAATCAGTTGAGAGGACCATGGCCGCCAGGTGAGCTCCAGCAGAGTGACCGCACAGGTACAGCCCACTGAGGAGAGATGAGTGACAGCTCATTCAAAACACACAGAGCATTTGTGATGATGAGAAGGATGAACTGGACGAGGTCAGAAAACAAGCCTAGGCACCTGATGTGAGAATACTGCTGAACAACAGACACGACACTCCTGCGGACTTGAGACACCATGAGGTCCATGTTTCCTGAAAAAGAAGGGAGACAGGGAGGAGCCAACATTCCCAGGTCAACTCCAAAAACATTTTTCCCGAAACGACATTTTGAGACATGTGAAAACCTGCACCTTTAGGGGCAATGTCATAGCCAACTGCAACCACCACTACGCCTTTGTCAACGAGTGGAACAGCCATGAATCCTGACTCCTCCTTGCTGTGTGAGCCAAAAACATCAACATTTAAAAACTTAAACAAAAAGATATTTGCACTGCAGTCTAAACATGTACCTGAGAAACTGCCAGTAGCCTCCATGTATGTAGATAACAAGCGGGACATCTGAAACAGAGGGAATCAGTCCTGTTAGTCATCATGGATTCTGTATGTTTGAAGCCTGACAATGGGGGTGAGACTGGTTGTCATGGCAGTCACACATGTCCGTACCCAAAGAGTTTGTGCTGGGTATGTAGACATCCAGTTTCTCTCCATCTCCCTCTCCATACGGCACATTGAGCAAAGTCTGAGCCAGACCACGGGCCTGCTCCGTACCTGAACAGAAACAAGGGGAAGCTGTGTTAATATAAAAACAGGGGGGGGGGGGGGGGGGAGTACTGAATTCATTTAGCTTTACATTATTCTTGTCATATTTCTGAGTTTAGTAGCTCACTGTTAGCAAGCTTTTGGCATGAATGTGATTTAGTTTCTTGATATGTTAGGTATTAAATTAACTGCCTCAGACAAATTAAGGCATTTCTGTTCAGTTGTTTAATTCAAAAACTGTGTCTAATGGGGGCCACATAAAAACCCTCGGGTTTGAGGCCCCTGATCAGGAACACAACATCCCCTGTTCAAATCCGGCTGGGGAATTCTGTTGCATGACATTCCCCATCTCTTGTCCCCCAACACTTCCTGTTATTCCACTGTTGTCAGCTCTCTAATTAAGACATTAAATAAAGAGGGAGGGGTAACATGCTTTAGAGACCCTCATTTTCCAATCATCACCTTCAAAAAAAAACATCATGCTCACCAAATGTAACAAAGAGCAAAAATATTTAGCATGTGTTTATTTATGTGTGATAAAAAAAAAATGCTTACATCCATCATAGATATAAAACCGTCTAGAAATTGCCACAAATTAAATTGAAAAAAATGTTTACAGTACGTTACTACTGCAGCCATAAACATAAAGACAGATTTTGTTTCAAACGGTGTTAAATGTAAGAGTAATCTGTCAAAGCATTTTTTTAGTATGTCAGTCAAAATATCTTTAAAAACAAGCTCGGGTTAAAATGATTCACATGGAGCCAGACTTTCAAAGTGATACAACACTTGGCATTACACCTGTGTTCGGCCTGCCTATTCGCCACAACAGGATTCCTGTGTATTGTTGCGTATTATAGCGTGTAGCTTCAAAACAGACCGACCTTCCTTTAAAGCCTTCACATGAGCCTTGATCACGTCGTCTGCAGACATCCTGTGCGACCACCGGCTGGGGGAATACTGCCTGTCGAGCTCCTGTCACACGGGGAGACCACAGTCAAGCAGGGCGGCCATGAAACCCGAGCACCACAACATCATGAGCCCGGTGGGAGACAACAGCGCCCTCCTCTGGTATTATGAGACCTCTGCTCCATGCATGTGAGTAAAAGGCGTCATTCTTTTAGAAAACTTCCTTGTTTGTTGTACAAACAGGAACAATTAAATATGTTGTATTCAACTGTATATACACAGGTGGGGAAATAAGCTGAATGTAATTTAGCCTAGCCAACATATGATGGCAAATATTATGCTTTATAATAAAGCCTAGCTGGGCTACCAAACAAAAACATCCTGCTAACGCAACAAACAAAAACAAAAACAAAACAAACAAAAAAAAAGGTCAATCACTTACATCTTTTTCCATTTCAGTCCAGTGCGACATTTTCTCTCTTGAAGTGACTGAACTGACCGCAGGTTTCCTGACAGATAAATCTGTGCAACATGTGTATACAGCAGCTGTCCGACTGCAGGACTGAACTTCAGACTCGTCACCTGTTGGCCTGCATACAATTTCAAAGTAAAAGTATCGGAAAGCTTTCTGAAGCTTTGTGGTGTTGGGACCATGCGGAGAGAGAAAATGTAACCGGAATATAATGTAACTTCACCTGTTCACGTTACTGAATGAACAATGTGAACATGTTGTGTGACTGTCTCCTCCTTCTTTTTGAGTGAAGGAGTTGGCAAACCAAAATAAAAAACACAGGAAGCTACAGCTGCCTTTGTAGGAAATGAGAGTCACGGAGTTTTTTTTTGGCGTTCTGAAATGAAACTCTTTAAATATAGGCTTTGCATTTGTTTGAGGTGCAATGCTAAAGGATATGATGAGCTTTGCGTTCTTTTTAAACAGGGGAATAGTTAAAAATCACAATAGTGTGCATTTCACAGATAAAGCATAATACTAATTGACAGGGATTCTAAGCTTTCGTTACCTGATCAAGAAGTACTGTTTTAAAGATTTGACTCATACTGTATGGTGCATTTATGTCTTGTAGAAAACCAACACCCCTTTACACAATAGGCTTATTCAATAAAAACAATATACATTTCACAGGGATAACATAGTTTGAGCAGCATCAGTGTCCTCTGTAACCTTCACTATACTGCCTCACTGCCAGGGCTTCCTGGGACACTTTAATAGAGCAGAACCAGGATCATAATTATGTTAAAAGTAACATCTGTACTTTCAAAAGTTAAAATGTTGGTTTTAACTTCAATTGGTCTGACTCTGTTAACATGTTTGCCGATGTGTTTATTTTTTATTTCTGTGTGGTTTTTTTGCAGTCTTTTCCCCCACTATGGCAGACAAACATAGATTTCCTCTTTGTGAAATTTCTCCTAGCAAATTGGCAAAAAATAAATAAATAATAAAAACACAGAAAAAAAGCAATAACATGGCATTCTTCTCTTTATTACAAATTGAATACAAGATTCTACATAAACCCTAAATAGTATACTGTCAAAATAATCACAGTACAAAAACCATTGTGTAAACCAAAAGTCTTTCACATCACACAGTCAGATATAAATATAGGCATTAAGTGTACATTATCATACCCCCTAACTAACATGTGCAGTAACTATGCCTCCTTATTAATGTTAAAGTTATTTTCCAGTTTTTGCAATAATTGCTACACACTTCATAAATTGTAAATAAATAAACCTACAGGTTGGATGTCTACATTGTAGTAGGGCTTTCAGCATTAACAAATCACGATTATTAAGATCTGAAATAAGTGCATCCATTTATTTAATGGCGATTTATTGCATGCTATTTTGTCCTTTCAGGTACACCACTGGATAAGCCTCCGCTGTGTCTCCCTGTAGTCATAGAGATGGAAAAAGCAGACACTGCTGCATCTTTGAATGACTCATTTAACTAAAAAGAAAACCCCATAAAGCTCAGCTGATCAGTCAAAAGTAGTATCCACCTTGTGAAATCATACACATACATTTTTACTGTTACCTTTAGTTATTTTCATTTAGTTTTGGATCTGCCGGAAGTCCCATTTTCCGTTAATATTGTAACCTTCGATTAGATTTAGATTAAATTAGAGTGGGGTCAAGTGGTCCTTCACAGACAAAAATGTGAAAAATGATGCCATTTTCTGCATTTTGAAACATTTATAATCAAAGGCAGAATGGTTATTATTTCTTGATCAGTCTGAAAGTCTGTGGAAACCTCAGTTAAATCATTCCATAGGCCTTCTTTACATTATTTTAATCTTTTTTTATATATATACGAAAAAATAAGGAAAATACCATCCAATTTTAAAAATCTGAAGGAGCAAAACCTGTTTGAATGGGCATGACGCCTATCTGTGCACGTTTATACGGTTTATACCACGACTACAAGGTTTTGACCTTGACATACTTCCTTCATTTCCAATCATCCCTGGTTGAAGGACGCGGAATGGGGCGGGGTCAGATATGGGCGTTCACCTACATATTAGGTCATGATTTTAACATTCACAGTCTATGGTCATGACACAAACAGTACCACCTGCTAGATAATCTCGAGACGCAGTCTACAAATATGACCCTATTCTTTATGCTAAAGAGGGGGTGGAGCTAACTATGTAGACTATCTGGGGCTATCCAATGAGAACAGTGGCGGGGACCACTCCATTTATCCGTCTCCGCCCCCTAGTCCCCGATCCGCCTCTCCGGTCGACGACCAGGGTGTCACTGATTCCGATTGGTCACTTTTGCCGGGTGCTCTCACTGCGTCACTTCCTTGTTGAATGCCGGATATAAGCTACCAGCGCGGCATTTTCAAAGTTTTGTTAGAGTAACTGTATCCCACTGTAATAGCAATTATCTGTATATATATATATTAATTTAATTTAATTTAACAAGTTTTTGTTAGCCTTTATTTTAAGTAGAAATGGACTGTATGGATTCTCCAAGAGTATTTCCAAACTCCCCAAGGAAAGCCCGGGGACAGATTCAGGTTCGTAACTGGTTCATGTAAAAGTTAATGTCTTTATTTAAAACAAAGGCTCAGCAGAAAACGAGCAACATAGCTTAGGTAAAGGTGGTCTAACACATGATTTGCTCTCTTTTACGTGTGTTTTAATAAAGTGCTTTACGTTAAATTCAGGACTTTAAATGTTGCTGTCATCTAACAGCCCCCTCCATTGTTGTTCGCAGGTCATCTTTGGGCCGATGTTTTCGGGCAAAAGGTGAGTTATTTTCTGCACAGACATTTAACCACAGCAGCTCTCCGTGCAGTGTGGATTCATAAAATGTTTGAAGTTATGTTGGAATAACATTGTAGTCACACTTTGCGCCAAGATATGAACCTCCCGCCAAATCGGCTGCATTGTTTACTGTGCACAGCTGTGACCATACAGTCCAATTAATAACACAAGTTCTGCTCCGCAGGGTGCTTTCTATAATAACACGTTTTATTACCACTTCACACTGCTGTTGCACCTTTACTAAAACATATCGCATAGCGTTAATCACTTCCTGTTTGTGTTGTAGTATACTGTCTTAAAAAAGGCGGAAGAGCCACTGTCGTATAACTCAAATGTTGATGGTTTTTATGTGTCACTTCACTCATGTTATTTATTGTTATTCACCTTGCAGCACTGAATTAATGAGAAGAGTGCGTCGTTTCCAGATAGCCCAGTACAACTGCTTGGTGATCAAATATGCCAAGGATACACGTTATTCTGATGTAGGCATGGCAACACATGACAAGTAAGTTTTTTTTGATTATCTTTTTATTCACATATATACTTGTCTTTGTTTTCAGGGGTGAAGAATAAGGTCTATAGAACACTAAAAGCTTTGTGATCTTGCTCATTCATTCAGCTTTGATTTCTGTAGAGCAGAGTTTGAGTTCCTACAACAAATGAAGAAAGGTGGATGCATGGTGGGCTGAAGTAGTTTCTTGCAGATATGCCACAAATGGAAAATTAAGATGGCAGAGAGGGGGGGGATTGTGAGGCTCGTGTGGATACACCGAAAGGAAATCTCTATGTACACCAGTTAGTCTTTTGTCAAAACATGACTTTAAAATCTGAAATGAATGAAGTAGGAAAAAGCATTCATTAATTTTGAAGTGGGGAAGTAGAGAGAAATAATGTTTGCATACTTGATGCATGATGTCTGAACAGATGATGACCTCTAGTGGCGGGTATCCTGGGTACATTTTTTTGGGGGGGTAAACTTAATGTATCAGAAACTTGTTTTAAAGTAAAGAAACATTTCACGGCTGTTCGACTAGGGCAAAAAAAACCTGATGACGATCATTTTGATAGATATTGAGATCTCTATCATTACACATGATAACTCCATCCATTTCACAACCCAGCAAGCTTTCAACACATTTTGTTTTAATAGTCAATTGAGTTTATTCTCTCTCTTTTCTGTCCCTCTTTTAGAAACACAATGGCAGCTGTACCAGCCAACTGTCTGGCAGATGTGCGTCCTCTGGCATTGAAAGCATGTGTTATTGGAATTGATGAAGGACAGTTTGTAAGTATCATTTATACTTTCCAACTTGTGTGTTGACTTCATGCTTACCTTACATAGAGACCCGGTTTTCTAGTGAAAGGTGTTAATTCAGCAGTACTAATGCCACACTAACTACTTCTTTGTATCACTGGTGTTCTTGTAGTTTCCAGACACGGTGGACTTTTGTGAGGAGATGGCTAATTTAGGGAAGACGGTCATCGTAGCTGCTTTGGATGGAACCTTCCAGAGACAGGTGAGCGTCTGCGTTAGTCATTTTGAGCAGTATGTTTTTGGAAGTGTCACAGTGACATGTGCACACCACAAACACTGAGTGCATACGGCTGGAGTAGATGGAGCACCACTGTGTCTTTAAACGAAAACAAAATGTGCAAGAGAAGAAACACATTATTCAGGAAAAGACTGAACAATCTGCACGAGTTGCAAAATAACAAAAAGAACAATGTGCTCATTATTCCACACAGACAGAATGTGTCTGTTTGTCCTTGTAATTGAATTTATCTCCATCTATTCAGTGGTACTTACTGCTGTTTTTTTTTTGCTGTCTTGTGCATTCTTGTAGCCGTTTGGAAACATCCTGAACCTGGTTCCTCTGGCCGAGAGTATAGTGAAGCTGCACGCTGTCTGCATGCAGTGTTACAAAGAAGCTGCCTACACCAAGAGGATAGGAGCTGAGAAGGAGGTGAGAAAAGCCCCCCCCCCCCCCAAGTAAAGTCTCCATAATTAACCCTGAAGTGCTTCAACACACGTTTTCATGGGTCATGTTAGTCAAATGATTTAACTTTCTTAATACTGAAGGAAGCTCTTGTTGCTCCAACATTAAACTACAAGAAAGTGTAACACTAAAGAGCATCAAATATAAGTGAAAATAAAGACAAAGTAAAACAAGTGGATAAAATTGAAATTCAAAGAAACCACGCCTAGGATAAATCGAGGTATAACAATTTACGGTAAGTAACAGAGAAAGCCATGTACACTAATGGGATTAATGAGTGGTATTGAAAGTTCAGACACAGACCCAGGCTCTGTTTGTGGAAGCTCCACATAGTGACCACACCATGATGCATGTGTACATTGTAGATAGCTTGAATTGTATTAAAGTAAATGTAATATAATCAACCATAACTTAAGTTCTAAATACTCAAACATCTTTTTCTTTAATTAAAAAATAGATAGATATGCTATCTCTCTTTTTTTTTCATAAGCCAGAGATGAATGGTTGTATTCACATCATGAAGGTAGAGGCCATTTTTTTTAAACGGCAACAAGAAAAACAAGTTATGTCAACACACTCAATGCCACACAAATAACGTTCATTCAATCACAGCGTTTCCACCAGCGGGTTTTTTCAGATGATCTTTTCTTGTTGCTGTTTTTATAATAAATCATTTCTAAGATTATAATTTAGAAACTGTTTCTGATTTTACTTGGCAGATTGTTACAACTGGTTGACTTCTTTTTGATTGATTTGGATTTAATCTTTATTTTGAACATGTATTTTTTTTCTTTTCTTTCCGAGACAAAAAACAAACCAACCCCCAAGATTTGTGCATAAGACAACTGTTGATTCTAATTACATGTTTGAAAAGGCGTGGAGAGAAGTGTGAATTCATCTAATCCCATCCCCTCTCCATTAATCTTTAGGTAATAATTTAGCACAGGCTTCCTTTCTTAATCTTAATAACTCCTTCTCCATTTCCCAGGTGGAGGTGATCGGTGGAGCTGACAAGTATCAGGCGGTGTGTAGAAAGTGTTATGGAGGACTGATGTGCGACAAAGAGAACTGCGCCCCCCTCAGGGACGAAACTCCAAATAACGTCCATTCAACTAAACTGGTCGACTCCGGGTGTCCCAGGAAGCTTTTCTCCTCTCTCCATCTCTGAGCACTAAAATGAGACTGTTTACAGACGCTAAAGCGAGAGCACCACAGATCAGAACATGGTTTTGTTTGTGTATAATTGGTACTCTCATTGTTTAGTGTTTTTATTGTATAGGACATGGCACCTGATTACACTGAGAACGACTGTGCCAATTTATCACTCATTGTCATACTTTTTAACAAAAAAAACTGTTTATTAATGTTTTTAAATTATTATTATTGAGATGTAATGTGTTATTTACGTGTAAACTTTGACAGTATGGTTATAGGGCAGGACTAATTGTACACATTTCATGTTGATGTTTTTTGTACTGGTGCACTTACTGTGAGAGATGTAATACTATGCCCTCACATACTATACCAGACAGAAATAACCCGCTCAAAGCCTGGCAGGCTCCAAGGATGTGCAGAGAGCTGGGAAACTGGCATGATAAAGTATATCCTCCATACTACATTAAACCTGTATTACCTGAGTATGTTGATTTAATAAGAACCTTGATACAAGTGGACATCCAGTGCATGATTTTATTCTACAACAAAGGGACTCATAAATTGCTGATTTGCTTGTGACAAAAGCAAAAGGGCACAAAGCAATGTCAAAACTCAATGTTCAATAAAAAGACTTAAAAAAAATGAAGCTGACCAAAGTCTGAACAGTGTTTGTGCCCATTTTTATGAAACATCTGTAGGCATAAGAAATCATAAATGTGATTTTACACAAATCCGGCAGTCTCAACTAAAACACAAGGGCCTAAGTGAAATATAATTAAAAGAAAATGCAAAAACTATCACTAAATGTGCAGACATACTTTAGAAAATCAGCAGTTGAGTCATTCAAGTTGCTTACAAGCTGCAGTTTTATAAACTGGGGCATAAAATGATCCTGAATCTTCAATAAAGGGCAGATTTCACTCATTTTTGCAAAAATCGTTAAGGCACAGAAGCAAGGACAGCTGTGATACACAGGTGTTTCACCTCGACATAAATTCAGGATCTAATCATGGCACATTTTGTTTACTTCCCTCCCTGAATAACTCAAGTATAATTTTCCTCTACAAAAAAATCAACATCAGGTATTTTAATTACAAATTGGCTTCAATAATTTCCTTTTCAAATGAAATAATAAAACAAAAAAGTCCCTCCAAATGTCTTCAATGTGAAACCATAACAGTGTCATGTTATATAAATAAGACCACATTCAAAGTCTGGTCTTTCATTCGCAGATCTAAACTCAGCTAACACTCCAATACGTTTTTTTTAAACATCCAGGACTATTTAAAGACTACGTTGTTAAGTTGTAAAACTGACAGATGTGTTATCGTCAAGCACAATGCAACAAAGTAAACCAGAAGTCTTTGTAAAGACGGTTGTTTAAATCTCACCGTAGCAGGTTAATCTGTCTTCTGTAAAAACAACCGAGGAGCAGTCTGCCTTCAGCAGTTCAGATTACAGTGCATGTAAACAGGAGATAAACATCCGTGTCACAAGAACTTGAGTCCTCAAGGCCCAGCAGGAAGTGTGAGGTTGCACTGTTGGAGAGTGCAGTCTTGCTAGTGGTTAATAAGTTACTCTTAGCCCAGACATGGTGGATAAACCTGTTCAATAAGTGCTAAGTTATCTACATGCCCCTCCTTCCTCTCTTTTGCAGTCAGCTACGAGTTTAAAGACCAACACTGACTGAAATACCTCCACTACAGGTCAGCATATTTCATTCATTTTTACAACGGAAATGATGAGAGTTACATTTCTTCAAAGATAAAGAAATGGAGGGCTTTTGTGTTTTCTCATGTCATAGATCAGAAGCACATTAAGTATCGAGTGGTCCTAAGAAAGCTTGCAGAGATGGCACGAGTCATTTCACTGTGGCACTTGTAAGCTAAACTTGTTGAATTTTTAAAAAATGTACTAATTGCACTTAACAATTTGGCTTTATAGTGTTTCTTTCCACACTGTATCCTCAATTGTTAATAGGTCCTCAGATTAAATGCACTAGAGGGGAAGAATCCACCAAACCAAATAAGAAGAGAAAATCAGGCACATACAACCATTGTGATGGTAGCTTTGCATCGCGAGATCTATGTACAAATGCACATTCCCAGGTATCCCAAGGAGAGTACAGAGGAACACGTGAAGTGTTCGCTTCTTCCACTCTGATTGGAGCGTTCTCAGACTAATGTGACCTTTAAACTCCTGGGTACATTCCAACTACCTCCCCCGTTCAGGATGAGCTCATTTGAGGTAAAAGTTGCATCTTTGCACAAAGGTCTAAAGTCAGATTACCTAATCATCAGAAGCTAATCTTAACAGTCAGCCTGATGTCTCAGGATCTGATCAGACCTTTTAACCAGTGTGTCCCTCATCTCTGACTTGCAGGTGCACTGCTCAGGTTCTCAGTTTGATTTAACACATTTTAGAAAGTGTGTTAAATCAAATGTAAAACCACATCAATATGATATGAATATAGTCTGTGCAGTGCAACTACAATCAGTCCACCAACGATGACCTGGAACACCTCCTCGCTCATGTGACCTTCCTTTGTCTCAGTAGTTTGGCGGCTGGTAGCCGATGTCTCCCTGTGGCTGGGGCTGTGGGGTGAAGGGAGGCTGTGGGTGCATGTCGGGCACACTGCCTGGATAACCTGTGTATGTGGTGGGGGTGTATGTGGTGGGGTTGTAGGTGGTGGGGGTGTAGGAGGTGGGGGCGTAGGTTGGAGGGTAGGGGGTATGGAGATCTGGTGTTGGCTCTGTGTACGTCGGGATTGTGACTTCATTCACGCCTCGGCGGAAACGGCCCAGTGCGAAGTAGGTCAGGATTCCCTGCACGATGACAGAAAAAAAATAACTTGACAATGCAGCTTTCTAAACAACTTTTACTTCATACCAGTATATGAAACAAAAAAGCCTTATATAGAGAGACTTTACACTCTGTCAGTTCCTCAAATCATGTGAAAAGCTCCGCCAATGTATTAGTGCAAAAACCTGCAGTTCCTTTAGTGTCCACTTGAGGCTCACTCCAAAAGCCCTGAGAGTCCCATTAACGCCCATTTTTCAGCAGAAATAAACATGTCAACAGTCTGGCTTGAAAATCCAATTTGGTATCAATAATATCTTGTATTAATTGGTACACACTGTACATTTTTTTAGAACTCATCCTTTTTGATTATGTAGTATAGTCTCTGTTTGCACAGAGGCTTAAGGCCCGCCACCGCTCCATGTCTTTGCCTTTTGCTACATTGATTGTTGAGACAGCATTTCCAATATGGCAACTTTCAGCAAAAGGCCTTCTTCAGTGCTAAAGAAGGCCATGTGCAGATAAACATACTTTGAAGGACATTTAGTGTGCTGACTTTTTCGTCTCTCCAACCGCAATTGTTTGCCTTCAAAAGTCCACTCTCCAAAACAAGGAGTGACGTCACAGAGACTTCGTCCATGTTTTATACACTAAGCCTTAAGGTAAACTCTGCACAATCATCATTTTGTACATATGAACTAATGCCAGGCAGTGTTTCAAAACAATCAATGGACATTGTAGGAAAGCTGGCTTACAAATTTCCAACAGAGTGGTCCAATCTCATGTCTGTGTATTCATAATGAAGTTGCAGTTAGCTTAGCTTAAGAACTGAAAACTAAAGGGAAACAGCAAGCCTGACTCTGTCCAAATATCACAAAAGTCTGAAAACCAGAACCTGTAAAGCTAATTTATTCACATTTTTAATTTGTTTTCTGTAGAAAAGGTAAAGAAACAACAACTTACGGAGTAGAGGAAGCTAATTTACCTGTTCAAGAAAATGCCCCTCCCACAATTGGCATCACATACAAATCAAATGGTGATAGTTTTTAAATCAACTCTCTGCAGTAGCATCATTTCTTAAAGACATAAAGCAATGGTACCTTCATTCTTGATCTATCAAGCTCTTGGTAGAAAAGCGATGAAATGTATATATCCCCTTAAAATCACCAGTAAATAAAGAGGCTAAAGTCAGAGCTGTGGTTTTAAAACAGAGGACGGTTTTCCTGCTCACCCATGTTGCGATGGAGAAGAAAGAGAAGGCCACTGTAGCACGTGCAGCATCCACTGGTACTCCTCCGATTTCATGAGTTTTACCCCACTGACTGGCCAACAGGCAGAAACACACAAACCACAGGAAGGTCCACGCCCCTAGAAAACATACAGAGACACAGATGTACAAACACACAGGCCGATATAAAAGACTGTTTCCACTGCGGGAAAAGTTATCAAAAGTGCTCAGCTGAACCCCTGATATGCAAAGTAAACTCCTGTGGAAAAAATAAACAAAAGAACAAAAACATGGTCTATAGAATTAAAAGAGGCTGAGACCTCTTGCCATCTGCTCAAATGACCACAGGCTGTTTTTCAAACTACAACTCCATTGTTTCATGGAAGAATGGCTTACTGTGAACTGTGTCATGTACAGCTGATGAATGTTTAATTTCATCTAAATGTGACGTTGCACTCCCCTCCTCCACCCTGCTGCTCACTCTTCAGCGGTGAATAGTGCATGTTGTGTTACGTCGGGAAAACAGGCAGAGGTTTGTCCCCCATTGAGACAATACTGTGAGGCTTTGTGTATGAAACTAAAACTGAAAGGAAAAGACTGAGAGAGACAACACAACGCACTCTTATAAACTTCTCCTGCCAGCCCCCTAGAAAAGTATCCATACAGAGTCTTAGTGAGTTTATGTGTGAACGCAGCAGGAAATGTTCATGAAAATGTCACGATTCGCGAGCAAGTTGACGCTTGTGTAATGCCATCAGTGCGCTTCATACTCTGTTCTGCTGGCCAGTTTGTTTTCCACTGTTTGTTGGTACTTTGAATATGTCAAATTACATGTGAGGCTGCATGGTGGCGTAGTGAGTAAGACAGCCGCAAAGCAGCTCAAATCTTGGTTGAGGCAGAACTGGAGTGATTTGAGTTTCTTCCATTGGTGTTGATTTTCAATGTAAGCTGGGATCGGTTCCAGCCCCCGACGACCCCGAATGGGAAAAGCGGTATAGATAATGGATTTAATTACATGTGGCACTTACATTAATGCAAAAAAGCATCAGCGTAGGGGACTCTGTCAATTGGTCTGGCCTGTCTTACTTCCTGAGACCCCCCCTCTTGTTTTACTCATAAAGGTTTCAGGGATAGTGTAGAGGCAATTCTTCTTGTGTGTCATATAAAAATTGTCACTTGTGTCATAGGAGCCAACCTGTTCGTTCCTGATGCGTGTCCACTTTAATATACTCACAGATGCGCCGTTTTACTTGATTTCTTATTTTATTCGTAAACAGTTTCAACTTGTTTCCAGAACAGATCCAAAATGAATATATCAAAACATTTGCTGCGTGGCTCCTATACCTCCACCACAGTCCACAAACAAAGACGATCACATTTTTTCTCACCACCTGTGCATCGCACCCAAATTAATTAACTCGGCTCCACCCTTAACACAAAATACCTGCCAAAATAAGCCCAAGTAAATCCGTTATTCACCATAAACATTTCCATGTCAAATCAAGTACTTCTCATAAATTGATACTTTTTTCTAACAACACAAAATATATGCTCTATTAGCACAAACTTAAATCATACTTCTGAAACTAAAGTGACCATGATTAAAATGGCCTCTAAAGAAAGGCTGTCCTGACATTTTCCACAAATTGTCTAGAGTAGGCTGCATGTGTAGACGTGGAAGATGGTGTGGTAAAAAAAATGTTTAAAACAACACAGCGGGTTATGCAAAAGCTAAAGTATGAAAGACGCATTAAAAAAGGAATAGCCATTAATATAGAAATTCAATATGATAATTTACAATATCGGAGAAATGTGTAGTCCTTGTATGACATATGTGCTATGTATTTAAGATGTTGTGTTTGAAGGAATATAATGTAGATGTAGAAACATAAGATTATGCGTTGGGGTTGATATTTTTTCTGGTTAGATCAGCCTCTTCTCACAGAACCTTTATTGACTGCTCTGCTGTTCATTTTCACCTTTCACAAATACAAAAGGTTTGCGGTGCGTCCTGAGCATTTACCTAAACCTCCACTGTCTCTGCAAATGCCATTTATTTGCCACTCACCTGAGAATCCCAGGTCGGCCATGACAGCATACTTCCTCTCCTGTGCATTGCTCATATAAGGCACGTAAACATCCAACACCAGGAAGCCCACACACGCCAGGAAGGCGATCACCCCGATGCCAATAGCGTAGTGACACGCCGAGTCGTTCTGGTTGAAGATGCACTTTGCATTCGGATCGTGGGGAGAGTTGATGTATCCCTCTGTTGTGATGGAGGCGAACACCACCAAAGCAAATATCTGCAGAGATGCAGAGGAACACAGCCTTCAATCATTAGCAGACACACAAGGAGAGACTGTAACATGCTGTAGGCTTTTCAAGTTTACACATTAACTTCACCTTGCATAATTTACATCACAGCAACGTTCACGTTCACAAGTAATGGTAATCTTTTGAGATTGTTATCCTGCCTGGAAACTGAGACTTACAATTTATAGGCAGTCCACATTTAATAATTGACTGAAATTTAGTTCAGATCTGTAGTTTTGAAAAATGTCTCTCCAAGTGATTCAAAAAACAAAACAAAATCTGACATCTGTGCCCATATTAAAAAAAAAATCTGATAATACTCTCTGGGAGCTCCGATGGATCGGGTTCCTAGCTTAGGAGTGATTTTGGAACATTCTCAGCAACTCTGAGCCAGAAAGAGGCATGGTTGAGCACCTAGCTAGGCATGACACATTCTTTCAAAAGCTGTGATTGGTTGATACAAAAAGGAGTTGATAATGGACATGGACAGGGCCTAATCTCAGAAACTAAGACATTAAGTAATTATAAAAACTATTTTATGTAATCACAATCTTTGTTGAATCATCAGCCACTGTTTAAAAGTAGATATCCTACACACTGTTCGGTGTGGCTTTAGGTTATCTATATATTTTACTCTCATTTATTTTCCTTTGTGGTAATTTTAGTACTTAATCTAATTTATATCATTCACTTTCATTCAGTGTGATGAGAACATTTGTCTTTTCTCTCTGTCTTTCCGCCTTTTCTCCTCTGCTTGAGAAACTCTTAAAGGAGCAACATGTAACCGACACATAGCTTTTAAATGGTTACTGCAGTCTCAACTCAAATTCTGTCTCCCGCTTGCCCCCTCCTCCCTCGAGTCGATACGCAGGTTGCCATGTCACAGACACTGAAGCTTCAGTGTTTATCCAGCTCTGCAACGGTCTTGAATCCTTTCTGCGTTCTAACATCTCTCCATGTTTCAAAAGCATCTCCAGTATGTATCCTAGTTTTACCACATTTCTGGTTGTAGAGCTTATTAGAAAAATGCAGAGGCTTTTTAGGTCGGGTAGAATCAGTTATATCTGAACTAGTACACCTGCCCGCTTCCATCACTGCAACACCTTTTGCCGTTTGCCAAGGGGCGTCCAAAACGGCCGTGCGAGGGAGCCTTAAAACCACCTACCTTCGCTGATCAAAACAAATACAGACCATTCTGCACCAGAATCTAAACTTAGAAGGAGGACATACTGGCTGCCAAACCGCTTAATTGGCAAACATCTTCAGATTTGTTTTTTTATTGAAAGATAATACTAAATTCACCAGGTTCAAATGATGAGATGAAACATTTAAAGAAAGGCAAAAAAATGTGTATCCATTTCCACTGGTTAATAATGCATAAAACACAGTGACATCATCTCTTTTAGTATTGCTGACTCTCGAGATTCCCCTCACCTCCTGTGCTCGTCGTCATGTGTTTACAAAGTGAGCTGAATGCTGCCTGCTCCCTCTGACCGTCCCGTGCTCTGTTTCTGTCTGCTCTGGTTACCCACCTAACCATGTGACCCACTTCTGAGTACAGCTGCCTGCCATGTGACTCCAGAGATGCCACCAGCTCGCTAACAGCTCTCATTATGAGATCTGGGAGGAGGATAGAGAGCGACTGTTCAACCGGTGGGAGGGAGGACGAGGTGAGAGGGGGCAGAGAGAGAAACTGGCCACAAAAGTGGATGACAAGATGACACAAAAAGTCCCGGAAAGTAGCAGAAGACGGAGATATTAGGGAAGTGATTACAGGGGAGTTCCGAAACACAAGACACAAGTGTGACAGGAGGATTGTTGTTGCAACCAAAGATGGATGTTTCTGTGCATAAATGTAGAGAAAGTGTGTTGAGTGTCACATGTAACAAAAAAAAAGACCAATTAACTTCTAACAATCTCTTTGGGCTCTTTTCCCACTATTAAGCATAAACATACAGAAAATATTCCTTTTCAAGTCTTTATTTTGTCAGAAAAAGGATCAAGGAAAAAGTACAAACCTATCTCAACATCTTTCACAATTTCAGTGAGGAAAAAAGGTGATGTTATGAAACACCTTTAAAATCAAGAGCTTCTGGTTTGGCTACTGGTGAATGCCTTCCATGTTCCAGAAAAGGGTGATGCATTGTGGGACATGTAGGCAGAGGTTGCAGAGATAGAATAATCCTTTCTTGTTTCATAGGTTCTGACTCAGTAAGATTAAAATCACCTGATATAAATGCTTATCTAGCCAGCGCCTATTTGAGACTAGCTGCCCAAAGTGCGTGTGTGTGTGTGTGTGTGTGTGTGTGTGTGTGTGTGTGTGTGTGTGTGTGTGTGTGTGTGTGTGTGTGTGTGTGTGTGTGTGTGTGTGTTTGATAGGTAATCAGTGGAACATATTCACCAAGAATAAAAGCAAGGGTCCACAGGGGGAGGAGAGGTATCACCTTACCTGCCCACAATCGGCTGTTTACAAGTGACACACACACACACACACACACACACACACACACACACACACAGTTTCCTAAACACATCAGATAAACACTGAAAGGTTGAGCCAACCAAGGACACATGCTGTCCTCAGTGTTCATCTCCCTCATTGGATGTGCTACATTATACCGGGGAAGCTGGGTGTTTTCCCCCCCGCCGCTTACTTACACAGACTTTACACTTCATTAACCAAGTACATCAAAATCGAAAGTAATCCAACAAGAAGTCTGTTGGGAGAGGATTGCAGTCAGGTCCGGTTAAAGTCCCACTCCTCGAGTCCTACAGTTTTAATTCAACCAGGAGATGTTTGAGAAGTATTTCAAACCCCAAGCCTTTACTCTGCATGCTCACTGTAACTTTTCCAAATTATATTTGGTTGCATAACCAGTCTGGTTAGAATCACTTTGGACTTTTCTCTAACAAGTGTTGAACCTACAAAAACAAATCGGTGTGCCATAAGATTTGCCTAGCAACAGGTGAAGCTTGCAACAACTCCTGATGAGTTTCCCTGAAACATGTATTCATCACAGCAGACAAAAAATATTAAATTAAAATAAAATATGTGCAAAAAATATACTGCCGTTTGTACTATGTCTAAGAGATATTTATATTTTTACATCACCCTATTTAGAAGTCACATTGAAAATAGTTTACTGCTGTCTGATGAGCACACATTAAAACGACTATACTTTATGCTATGTTTAGTCGAGGACATAGATGTGAACGTGTGACACTTTTCTGTCTTTGTCCTCTGACAGTAGCGGTGTTGACCTGTGCTGTCGCCGAGCTGCTGTCACACACCAGCTGCCCCGCAGACACGCTGCTGTTCCTGTTGTTCCGTCCAGCACATGGAAAATCATTTATCGAGGCCAGGCGCACCTGCTCAGTGACACCACGTTGAATATTACGTCTGCCTCTTTGGACGATTCATAACTTTTTTTTTGAATACATAAACTCATACTTCACAATGCCTCCACTCACCCAGCTAAGAAACCGCACGATAGTTTGCGGTTGTCGGACAAACTTGTTGACGTCGAAGCCTCCTCCAGCGAGCGAAGCCCCGTACGCTGTAGCACCGCCCGTCTCCTCCATGTCTTCGCCCTTTAAGTGGATCCTCCGAGGAACTCTGTGTGGCTTTTCACAGACCTTACTGACTGGACAGACTCCCTGCTCAGTCAAACTTAACTCGGACTACGTCTTACCTCTCGGCAGTGCTGCTTCACTTGACGGAGAAGACGAGAGACACCCAGAGGGGCTGCGCGGGCGGCTGCGCGTCAGAGGGGGCGGAGCTGACGGTGAGCGGCCAAGAGAGTGATCATGTGTGACTGTTATCATTGACACCAAACATATTAGAGAGAAATAACTGTTCCCATTTATAAAGACAGGACGTGAAGCGCAGAGTATCACGAGATGTTTATTTAAAGTTTGAACCCTCAGGACTCCTCCACTGCTTCATCCTCCAAAGTCTTCTTCACTCTCACATTTTGGGGCCATTCATGTACTGAGACTTCAGCACCCTGAGATGAGAAACAGTAATGAGGAAGTACATTTGAAAGCATTGTTTTGCAATCTACCAGTAACTTCACACTGAAAGAAGATGCATTCAAGTAGATTGTAAAGTTTTTGAAACAATGGTGATTAACTGCCAATGGAGATGCAATATAGTTTCACTGCACAATATAAGACAATTAGTCACGTCAAAGTAAAATTACAAAATTAACAGGTCTAGAAGTAGAAAAAATTGTCCGCACACCAGAAGCTGCTCCAATTTAATTTAATTTAATGGAAAAATTACAACCTGTCACGTTTCAGGTCCTCGCCCTTCATCAGACATGAACAAGTGAAATGGGCACACCTCTACATACAACCCCAGAGGACACCTGACATGCCATGTGAAAATTCACAGGTCTAACATTACATTGACCAAGATGCCTCCTAAATCATGGGATAAATACGGAAGCCCCAAGGGGCATGAATCCATACGGGCTCGAAACATTGTGTTCCTTAATGCGCATAGCAAATAAATAAATAAATGTATCTTTGGGAGTCATAGTGTTGCAAGTCTTTGTTTGATGCACCTTAATATGTGACGTGCGTGTGTTTGCTGACCTTTTCCGCATGTCTTTTAAGCCAGGTGTACACTACTTTATGCAAATGTACCTGATTTTTATGTCGCTAGACTGACACTGAAGTCTTGTAAAATTTCAGTCGGATCGCACATCTTTCGTTGTGCGGTGTACACAATGTGCATGACGGCGATCAGGGCCAGATCAGCTGCTCCTATGGATGAACCTCTGGCATGTTTGAAATTTTGGTGGTACCGTAGGACAGGACTGCACTTGCACAGTGAGCGCATAGCCACGAGCTGATTCCCCAACTTCAGGCCTTTTTTCCCTGATTATGCCTGCACAAACTGTCAGACAGTATCTGAAACACCATAGCAACAGCCTGTTCGATTAGTCTCCCCCTCCTATCAAGTAAGTTATGCACAAGAGAATCGTTTGCTGGAAATATAGCTGCAGACATCCAGATGCAGGGGAACATTTGTTATGATTAAACTTGCTAGTGAGCTCTTGTGTGTGCGTGTGAGAAAGCGAGAGCGTTTCTGGCAATGTTTGTATTTTAACACAAAAATACATTAATCTGAAACACATTGATCCACCTTCAGCCTCTGTATGTCGGAGTTTTCAGAGGAAAATTTACTGACAAATGTCAATGCTCTGACCTGACAAAACTTGACCAAGGAGTGTGAGCACGAAACCCGCGAGCTTTGGTCTTGCGTTGTAAAGTATGCAGTCGTAGGCTACAACGTTAGCTTACATTTTTCAGTTGTACAGTGTTTTCACAGCTTTAGTAGTTCAACTACTTGAATCACATTGTAATTTAAAAGTTTGTCACACTACCAGCAAGCAAGCAACATGTTTCTGATAGATCAATTACATGATGTTTATTCCTCTCAAACACTGGAGAGAACAGAGGCATCAGAGTTTGACTGTGGACTGATTGATTGATCTGTTTGATCTCACCTGATCAAATTCTTCTCCTCTGGCTGTCCTCATCAAATCAACATCCTCATCGTAATCTGACAGATCCTGTAAGAAGAGAAACTTGAGCTTTTTGTCACAGCTTTGGAAAGTTTGAGAAAGCAAGATATTAACTGACCAGCTCTCCTTCATATGCAGGTTTCATTCTCACCATCTCCAAGCTCGCCCTGAGAGGAGGAAATGTCAGTAAAAAGGTCTTGAGACAGTCAGTTTCTTCAAAGTGAGGTAAAGTGCCATATCATAAAATGTTACATATCTTTCACTGAGAACACTGAGGTCATGTGTTGTGTATGATAATGTATCTTTAACAACCTGAGGATGAACATGCAGTCTAAGTGCACTAAAGTTATGATCAGTTTTAAAAGGATGGTTGAAACATTTTTACTGTACTGAACATATAAAAGGTTTGACTCTGAAATGCCGCAATGCCTTGAAACATTAGTCTTTTGCACCTAAATAAATTTGCCTTAAGTGCTCCGGTACTTTCTTTGGATCCAGTCTGAGAGAAGGAGTCCACTGAATCATATTTTGATCGTCTAATGTTGTTCACTGAGAGCACAGACCTCAATTTGTAAAGTAGCTGAAACGCAAGAGTTTCTTTCAACTTATTTAAATTCTTCCTTTGAATTTGAACAAAGAATTTATACAAAGCCAATTCCTAAAAGTTCGGATTTTGTGTAAAATGTAATGTCACATATTAATCTCCTTTTCAACCAGTTTAAAGAAGTCTCAGAGCTCCCCAAAACATGTGAAGTTTCTTGTTAAAAATCATATATAATCATATTTGATCATGCCTATAAACACCTCTATGTCAGCCGTGCTCAGAACAGGCTGTTTCTGTGTCTGTAGCTTTAAATGCTAGTGACCTGTGTTCGACCACGCCCCTCAGGAGAGCTTGGGTGGTTCGGGCTTTCTCGCATCATGCTCAATTGTTTATGGTGAGAAGGCAGACTCAGAGAGCAGAACAAACACCTAGCTGTGGGGGTGTCACCCACCTTGGGAAGGGTTTACTTCCCCTTTTGATGTCAAACATAATATGTCACCTTGAAATAAAAACACAATGTAAAGATTTTCAAAACATTGAAAACCCCATTTCATTGAAAATAGTACAACTACAGCATGTCAAATGTTGAAACCCAGCCCAGTTCGATTTGTTGCTTTCAACATGTTTCCAAAAAGTCGGGAAAGGGTCATGTTTAACCACTGTGTTGCATCACTTTTTCCTTTTAACTGCACTCTGTTCACTTTGTGAAACTAAGGAGACATGTCTCTGACATTTTGAAAGTGGAAGTTTTACCATTCTTACTTAATGTAGGATTTTTATTACACAGCATTAAGGAGCTTGTTTTCAGACGCTTTGACGTCTTCTGTCATTTCACATTGTGGGTCTATCTCACAGTAACTGTCAGTTGTCTTAAGATGGCAAAGAATACTCCCAAAATGATCAACTTTCTGTTTTTGTCATTGTATCCAAAATAATCTCGATCAAGGCCTCCAATTACCCCAACACTTTTACTACAACATGTATTTATTACTACTACTGCAATATAACTCTGGCACTTTGTATTCATTTATGTACTAGGTGTGATGTGGATGTTTTTTTTTGTTTTTTTTAATGTGCAAATGTTTTTGATATTGTACGCAAGTGTCATGTGTCTATTCACTTCAATGCACCAACAAGGTTGAGTGATCTAAATCTCATTGTGACCTGTCATAAAATGACAATCAAGATCTTCAACTTGGTTATTTGGACCTCAAACAAAACATTTTTTTTCCATTTTCAACATGTCGTGCACCATTTTGAAAGGTTGCTGTTTATAAATTTTGAATTAAAGCTGCTGTATTGGAATAACGGCTATTACTCCTTTTAATTGCAGATAGTGGATTAGCATTCAGCATGTTGTTCTTGCACAATAAGAGAAAAAATGCTGACTAAGTATCAAGTAAGTCCAACTGACAAAAGGAAGTAGCAGCTTCATAGGAAACGGGTCATTATTCAAAAAGCATCAGACATTAACCAAGAACAGACTCACATAGACTTCTCACCAAACTGCCTTCGCCCTGAAAGAAAAAGAAAAAACTCAAAGTTAAAGTGGCAGTGAGGAGGCAGTGACAGCAGATAAAAACTGGACATGATGCAAACTCACTGAACACTACTCCAACCCAACAACAAACAGAGACCAGGAGAACCAGAAATGTAAAACTTCCAAAGACAACGGCCACACCCAGGAAGGGGAGACGATTCAGAACTTCTTTAACCAGATACCTCCTCGTGCTGCTAATGGCGGTGGCGTTATCAAAGCTGTCAGACACCTCACAGTGGTACGTCCCAGCGCTGCTCGTCCCCACAGAGAGCAGAAGAACGGACTGCTCTGGAGGCTGGTGCACCACATAGTAAAAGCTTCCTCGGTCATGTAGGAGGGTTTTATTGAGGAACCATTGGTACAGAGGATGGGTTCCCTTTACAGCCTTGCAGTAGAGCCTCAGGCCGATCACAGCGTAGTTTTCTCCAACGTCAGTGTCGTAGTGCATCGTCACAGGCCCTCCAACAGGGACTGTTGGATCACAAAAGACATCATGGACATTGAAAAAGTCATTTTTACCACAAACTATTTATTTTTTTAATTCACGTACCAACTTCCAGAGGAATCCGTTTACTGAATGCAATCTCGTCTCCATTGTTAGCCTGGCACTGAAGCCATCCCAAATGTTGGCCCAAGACCAAGGGGACCTTAAATTCTGCATTTCTTTCGCCAACGGTTGTATTAGCAACCAGTTCAGTCCTGTTATAAAGTGAAAAGGTGACAGGCAGAGTCCCTTTTGTTGACTGACAGGTTACCACAGCAGAATAGTTGTGGGAATCCTCCTTTAACACGCTGAAGGAGATGTCGGGGTGGGACACCATTTCTGTGGAAGGATGATGCAGAGTGTTATTAAGAAAACGCTCAAATCTGAGAAGAATGCAGTCTCAGAGTTTATTGACAACCTTTCACTGTAATCAGGACTTCAGAGCTGTTGGAGGTGAAGACATCTGTGCCATTGAAGGTGTTGGTGGCCACACACATGTACGACCCGCTGTCTTGAGAGGTTGTTCTGAAAGTGATATGGATAATTATGTCAGTAAAATTTCATGTGCCTTCTTTTAACTCATCTGTTTTGAATATATTAAGGCTAAGAGTTATGCACTATTAGGGTTGTTGCTGATCTGATTGTCAAGCAGGCTTGTAGTAGTTCCTCTGCTCCACATCTTTGCTGTAGATGGACTGATCTAAAGGTTGGTGAAGAGAGCATTTCCAATATGGCAACCGCCATCATTGGGCTTCATAACATGACTTTAGAAACCAATGGGGGGTGTCACCGAGACTATGTCCATGACTTGGCCAAACCTCATTCACCAAACCTCCTAATAATAACTTTGGAGATGCATGATGCACACTGGCTCAAAAGATCTTTCCTGTCTACGTACATATTTAAAGCTACATCTGAAAATGTAGTTTGAGTGTCAATTGTTAGCTTTTAATTTGAAAAATTCACAACTGACTTATAGCTGACGTTTAGCTGAATCCAGAGTTTCATTCTGTTTAAATTTCTTTACTACCTGGGGCGCTAGTGGCCTTGTGGTAAATTAGTGTGCTCTGTGTACAGAGCTTATAATCCTCAAGGCGGGTCACTCTGGTTCAAATCCTTTGTCGCATGTCATTCCACACTCTCACTCTCTCCTTGATTTCTAACTGTATCCACCCTCCTGTCACTTGCATAAAGGCACAAGAGGCCCACAAATAAATCTAAAAAAGAAATACACTTTACTACCTGCAGTTCAGCTTTGCTACCAATAAACTGATAAATATTTAAACAGCTTCCAAATAGCAAACTACAAGCAGCAATGAAGCAGTCTCACCTGGTGATCAGGAGTTTTTCTCCTTCAGCTCTGTGATGGGGCGACTGAGAGACAGGCTGACCGTTCAGCAGCCAGGTGTAGGAAACGTGATTTCCTGCAATAAGTTTACAATGTAGCTCCAAAATCTTCCCCTCAAAGAACTCCATGTGACCAGAATCGACAAAAACCTGTGCGCCTTTCACCGGTACTACAGGACAGAAACAGAAACAGACTGAGTTCAGCTCTTCTCATCATGAAGTTCATGATTTATTTTTATTGCAGACATTCTCACCATGCTCCTTTTCTTATAAATGAATACTTAAATTATTAAGTATGCCAGCATGCTGTAATTCTTATTGTTAGCATGTTTGTGTTTGGTTAAAGTCGCAAACTCCTCAAATGTTGTTAAAAGTGTGCAGAAAAATGCAATTTCTTGAGTGTCCACTTGAGGCCGGCTATAAAAGCCTCAGAGGTCCCATTAACACCAATAATAAATTTTTATATATATATATATATCTCTCTTTGGCTAGCTTTAATTATAAGAACTCTGTAACTTGTTTTTGAAAAGTGCTATAAATAACGTTATGATTATTATTCTCCATTCTTTATACAGTCTATTGTTTCATGTTAGCATCTTGAGCTAACAATAAAATCTTTTTTTTTCCCAAGTATTGCCTCAAACAGCTGCTATGAGGCTGTAGCAAAGGTAGATGATCCCACTGATGTCATGTCGGTTGCAGCCAAACTTTGCAAACCACTCATTGAGTTTTGTTCCAATAGAACATGATAGATATAGTTTAAGAGTCAGATAAAAAAAGCCATGTACATATGAGACTCACCAACAACTCTCAGGTGGCGTGTGTAGCTGACCGTGGGCTCAATCTTGGAGTTGTTCTGGGCTTTGGCCACACACTCCAGGTTTCCCTCATGGTACTGTCTGATGAATATGGGAAAGGTCGCAGTCTCCCCTGCCAGAGCGGTGTATTCAGCCAAAAGCCTCTCACGGTTCCCCTCCCTGGAAATGGTTCATATAGATTACTATATCGTTAGATGTAAGGGTTGGATTATAGTGAACAAATACTCACTTATATAACTGCAGCAGGATGGATTCATTTTTGGGATAGGTGTTAAGTTTACATTCAATATCTACCACACTTCTCAGCAGAGCCTCGGGTGGGCTAAACAGTTGTGGACGCCCCAAAAATGACTGAACTATAAATAAAAGGAAACCAGACAAATCAAAAACACAACAGACAGACTAATTAACTACAAAATGGGTTATATTAATTAATAATACACGCAGTAACACACTCTCAAACACTGCAACTGACTTACTGTTCTCCTGGCTACAGTAGCACAGCCCTGTGGCGAGGGGAAGACATCAAACATAATCAGAAGTTTCAAATAACAAAATATAAATTGTGCCACAGTGTGTATCATGTCTTGTGTATCAGCTTACCCAGTGTGATCAGAAGGACAGAAGCAAACATCCTTGAAGAAAAACATGTGTACCTAAAGTAAAGATAGTTACACTTCGGTGTGTGTTAAAGACGTTTTGATGTGACGGAGGTTTGAAGCGCTGTTGGTGGCGAGAGATAGACACACACACTTAAGACACATGTGCAAGTAGCTGATAGTGACAAAGTATACCTCAATATCACACACTCCCTCTCTGTAACATTACAAGTCAATTTTTCATTGGTTTGATAAAGAAAAAAATAAAGCATATTTTTAGTTTGAGTTTTTATTTGAAAAAAAAAACCATGGCTGTACATTTTCCAAGAATCTATCACTCACTCTTTGATTAAATGTTTCACCTGTTTCTTCTAAGCAACATGATGAACACATGAAAGTTACATTAGACGCATCATTCTGCAGAGCTACTTCCACCTATCTGCAGATGTTAAATTAACACATTTTAGAACGAGGTGATACATGTGAATGATGAAGTGCAGCTCCTTCTGAGTCAAACTGTGACCTCTGTGGCCTGTAAACAGAGACAGAGAACAGTCATGATTTCTTTTATCACACAGACATGATCAATAGATTTTAATTTAAAGAACCCTGTCATTGTAAAACATATTCTTATTTAACATCCTCTAAAACTAGCCCCATTGTAGCATCATACTATGTAGTTCTTTCTTGGAAACTGTCCGTAAACCATTAGGAAAATACAGACCCTGTTAAACACCCTGCACATCAAAACTCCTGTGAGGATTATCTTCTCAACTCTATATGAGCTTCAAAAGAAGATCAGGAAGAAGATTGATTATTTCTATAAAGATATTTTTAATGTGTGTTGGCGCGGTCCCTGGGTTGGGGGACAGATAGGGAGATTAACAGCATGCTGCAAAACAGCCCTTGTTTACGTTTTCGCCCTGCAAAGATCACAGTGAGTGATTCATTTCGCTGTCAAAAGACAGCAGTAGGGAATTTTTCAGAAAACACCACATGTACAGGACAAGATCAACAAAGAGATAACCGTACTGCTTTGTCAACACAAACCGAAAGATCGTCACAGGAGTTTCAGCTCACATCAGCTCCTTTTAAAGACATTATATGAGACTAATAGGCCTGTCAAGTACAGTGTTACAGGTAAATGTGAAATATTTAATAGATTAATGTGATCGTGACGGCTTGCAGTGACGAGTATGTGTTTTCAGGACAGTATACCTGATTCTGAACATCATGGCTGTCATCCTGTCTGACTCCTGACTGGGATGTGGGTGCAGACATTGTGGGCACATCAGGACCAGCACTGAAAGGTACAAACACTGTTGAGCAGCATCACTTTGGTTACAGGACAAAAAACGTACTAAAGCTCGATAAAGTCATAACTCACTGTGATGAAGAAATACGGGCCTGAGCTGTGAAAGAAATGTGGCGACATGAGCATTCAACGTATAAATGTAGTTAATAGATTTCTCTCTCACACACAGGCACACACCTTGCTCGTTGTTAAAGGTTTTGTAAGTAAAGCCTGCTCCCACGATCAGCGTCAGTAGAAGAAAGCAGCAGAACGCCACGGTAATGACCTCCAGGGGGGTCATGAAAACCTCTTTGGAGGAGAAGAAACAGCGATATATTTTATTATGTAGAGCCAGCAAGTACGCCATGTAGACACAGAATATTTGACTCAGTGTAGAGTGTGTGGAGTTACAGGTCCTGTCTTTTAAAAAGTAAAAAGTATGATGATGTTAAGAGCGAAGTGATTCAACACTAAAGGAAATTTAAAGAGGCCCATTTTGACGAGTAAACAAGTAGCAAAAAGACTACTTGTGTCACATATTTATTGATATAGCCCTTCACACTGTCGGACTTACAATGAACTTACTAGTAATGTTTTGGTAGGAAAGCATTGCCAATAAATGTACGTTTGCAAGTTAAACAGTTAAAAGTAGATATGATAAGTGGTGATAGAAAGGGTAAATAATAAAATGAATCTGTGTCAGTGCTCACATACATCATGCCACCCTCTTTATAAGTCAGTGCACCAACTGGGTCACCCCAGTGAAAAAAGTCTGGACAGGCCCCTGCTGGCCTGCCTCAATGCATCAACAAGAGTCTAGTACACCGCTGAACCTGGCCAAGACACAATGTGGACACAATACTCTGTTCAAAGACAACATTTTCCACTTTGGTATCACACAGATTGCAACAAACTTAATACAATATGTTGTTTAGTGAGCTGTTGCTGGAAGGTAGATTGTAGACAGAGACTAGATATTACCCTCTCCTTATACTAGAGTGCGCTACTGCCAACAGTAGCCAAATATCCAATACGAATATATCAAAAAAAGTTAAACTTCTTCTGTTTGGCACACTCTTACTCCACACCTAGTCTTGAATTTTTCACCTGAGACTCGAACCAGGACAGCGGCACTCTCCACCCAGGGCCCGGAGTCATCGTAGCTGTTCCTCACCCTGCAGCGATAATACCCAGACTCCTCTGGGCCAAGCTTGGCCAGAATAAGAGTTTGACTCTTGCTGGCTAGGACATAGTGAGACAAGATAGGTTGAGTCTGAGTGCCCTCATGTGAGAGAAGGACAGTGTCGTTGAAGAGCCAGGAGATGTGAGGAAAAGTTCCTCTGCTGATTTCACAGTTCAGTGTTGCTGCGGTGGCCAGCTGAGAGTCAAATCTGTAGAGATATTCAACTTCCACTCTGACTTCACCTCCGACTGGGACTGGAAAGGAGGAGATGAAGATGAATAGAAAGCAAAGCTAAAAGTAAGGATCACTATCAGACACATGTATGTGTATATGTTTTCATGCATCTGTGTATCTCATACCCACTTCCAGAGTCACAGGCTCACTCATCAGCTCCTGCACATCAGTTTTCACCTGACAACGAGCCACGCCCATGTCCATCCCCGGTACCAGCGCGACAGGGAACCAGGCAAAAAGAGACTCAGTTGCTGTCACAGACCCTTCCTCCCTGTCATCTAGTAGAAGAGTGAAGTTCACCGGACGACTCCCTCTTGTTGACCAGCAGGTCACGTTGCCACGGTAACTGTCTCCCTCCTTGAAGATGGAGAAAGAGATCCTTGGTTTTGAAACGTAGACTGGTGGAGGAATAAAGAAGGGAAAGGAATGGAAAAAGAGAATGCTGAAAAAAAATCACCCAACAGCTTAGCATGAGTTTGTAAACCAGCAGTGTGTGTCCAAAAGTATGTTGACATTGATGAATATTCTTGTTTGTACAGAAGAGAATTAGGGCCGCTGAATTTTTATTTTCACAGATCTGACTCTTTTTAAATTTCTGAGTTTAAAGCAACAATATTTAATAATAAATGTTGTTTATAAAGAGCTTGTCAGGATCTCATAGACACTGTATATTAGTTCAAATTTAAAACACGTAGACTAGTTGAGGTATGTTTGTGATGTTCTAAACTTATTAAATTGTTTTTAAAGGTTTATTTTTGGGCTCACTAACCACTAGGCTACAGGCGCCCCAGGTTCCAAACTTATAAACGTGTTTTGATCAACTCTTAATATCATAAAGGAAAGAGGCAACTCTGTGGTACGATGGATTAATTCATTTGTTTGTATGCAAACCAGAGACAGAACTCGGGTTAGATGAGTTTCTGCAACCGGAAAAGCTGCTAAACACGAGACAACGATGTCACACGATAACATTTGTTGTGAATAATATGTGCAAGGATGTACACTTTACGTCCTACTCAGTCATCCTCTCTTCTTCTCTTCTAAGATTCACGGGATAACTAGAAGGAATTAGCATATTAGTCAGAATTCAGATTTGAAAAGTAACCCATTCTCCCTAATCCTCTGCTGTATATCTGAGACAGATTTTTCTATTCAGACTCGTACCTTTGACCGTCAGCAGCACCTCTGAACTGCTGGAAAACCTCTTCTTGTCATGTACTTGGGACCATGCCATGCAGTAATAGTTCCCAGCATGCTCTAGGGTCACATTCTCCAGCACTAGCTCGTTCCCAGCAAGGTGTGTGAAGGGAGAGTCTGAATGTGTTAACTCTGTCCTGTTGAAAAACCAGGTGTAGTGCAGGTGGGAGCCCTTTGTGACGTTGCAGCTCAGAAAAACATATGACCCCTCGTATGCGACGGGGGGGAAGGGTTTAGAAATGACTCTGGTATTTGATGCTGGAGCTGTAAGTGAGGAAATGATGGAGGAAAGGAGAGTAGAGGAAGAGATTATGTGATGGTAGGGTTTTCACCTATAAAAAAAATGTTCAAACTCTTAAAAGCTGTGTCAGTAAGTTTTACTCACTGACTACACTCAGCTGGATGCTTTTGCTGACTCCTGTCCTCCCGCCTGCTGTCGCCCTACAGTGATATGACCCCTCTGACGCTGCAGTGACCTTTAGGGAAAATGATGCAGGAGTGTCACCTTGATCATCTATGCCTGTGGAGATCAGGACACCACCGTCGCTCAACAGCTCGTAGGTGACTGGGGGAAGGGAATCCGATGCTATACACTGGAAAGTCACCTTCGAGCCATGATACGCCAATTCAGGACCAGTCAGCACTGGATGAAGAGAGGCTGATCCCCCTGAAGAAAGACATGAAACACAGAGTTTACCAGAAAACTTTTTTTTTAATTAGCAAAAAACACAAATGAAATTAATTTATGCAATGCAGTCATATCAAAGAATAACAAGCTCCTACATAAACAGCTTTCTTTTTAGAAAATATCAGAAGAGATCTGAATCAGCGAGGACAAACAAAAAATATCTCTGCAAACTGAACTAAGCCAAACAAGAACTTACTTATCTTGACGACCAAACTCGCCAGAGCTAAACAAAACAAAACACAACAAAAATAAGAACTTTTTTTTATGTTGAATGGTTCATTCATGTTGCCATTTTAAATCAAATATGACAAACTCACCCAATATTGGCAGCAAATAAGAGTGTAGATTCTTCATAGCAGTGCTGTGCATTTTTCTTTGACATGGTTTGGCGTGTGCTTGCATGTGTGGATTTAGTGTGTGCTTAAAAGCTATGGGTGTCAACACATGTTGCAAGTAGATAACATGTTAGGCTGCATGTTTGGTTTTAATTTTGACGACCAATGAGATGTTGGACACAGACAAGCTTAAAATGCACAAACTATCAAATGTTTAATGAGCAGGATATTTATAACAAAAAAACATAGAGAAAGTATATTAAAGCATTTGCATGAATTATGCATTCACTTATAAACATTTAAAGGTTTAAACACTGGCTTTAAAATAAGCTTAAAGCTCCTGTAAATAGTTTTTAGCTGGTTGTGAAACAGGCAGATATTAATACTGTTGCCTCTTCATGAAGTTCAAAAGCAAACAAGACCATAATAGATAAGACTGACTATTTCTGAAGAGTTATTTTTAATGCCTGAAACTTCTGCTAGGGTTAGGTGTCGGCCAAGGTGATTAACATCATGCTGCCTCTCCCTCATTTTTTTTTTCACTGATATGATACATTTGACTGCCTAAAAAAAGCAGGAAGCAACATTTTGTAAAAAACAACAACAAAAAAAAACACTATTAAAGATGTACAGTTCAAAATCACTAAAGGCATAAAATGTGCTGCTTTGTCCACAAAATCAACACAAACCACAAGTTCCCACAGAAGCTTTAACAAACTCAAGGCTAAACTCTCCCCCCCCCCCCCTCCCCCACATACACACAACTTTTCAATATGACAGAAAATTGACAAATTGGACAAAAAATATGAACTTTAAAACATTTCACAGCATTGCCTTTTTCATCTCTGTATGTCATGTAACTGAAATGTGAGAGTTCATCAACCTAATACGTTTTTTAATCGAGCCCCTGCAGTCTTTCACTCAGCTGCTGTCCGACTAAAAAGCCTTTATATTTCTAATGAAAGTCTCTGGATGTAAAGATGGAGAGGCCACACAGAGTGGACTCTGTATTCACTCTGTAGGAGATGAGGGAGGGTCCTCTTGGATGTCGACAGAGAGGACCCTGTAGTTGTTTCTTTTACCTCTGAGTATGGTGGCATGCTGTTTGACCAGGAAGCGTTTATCTGAGCTGCTCTGTGAGGAAAACACACACACACACACACATATATTTACACACACGACCTGCATACAGATTCTCAAGCAGAGCAGAACACACTAATACACCAAAGTAATAATGATTCAAAGGAACCAATCAAATCAACGAGCAGTATTTCCTTATCGTCTTCCTGCGACTGATTTGTAAGTATGTACGATGTTTGACGACATGTGACTCACCATAACCAGCATGTCCTTCAGCCTCTCGATGGCCTTCTGATTGGCTTGTCTCCGTGACACGAATGAGGTTAAGATTATACTGTGGAAATACATTTGATTCATGTTACATTCAAAGACCAACAAATCACATGAAAGTACAGCTCATGTTCATCAATGATTATTTCTATTCACCAACGTGTACACATGCAGCTCCTTTTTCGTCGCACCAAAAGGTTGAAACAGTTTAAAAGTAGCTTTACAAAATGAAAAGCACAACAACACTTTGATACAGAGTTAGCCTTTTAGTAAACCTGCTGCTGCTTTGGATACTTACACCTCAGCGAGTATGAGCGGCAGGGCGAAGGCCTCAGAGGCCAGGTAGCGGAGAGTACTCTGTGCCAGACTGGGGAGGCTGTCCACACAATCTCCTGCCACAGTAAGGACAGTCTTATCATTCCCAAATGGACCACAGGAAGACCTGACGGAGACCAGGAAGGACAAATAGGAGAAACTGGCATTACAGAAAAGCTATTAAGTTTCGATGACACTAACACATGCGTATGGTTAGACACGGTAAGTAAGTAGGCTTTCAATAAATAATGGTAAAATTGCAGTTAAAGTCGACGTACAAATTCTTGTCAGGTGTAAGTTCTTGCTGGTGGAGGTTGAGTCCCAGTGTGACTGCGGCCATGAGGAGACCGAGCAGCAACATGAAGTGGAATAAAACGGAGGAGCTGGAACCACGAAACATCCTCTGCTCGGCCACACAGCACTGCAGGACTGTGAACTGTGGACAGCGTCAGAAAGAGAGAGAGAGAGAGAGAGAGAGACCATGAATACAACTGTGGTCACTAGTACTTCTCCATACCTCACTACAGAACCATGGAATGGTCAAAGAGAGAAAGAGGGAGTGAAAGAAAAATATAGAATATGGAGAAAAAAAAGCATCATTCTGGTTTTTAACTGTGACACAGAATGGAGGATAATTTCAGGATTATAACTGGTTTGAATAAAATAAATAATAGTTATAATTGAATATCTTAAAGCTGAATACTATACTCTCAGTCTTAATGTCAGGACATTGTTAGCTTTAAGACTGTAAACAGAGGTAGCAAACGGCATGGCTGACTGCTCTGTGTCTCAGTTATTTACAAAAAAAAAACATTTTTATTGTGAATAACTGAAATACAGAGATAACTGCTTTGTGGTTGGCGACCGGTGGCGATTCTAGAGTCTGTTGGGGCCCTAGGCAATTACCAATTGGGTGGCCCTCCAACCAGCGTTCACCAGGTCATCAAAAGTGAGTGCTGTCAGATGGGGCCCCCTGAGGGACGTTTCCTTCAATCATTGCAAAATTTGTACATTTTCATCCCCTTCCGGTCTGGGCCACAAGCAGTTGCCTACCTTGCCTGTTTACAAGCAGCGCCTCTGTTTGCGACAACAACTTGCTACACTGCCCTAGACATTGGGTTGCACTTTACTTCCTTAAACGAAACACAATATTTTTTTTTTACTGTGATTTTGAATAATAATTCTGTGTAGAGTTTGCATGTTTTCCTCTGCATGGGTTCTCTCCAGGTACTCTGGCTTCATCCCACTGACCAAAGACGGACTCGATAGGTTAATTGATGACTCTAATTTGCTCCTAGGTTTGCATGTGTGACTGGTTGTTTGTCTCTATTGGGTATGTGCCAAATTAAGCCTCCATAGTGCGCATTTGAAGGCCGATTATGTCACTGTAGTGCGTCTACTGCTTTCCCATTTTGAAGGCTCAGTCAAATTCAGCCGACAATTGCGCCCTTCTGTCCCCAGCCAATCAAGGATCCATTCGGTGCATCCTTCCCACACTGAACAGCACATCCCACAACTCTTTGCTCACCTTTTTTGTGTGTCGAAACCTTGATTTATAATCAGTCTGATGTAACAATTCTGAATTGGTAAACATTATACAATTACTTTAAGTCATTGTTCTGTGACATCTTGGTACATTCAAGGGGAGAGGAAGAGTTAATTATTTTACAACTGATGGTGTATAACGATCATGTTCCCAACAACCTTCTTTATGTAGAAGCTGGCCGTCAGTGTCACAGTTCCTATCAGAGGCAGCAGAGGGCAGTAAAAGACTCCCACCCAGGACACCGTCTGAATGTACACCAGATCCAACACATTGAAAGTGATCAAGAAGCGCTGTTTCCCCATCAACCGGGCCAGCAAGGACGAGGGCAACTTCTCCTTCACCAGCCTGTCAGACAGAGGGAAGAAAGAGCTTGTGAGTATTTGGTACATAATGTGACCAAGTTTCAATTTCCCCTGAAATCTCAAACATTGATATTTCCATATAAAACCAAAACTGATGACTAATAAAGAAAGAGACTGATCATTTTCAAACAAACCCACATTCTGGGGTAGTTCAAGAAGAAGGCGGTGCAGAAAGTGGTGAGGAAGTTGAAGATACACAGCTTGTACATCTCTCTGCCAAACTTGTTCTGTCTGCACTGAAAAACATTCTGTGGAGAAGCAAAAAACATGAGAAGAGAGCCTGAAAACCACATACATCAGTCCCAAATGTCAGGACAGCAGAATGCATCGCACTGTCTCACCAAAGCTCAGTCTGCAGAATCTCACTCTTAACTCACTTGCTCAGGTTCTTTGGTAGAGAAGATGAAAAATAAGAAGATCCCCAGTGAGGTGAGTTTCAGGAAGATGCTCCTGAAGAGAAGAACCAATGAATTCATGGAGCTGTGTGTGTGTGTGTGTGTGTGTGTGTGTGTGTGTGTGTGTGTGTGTGTGTGTGTGTTTTTCTACTTTGCATCTTACCTCACAAGCGTTGCATTGACCTGCGTTGTGAAAGAGTAGTCTTCAAAAGATGAAATCTTACGGAAGATGAGAGGAAGCACCAGGTTGATGGAGGTGATGGTAATGGAAGGAAGGTACTGGAGGAGCAGACTGACCAACCAGTTGTGCTTAATCTAAAAAACAGTCAAGGGTGACAGATGTAAACTGTATAAACACCAATAACAGGACAAAGGTCTTCAACTATAGAAAATAACAGATGTTCTTACTTCCTCCTGTGATTTCCTTGTGGCGTAGTAGATAAGACAGAATGCTCCGCCCAGCAGAGACAGAATGAGCACGTTGAGGATGAACCGGAGGAGGTACAGAAACACTCTCTGTCCCAGAGTCCTCTGCTCCTCACGCAGAGAGAAACGCTGCTCATCCAGGAACAGCTGAGGAGGAAAAAGAAACACATAAAAGGAGCCACATGTAACCCTCCCACTTAGCGTTTAAAATGGGTCCTGGAGTCCAAATTCAAAACATTGAAGAGAACTGTCTCCCCCTGAAATTTAAATGCAGAGGCTTTTTAGGTCAGGTAGAATGAGTTATATCTGAACCAGTCCATTGCTGCCAAACCTCTTGGTTTGCCCTTTGCCTGGCAAACTGAGGGGCGTCCAAAACGGCCATGTGGGAGTGTCTTAAAACCACCTACCTTCTCTGGTCAAAACAAAAACAGATCGTTCAGGACCAGAATCTAAACTTAGAAGGAGGACATACTGGCTGCTGCGTTGTTGTCAGGGAAGCCAGCACTTCAACACAGCATGTTTCCTTAAAGTCTGATGATGTAGTAAGGTCAATTTATGATTTAAATCAGGAGATATCTTACATATTGGACCTTGAAATAAACCAAAGCATCATAACAGCAGTATACACACAAAAAAAACATATGCTTGTATCTCACTTCTTTAACATTTTAAGACTGAATTTGAGATGAAAGGTTGAGATGAATTTGCATTTATTTAAAACAAAAAACTCTCCTAGTCATAACTAATTTATAATTTTGCTGTTTTGTCAACACTGCATTTGCTTTTTATTCGAGGCTGAACCAGGAAGTGAACCAGGGACCTTCACTGTAACTTGCTCTATGTTGCCACTTTGTAGAGTGTAGTCTTCATTATATATCCATATTTGTCCTTTTCATTTATGATTTTAATTTTGATTGTGTAATTTTTTTTTTTTTAAAGTTGGAATTTTATTAACACAGAATACTGTGTTATCACAACTGGTTTAAAGTGATTATAAGTAACTCTGACTTATTGTTTTTACACTGTGAAGAACTTCAAAGTAAAAAACAGGTTTTCCTTTAGTAAGAAATATATAAAGCATATAATTTCAATAAGATAATAGCATAAGATACTGTATATTACAATTGTCTTCACAGCTTTTTAGCTTGTTTTACAAAAAGTTTTGAAACACACCAAGTTTATTTAAACCCCTGCATCCTTGAACACACTGAATTTCTCACCCGGCACGAGCAATCTCCCCTTTTAAGCCCTCCTGTTAGGCTATACACTAAAGTGTTTGTGTGGATATTTTTTTAACAGAAGCAGTGAGATAAACCCTGTGCTCAACCATCCACAGTGGTTGGAAGATATAATTGTATATTAGCTGTTGTTAATGGTCATAACAAAAGCAAAAAAGACTTGCTGCAAATAAAACTGTTGAAGTGCGCATCTGTAGAAATTTTGCTTGGGATTTAAATTTAAAGGGTAAATGCAGAGGCATAACTGATGAAGGTGACCAAAAAATCAGAGGTAAAGTTTTTGCATGCATGCATGTGTGCCTCCACTCACCTTGAGATCATTTCTGATGAAGCTGCGTTTGAGAGTAGCAGCGATGGGGTCCTGGATGGTGAAGTCCCAACCACAGAAGATCTTGTAGCTCATGTTCGTGCTGTAACGTCTCCCGAGCATCCAGGTGTGCTTGTAGCCAACTATCGTCCTATTAGAGGAGTGTATTGATATAAGGAGATTTAATCGACTTTCTTATAGATGACCATTTTAGAATATTTATTATTTGTAGATATATCCTTTCTGACCTGTGGACCACCATAATGAGACTGAGGAAGAGGATGGTGAGGATTCCAGCGAAGTACAACAGAGGTGTTTTCAGACACGGCTTATTCAGGGAACCGGGAGTATAAAAACCCAAGAAGACAGGAGAACGATCCAGGTACCCCTTTAGAGAAAGAGGAGAGAAATTAGATCACATAAAACGTACAAATTAAAAATACATACCATCAAGAGTCACTCTCAATTGTCAAGAAAAACTGGGATTTGGAAACAAATGATAATCAGCGGTCAGACTTTAAAGCATCGCCTCATCATCCATTTGTGCAAGGCATGGCCTTATTCAATATAAGACGGTGTTATATGTCTAAGGTTAAGCTTTCAATGTTTTTCCCTGGGAGTTAGTCCTATCTGTTACCAATGAAAGCCTGCCAGCCTCTATCACACATTTTCATCTTGTACGAGAATAACAATATTCTGATCTTCCATATTTAATGCATACTCAGTGATTGCAGGTTGAACCGTTGAACTATGCCCTTTTATTGGTCTTTTTAGCGTTGTGTCCAAGGATCTTATTCTGACAAAAGCACAGTTAAGCAGCTAGGCCAACTAAGCCCTTCTTACAAGGTGTCTCATTGAATTGGAAGAGGGAAAGCCCCTCTTTTTTGGCAGGTGGATTTGTGAGGTCATGCATTTTGTCGATATAAACGAGACAAGATGAGCTTTGTGGGAAGTTTCATGCAGTTTGACAACCTTTTATTTCTTATGTGGAACATTAGACCGAGCTGCATAACTCGAGACATGGTATTTCTTTGTATACGCACACTACTCTGATCGGGTGTTTTTTATTTTCTTCTTTTTTATTTCTCATTTTGCTGTGTTGTATTTGGTTGATTTTCTTTTTTGTTTAATTTTGATTCTTCCCCATTCATTATGGCTGTGACACTTATTTGTGCTGTATTTGTACTCTTTGTGTGAAAAATTCCATTTAAAACAAAGTGACAACAGAAAAAGAAGTAAGCATACAAACAGTTAAACAAACCCTCACCGATCCAAGGAAGAAATCCAGAACAGAGTCATCCTCTCCAAACCTCAGAGGTTCTGTTAAATCACAGAGAAAAACACTAAGTTGACACTGAATCGTTGTGAATTTAGTGAAATCTGTTATTACAGCTGACTCACTACTGCTGTTGCCCCTGCCATAAAATGCTGTAGGCCCCAGAATGAAGCCTGAGATAAGAGCGCAGTGAAGGAGGTTCAGGTAAATCAGATATCTGAGGAACACAAAGTAAGACTTCACGCCGAATCCAAACCTGCCTGAAACACAACAGTGACAAATAAAACAGGCATGTCAATTCTTCTGATCATGTTTAAAGGATAAAGGTAATAACACAACTCTACTTCGTATACATCAGGCTTTTCTTACCTTCGATGGTGTGAAGAGTGTGCTGCCATGGTAACAAGCCTGATAGAGCTCCTCCCATCTGTGCCCATACCCTCTTAGTGGCGATGTTCTGACTCCGCCTCCATGACTCCCAGCAACTAATTTTGCTTCTTTGCATATTCCTTCTGTCCCTAATCAGAGGATATTGGGTAATGAATCATAAATGATGTCTTAGTGATGTCATCAGGACTGGCTTTGATTCATTTTCTTCTCTAAGTGCTTTCATTACGGCAAAGTTCCAGTTTAAGGATGCATCCTTCGGAGGGTGCATATGAAGACCAATTATGCCACAGCAGCATGTCTAAGGCTGTCCCATTTCAAAGGCTCCTTCATATGGAGCTGCTAGGGACTTGGGTTGGAAACTAAGTTTCAACATATCCCAGATTCATTGTGCGCCAACGATATGATAATGATAAAACTTTAAATGATCTTTGAAAAAATAGGTTAAGTTACAAGACATTAGCTAGTGCAGCTGTTGAGGTTGCTAGGAGACAGGGGTGGCACAAACAAAATAGTAAGGGCAAGGGGAATTCTCTTTAGACCAGGTCGTCTTAGTTCAGCCTGAGCGGATAATGCAGGGCGCCGAGTCTGGGTCCTTCAAAGGATGCTGACCCCCCAAAATGAGACACAGCACATTCAAACACTGATGACAGAGGATGCTAAGGGCCCATCAGTATCAGCTCATCATACCCATTCACGCGCCACTAGCTATGCCACAGAGAGTTATTTGGAATTAGTGTCTTGCCAAAGGTCACTTGGACCACTAAATATCATTATCATAAAGTTTAATGCAAAAGAAGGTAGGGGGTAGATTTTAATGTGTGTGTTTCCCACCTGGCATTTCTTTTCCCCTGAATACACAGGACGAGGTTCCTGAGCGGCTGTGTAGATGTTTTGTCTCTGGGTCCCGGGGACAGCTGGCCATGGCTGACCCTCTTCCCCAGCTCTGGGCCACCCTGGTAGGCCTGGACCGGTCGGAGGGCCTGGACGCTGGGCAGCTGATCAAATATCTCAGTCTGATAGTACTCATAGGAGTCAGACGACTGAGAGCTCTCCTCTGTGGTGAGGAAGACACAATTTAATTCTGATATATGAATATTCACAAAAGAGCATGTTTACAGACAAGCTGTTTATAATGACAGAAATAGGGTAAAAGGACAAAGGTCACATCTTAATAGTGTATTGTTTTGCTTGACTAACATGCACTGAAAGTTTCACATTTTTGGTATTTTTATCTGATATTTCATTTGATTTCATGATTTGATATTTCCTTAATGAGTCTTAGAGTAAATAATAACAAAAAAGTTGAACCCCTCCTGATGCATTTGTATGAATTAGACCTGAGTAGGACTAACGTGTTGACATATAGCAGTGTTGCTACACTTTGCTTTTCTGTGTGGAGGATTCATGTAAGTGAAAAAAACGTCATATTCTGTTCATAAATAAATACATGAAGTACAGTAATACAGTATGTCTTATTTTTACTTTTTGAAAAAAACTTTATCCAATACACAGTATATTTTATGTACTGTTAAGGCTTTACCCAGCATAAAAAAAACATCCACATGTTTTAAGTGCAAATGCAGTGTTGAACAAGCAAAATATCATCTCACATTCAGAGGAAAAATGCACAGCCAATAGTTGTGTTATCGTTACCTGACAGGCATCTCAAGAAGCTGACAGAATTGTGCTCCTCCATCTTGTTTTCATGCACTTCCTCTTGAAAAAATGTTCAAACATCAATCTTCTTGCTTCAAGTCAACAAACATCCCAACCAATGCTGCACCTTAGAGCTCTACAAGGCAGTTACTTCCGCAATCTGCATCGCAACAGCCTCCTTTGCATTCACATGAACACTTAGGCCGAGACCCCAGAGAGGCTCATAGATGAGTCTGTGTTGTTCTTCAACTCCTGATGGTACAGCTCACTTTTTGGCAAGTGGAAAATCATTCTAATTATTGACTGACAGTTTGTGTAGCAGAACTTGAGAGCTCCCAGGAAATCACATGACAGGATGCAGAAAAAGGCGTCGCATTAGCAGCTGAAAATAGCTCATATACTTTCACAACATAACAACAAATGCTTACTCATGCACTGCACTGACAAAAAGTCTATCTCTACCTCAATGTGAATAATACAATGCAGACATATGTGCTTTTTAGTGTTATTTGATTAGTACAGGGTTAAATCCACAATTCTTATTTGTTATCTATTGGTTTACAGTGATATTATATTTTTGAATGGCTTTGGCTTGGAAATCAACAAAGGAAATATAAACATTTGGTTCAATATGATAAATTTGGATTGGATTAAATTTGGATTTTGTTTTGTATATTTTGTATAATTTGCCTCCATTCAGTCTAAGGTGTGGGAAGCAATGTCACACCCAAAAGTGAACTTCCCTATAACTGAGACAACTCATAAAGTGATAACATCCGTTATCATAATCTACCTTTTACATTACATTCATGTAAACAATCATCAGTTTAACATCACTGTGCAGTGTTTCATCATGTGGAAACTGACTTCTAATGTATGAGGCGATGTAGCAGAAAGGCTCCTTCTGCCCACTTTCTTCACCACAAACACAGTTGTTGAGGCTTCCACTTAGCCCCGTTAACAGAGAAACATGAGGTTGGGCATCACTTCTTTTGTGCTAGTTTGACAGTCTTGGTTTCAATTCATCTGAAATGTGAACTTGTAATTACCCTACATGGTCATGTTATTTGGAATACAGGTGCTGTTGTATTTAAAATAATTGAGCTTATCCTACTGTTTCAGGCTTTCCAAAAAAAATTGTTATGCAAGTAAAAGTCAAAATGTCTCAAGGTAGAAATGTTGCATTGTAAGTAGCATAAGTTCTGCATTCACAATTTATGTATTTACAATAAGAAATATTGGTCACAAATATAATCAAATGATAGCAACTAAAGTTTGTATAATAACTTAAAGACATGCCATATTTAGTAATGCCCCACTAAAACTATTTACCTGTTTTCAGAGATAGTCAGGGTGTTGCCAGGTAAGGGCTGGTGAGTAAAGAGGAAGGGCCAGCACACTTTGAGGTCAGGTGACACCCAGGTTGTTATTGTTATAGACCTAGTAGACCACTGTTTGTATTACCTTTTTATACTTTATTTATACTATAGCCTAAGTAAAGCAACGTCTGCTACTCTATTCTCCAGTGTTGCCTCAACAATTGTTGGTCATCTAAGTAATATAGCAATTAATTTGACTGCTGCTAAGATAAGTTCAGACAGTCTATTAAGTGTGGTTTCTATTGTTTTAGTAGACAAACACCGGTAGAGGGATTTCAATGATGAATAGGACTGTACCAAGAGAGGTAGCGTTACGGGGGTGATATATGCATTACCTCGTTGTCAAAAGAGAGTCATTGGGCTGAACGGGTTTTAGTTGCTGGTGGTATTTGTAAAAAAAAGATACTGCTTAAAACAAGGACTACAGGTTTCGTATGTGACTATGTTGCAATATTTTGTGTTGAAAAATATAGAAACGCAAACACCCCTTTGAGACATGGTTTGTCCGCCGCTGCCCGGGTTGTTGCGCTTGCATGCTGCTGTGAGTGACACAGAGGAGACTACAAACTCAACTGGTTTGACAAGTTATTGAACAGGTAGGTGGACTTTTTTATTTTTGCTTTCTCTGTCCAACTTTTTGGGCACTTTTCCCACCTAATTTAGCTCCGCTGTCTTTTTCTGTTGTTATCACCTCCAAAGTACAAAAACGACAACTTGACTGAAACTTGTTGACAGGTTGACAAACTCGCAGCTAGTCGTTGACATTCACGATTACATTTCTCTCCACAGTAGAAATAACACAATACAGAAAGTGTGTTTTAAATGAAAATTGAAAAGGGCTGCTGTTAGTCGATATATCATGCCAGCTTACTCAGCAGAAAGTCTGTAGAAGTAACAACAGATTCACAATCCGGGCTGAATGAACCACTGTGGTTTGTTGTAGGAACTACCTTGAACTCTTTTTTTGAGCGTTCTCGTTGAAACTCTAGGAATTTGTCCATGGAAAGATAGACACGGAGAGATATGTATTTCTTTCCAAGTTTCTGTGGTAACACGGGTTCACAGTTTCTGTCCCGTAGCCAACATTCAACCTATAATTTTGTCCTTTTCTTTTTGAAAAAGAAGAAAACGAGGTATGCAGTGCAGTGGGCCCCATAGTGCAGTAACAGTGTGATTGTGTGTGTGCATGCATGCCTGACTGTGTTAAAGCCAGCAGAGTCGTTTGAATTGCTTCACATTTTCTCTTTTGTCTGTTGTTCTCTGACTCCTCTGCTTGTCCTTTGTTTTGCTACGTTTTTTACTTACACAGAATTGCATGTTTGCTGCTTCAATCCTCTCCAATTTGTCTCTGTAGCCTCCTCTTTCCTGTGACTAACTTTGATGTCTGACTCATTACATGAGGGTACTAATCTTCATGTTGCTATGTTTACTTCAGCTTTGTGCCTCTCTGCTCCCTCTGTTGGTTTTTCTCAGCACTCTGGGAACTGATTGTCCTGCAGTTGTTGACAGCTGTCAGTCGAGAGATTCATTTACACCCCACCCTTCCCCTTAACCCCTTATGCCTTACACTCATATCTGCTGATAACAACTTTCTGGTTTATCCACTGGGAAATGTTAATGTCTGCCGTGTGTGACATTAGTCAGTGTTTACTTTTAGACAGGGATCCCTTCTTTGTTTCCAGATTCCTCTTCCGTTCTTGAAACTCCAATAACCATTTTCCTTGTTTGTTTCATTCTTCTTACTTCCTATTTTGAATGCAACTATGCTCTCTAAATACCTTGTAACCCAACATAAACCCACGCTGAACTCAACTGTATTCTGTTTTTCCCAAGATGTTTTATTTGGCAGTCTTGCAGCTTCTCTCTGACCCCCTGTCAGGCTGTTGAGTGTTCTTCTGCCCCCACAATATCTTGTTAAAGCTATACTGTCTCACAGGACTGCTTTAAAATCAGTTCTCAAGTAAACACACATTAAAAACGGCACAAAGAGTCACTATGAGGCTAAACACAATGTTAAAGAACGGCAAGTCCCCACAGAGATGCAGAGATGCATGACGTTTTTGTGTTTGTTGCTCTGCCCTGCAGCACTGAGAAACTGACTCACACAAAAACAGTTAGTCAAAAAACAAATGTGTGGACTGGACCTTTAAGAAAAAATGATCTCGGGAACCTCAGGTAATGAGAAAAGTCTGTTTGAGGGAAAAGCAGATGTGTGCTGTAGATTGCAGTTTTAGGGCCGGCAATGATTTAGCTCAGAAGAGGGATTAAGGTTGATTGTAGTAGAAGGACATTTTTGAGCTGTTCAGTCATGTAGTCAGTGTGTTGGCTGACATTCAGAGCTGCGCCCTGCTTCACATATATGCAGCTGGTATCAAATTCACCCATGAGTAGAACCAGAAAGACCTCCACTTCGAGCAGAAGTCTCAGTCTTTATTGTACCTAAATTTCTCACACATTGCATTTGTTTAGTCGTTTAAATATACATATAACGTAAATTGTCATTCACTCAGAATGCATTTCACAGATTACACAGAGAAACTTTTATCTGGGATGTTGTCAGTGCTGTTATCTGATGCATCTTTGCAATGTGTGTGTGGGTGCTCTGTGCATGTTATTGGTCTAGGATCCTCTTCCTGGGAAACAAAAGTTCCAGCATACTGGTTTTTAAACAACAGTTTTGTTTATAGGCATTGAGTAAGGGGATTTATCGGTACCCAGACTGAGACATAATCACATGCGTCTTGTTTCTGTTTTGGTAAGTGTGATAGTTTACCCTCATAGCTGGTTGAGGTCAGTGGAACAAGCAGCTCTCTGCACAGGTATGCGGTGGAAATACTCGTTGTTTTTACAGAGTATCAAACCTTGAGCCATCAGATGTTTCCACTAAGTTACAAAATCTCAAGAGGCACATTATCACTTTTGGAGCTGGTTGCATGTAAACAGGATGTGGCTCTGACTTAAATCTTTGTACTTACATATTCCTACCATGAACTTTACCAATACATAACATTGAACAGTGTAGTTGAATAAGATAGTAATGCTGGGATTTGTTTTACCTCTTTTTAGGAAAAGCTGTTACCATGATCACAGTGACATCAGATCACTGAGGCTGTTACTTAGAAACCTCTTTAATAACTTTATTTTTTTGCACAACAATTCAAATATCTTGGAGAAATCCATTATTTCCATACAAATTGTTTAAATGCATGCTAACAATTGCGCCAATCCAACAAACAAATATGAAACAGCGATCCGAAGAGTATTAGGAAGGCAAAAGTGTTGTCTAAGTGCATTTCACTGTCCATCTGTTTATTGTCTTATTTTATATTGTCTCAGGCATGAAGATAAACTCTGAGATCTAGTTTATGGCCAACTAGGACTTCCAAAGATCAGTCATTAAGCCAGTTTTATAGTTGTAAAAAAAAAAAAAGGCTGCTTCATCAAACACTTGAATAACTCTTTAAAGTGATTTAATCACTCAGCATGAACATCTGGATTTAATTTCCTTAAATCCTCCAAAACTCCACTAATGTTTTTTTTTTATATATAACTTATGTGTTTTAAACAACAAGACAAGCTGTCTCTGGGTCTTTGATGAAGGTTTTCTGTGCAGTTGTTGTACATAAGTGATGAAAGATTTCTGTACCAAAGTGATGGCCTTTAAAATACAATTGAACACAAGCAGACACCAGCCTGCTTCCTCCGAACCTCCCATGAGACACACTCTCTGACTGTAAACGCTGACAATGCATCATTCTGTCTATGGGAATGAATATTCATTTCACTGCTGACTTTTGGACATCTGACACTGACCACAGTCCTCATCACAAGCAGGGTAACAAAGGAGCTCATTTAAATCTCTAGTCCGATGACCTAATCCCTCAAATTCAGCAGTGAGATTTTCACGTAACATTGAGCAGAGAGGGCTGTGAGTGTAGGGAGAATGCAAAAAAATGGAGGTCTAGATTTTTAAACTTTGATGTGTGAGGTCTTCATGTCATTTGCTTACGGTTACAGGTAACAGTGTCAAGTCAGTTGTCTGCTATAGATTCCTCAAAAGTTGTTTCCTCATTGTTTAGTTAAAATATACCTAGGACAAGCAGTAACACGACAAGAACGTTCAAATTCCAACAGAGTCCACTGGCATTTTTTTCTCTTCACTTCTTTACTCCTCCACTTCACATGGCCCCGCCTCACCCCCCTTTCCCCTCCTCTCTCCTCAGGTAGAGGAATAAACAGCATGGTGGGAGGGGAGTGCAGGTCTGAGCTGGTGAGGGTGCGATCCCTCTGTGATTGAGACAGACGGCTGGACTGAGGCAGACGATCGGAGGGGGACAAAAAGAAGAATGGCTCGAAATGTTAACTTTGACCTGAACTACCCTCTCATGGAAGCTGGACTGGAGTAAGTGTCTCTGTAGTCCCTTCTGATTCTACATATTTCTCCTGTTTTCTTTCTGTTTGTTTTTCTGTTTCAAGCTCAAAGTTCACTCAGCCATAAGTCGGGAGGGGAATAAGAGACTGAGATGAAAGGGTTAACTGAGCTTATTGATGTCTCATGAGCACTAAAGTGGACGGCAGATTCGAATCTAGTGTATTTTTCTTGTGTGTTTGTTCCATACAGTCCATCTCTGTTGTGTCAGTGTTTCCGTTTAAAACAACCTTTCTGCTTCTGTTGTTCTCGCTTCTTGTTCTGTCTATATGAACATATGAACGTCAAAGGGAACTAGACTGTGTTTTTTTTCTTCCTGCTTGCTCTCAGTAATAAATACAGTCCATTGGCTTAAATAGCAGGAAGAGGTCACACAGAAGGCAAACTGGGCTGTACTATCACAAGTGAACATAAAAAAGACTTCACAGAGTCTCTCCCCCCCCCCCCCCCCCCAGTGAGATTAGAGGGGGGGTGTCGGAGGGTCATTGTGTTTAACTGTGGTGTTGTCGGCAGGCAGCAGTCATCAGAGCGCTTTGGATCTGTACTGAAGTCTTCTGTAGATATCTGAACTAATCTGTAGATGTTTTAATACTGTTTTGCTCTACCTTAAAGGAAGAATGTGCGACATTTCACACATAAATGCAGCAGAAATCAAATTTTCCTCTGTAAATGTCTCTGTCATGCGTGAGTCTAGCTGTTTAAGTGAGGGACGAGACAGAAGAAGAATAACATACTGTACTCACTGCTTATTTGAATGTCACATTAGCGTATTTGGCTTGCCTTTGTTTATTAACCTGGTTCAGTCCTAGGGATGCACCAATGTATCGGTTGCTGGGAGTAGAGAGTAGGGGACGACATGCAGCAAAAGGGCAGAGACTCTTGCCTCCATACGTGGGGCACGCTTCATAACTGCTAGGCTATCGCCACCCCAAAAAGGGATTTTTTTTTGATGGGCAAAAGAATTCACCTTTTGGACAAACTCAGATTTGTTTTCATGGTTAAAATGTGAAAGAAAATGTGGACAGTGTAAGGCATGTTCCAGTGACATTTCAAGAAGAGATACTACTAACAACAATTTAAAAACATCCAATCACATAACTCATTTGAAAAACACACACAAAGTGTAACAAAAAAGTAATATGGGAATCTGTGTCTGAGTAAACTTTCGGCAAAGTTGATATTTAATCATTGTATCTGTATCAGCTTGATTTTCAAATTCTGTGCATCTCTACTATGTACACTTAAGGGATCCTAACCTAAAACAAGCTGAACTGAAGCTAGCTGCAGTGCTGCTCTTGGCTACTCCTGACGCCTTGTAGAGCAGAAAATAAATCCAGAATTGAACTCTGCTTCATTTTGTGATTTTCCCAGATTGAATTATCTTCAGTCTTAATTTAAAAATAACAATTCTTAAAATATGTTGTTGTGAAACACTTGATCGTCAACATCATGCTACCTTTGACTTATGTTACTGCATGCTTAGCAATTGTTGCAATTGTCATGTGAAAATGTACCTGAAATCTCCTTTTCTTTGTTTCTCTAATAAGATTGTTTCTATTGACAACCATAGCATAAACTATTAGTGTGTAGGCTTTTATTGTAGATGTGAGGAAACAAGTCATTCTCCTGGGGGTTAAAACATTTCTGTATTTGATTGGAGTATTGACTTGTTGTTATGTTTATGTGTCCCTCTGCCAGGAGTCCAATAGATGAAGAAGGGGTTCATGACTCGTTCACCCAGCTGATAGCAGAGCAGAGTCAGAATGGAGGACAGCCCGACGCCATCGAGCTGCAGCAGCTGCAGAGAGAACTGGATGAGGAGGGTCGAGGTAATCTGTGTTTGAGGGGACATAGATGATCCCAGCATGTGGAGTAATGCATTTGAATATGAACTAGTTATTATGGGAATAAACTATATTAACTTCATGATAAAATACTTTTTTTTTTATTCACATTATTCCGGTTTTATTGAAATTATTGCATTGTTATTTTTTGGCCATAAAAGTGAAAAAAAAGTACATATTACCAATACTGATGTGTTTTTTTCTTCTTTTACAGCAGTATTAATGTTAACAACGTTTTGTTTTTTCCACAGACGATGTAGCCTACCTGTCGAGCCCGGGCCCTGAGTTTAGGGGGAGGATTCGGGGACGAAGGGATGTGGAATGGGAGGAAGATGAAAGACAGGTAGACCCCCTCATAGGTGAACGCTGGTCCTCGGCCACCTTGAGGGTCCTGTCCTCTATGCCAAGTCGCACCATCGGTGAGTCCTGCATAGCGACCAGCAGTACATACACAGAGTTGGTGGAACTGTAGCCTGCTGATGCTTCTTGCAACGTCAGAGAAATTAAACATTGAGTTGTGGGGCTTCATTAGGCGACACTCTTTGTCTTGGTAAGAGTCCTACAATAAGTAAGGATGACCCTGATGATGGCCATGAGCCGAAACGCATCGGTCTAACTTGTTAATAAAGTTAATCTTCTTACTACTGTGTTGCTGGAGCATTTTGACCTCTGCTACAGTACGTGAGCAGGACTTGTGGCCAATTAAAAAGAGGAGTTAATCGCAGTACTTGGCTTATAGTTGGATATTTAATAAAATGTTTTGATTGCTTTTCTTTTTTATTTAACTGTTTTTTTTTTAAATACCTTTCAAATGAAGCCCTGAAACTGTTGGTTAAAATTCTTGTCAGCTGACTTCCTTCCTGACACTGCAGCAGTGACAAGACCTAATTGTACAGACCATAGCATAGGTGTACTGTAAGGCTAGGTAGTTGAATTGGTCAATGCCGATCAATCACCGAAATATTTCAAGATCCTGGTGGGTTGAGTAAACTTTTTCCTACCATGGTGTGTTTTAAACCCATTTCAAGCCTAGGATAACAATGGAACAAGAAGTTTAGTTTCCCTACATTTGAAACTTATAGGATCTGTATGTGCCTTATAGAGTTGATCTAGTTAAAAGTGTATTTTATTACATCACTTAACCAACAAACTTAGCTTCTGTGTTAGCATGGCTTGATTCAGTTGCTTCTAGCGTGGAGCTGCGGACGGTAGAGAAAAAAAAAACAGGCTGTTTCAGCTGAGCAGAGTTTCATGGAGAAGCAGTCTGTATGGAGCCTTCCGTCTGTGGCAGGTCATCTGCTGCAACGTGTAGTTGAAGATATCTGTCGTCGATCCCCTTTTCTGTGCCACATGATAAATATATCTGCTGGTTGAGCTTTCAACATGGTAAGCATAAGTGAGAGACTACTGTTTATCTTTCAGTACTTCCTCTCTGCTGCTTTGTAAAAGCAGTTTTCATGTTAACTTGATGTCAGCTTGTTTTTTCTTTTTGCATTTTGATTCTTTATATATTTCAGTAGATAACAAAATGTTTTGTTTGATTATAAGTCTATATTTCAGACATTTCTGAACAGCATTAACGTAAACTAATAAGCCATGTGAGAAGAAACAATGAGTGTTTGAGTCTAGCCTGGCACAATTTTTGCATCTTTCTTTCATTCTGGTTCCCACCGGTTGTGATTTGGACATTTTGGGCCATTTTTAGGGTGAGCAACATGTGTGAGCTCACAGTAAACAGACAATTGTTTCACCCTAACTTTAGCCTGAATGTTTCCTATCAGTTCCCTTGTAATGATTCTGTTTGAAGTTGGGTTGAGCTGTTGTGATAATGCAAAAGGTAATATTCGGGAAAATTCCCAGCCAGCAGACAGGCTGATATTTGTATCACTCCACTGGTGAACAATCGTTGTGCACATTGTGAAGCTGCTTCAAGTATTCTATTTACCCCTCACACATCGATTCTGTGAAGACTTTGTAAAACTTGCCGTCGGATCCTGTTGCTTCGTCCACCACATCCGCATCGTCCTTTTTACATCATGTCACCAGGCAGGATATTGAAAAACTGGGGAAACAACAGAGAAAATGATGAAACCAAGGTCTTAAGGTTAAACACAAAGTTTGAACGTTCAGAGTTTTAAAATGTTTCACTGCAGTAAATGCTTAATCCCATCCCTGAACTGTCTGCTCCTCTTCCTCTTGTCAGGTCGCAGCAGAGGAGCAATCATCTCTCAGTACTACAACAGGACCATGCAGCTCCGCAGACGCAGACAGAGCAGGCCCTCCATCAAAGACTTCTCTCACTCTGCCAGACCGAGCATACGAGGCTACGGCATGGAGGCAGACAGCACAGATGCTCAGGATGCAGAGGGTGAGGGAAAAACTGTGCGCTTAGAAGACATTAGAACAAATACTCATCTGTTCTTGACATTTTTTGCATTTGTGTTTTGTGTTCCAGCGAGTAAGAGGGAACGCTTGGTGAACAACCTGCAGAACCTGTCAGCGGGCGACAGAGAGAGAATGCTCAAAGCGATGCCTCTCAGTGTGAGAGAGAAGCACGAACTGAGGTGGGTCTTCTCACTGAGCTCATTGATCCTGTTGGGATCAGTTGTGTTTTTAGTTTCTATTCTGATTGTCTCTCTTTGTCTGTTCATCACCAGGAGGCAAGCATTACAAAAAGAGAAGCGCACACTTTCTGGCAGCAAAATCCCCTGTTGCAGTCACCTCAAGTATTACATTATCATTGTGAGTCACTTACAGTATTTCTTTGTTTCTGAGCCTTTTTGTCTTACTGGTAGACACAGAGTCATTGCACTCTGACATGGTCTATTAAATACTGCACTAGTTTGTATACGTATCTATCGGATAGACTCAGATATTTTGCATACACAGACCGACCACAACTTCCATTTAGTAGCTGCCCTAGAGCTTTTGGACCGCATCACAGATGTTCATGAGCAGATGGAGCTTGCCATGTTTTCTTGAATTGAAGAAATTATGATAACATTGTTTAAAAAATTTAAAAAAAAAATGTAAAAGCCTCTTCATATTTTCTTACAAGGTCAGATCAAAAGTTTTAATCAAGTTAAGATGTTTAAATTAAACAACTGAATATTAAGCAGCTTGTCCTGGAATTGAGTTATAGTTCTGTTTTGCACACTCAACATCCCAAGGCCTAAAATCTGCATTTGTGTAGCTAAGAGGTGACATAATCTAAATCCACTCCAACTCATGAAATGTAATATTGGCATATTGACTCAGGTGAGCTGAATAGGAGCGGTTGTAAGGTATCTACTGTCAATGCTTGCTAAATAGCAATAAAGCATGTCAAATCTAAGTTAGATGCCAGGAAGTTTGTTGAGTTGAGTCATACTAGTTATCTAGGCTCTTCGTACACAGCTGGAAAGTTGTGACATTTTGTCTAGACAGAATAACTTAATTATTGTTCCCATTTTAAGACATTGCTTCTTAAGGAAATGTATCTCAGTGTCTTTGGGTGTTGTGGGTATTTCCTATTGGTGTTGTTATCGCGGATCCCTCTGTTGCTCAAGCATTTACTGCTCTGAGAGTGTGAGTCATAGATGTCAGACTCATTAAAGCTTAACACAAACAAATGCGTTCGTTATGTCTAGAATCTTACTGTTGCATTGTGGGTTGTTTTTGTAGGATATGGATACATTTATATTTCATCACTTGATTACCATTAGTTATTATCTAATGCCAATATCATTTATTTTTTTATAAATATATATTTACAGTTATTTTCTTCTTTCTCCTCCCAGGCTGTGAGGCAGAGTTGGTACAGCTGGCTGTCCTTCCTGCACTCCCTCCAGCTGTGGCAAGTAGCACTCAAGAGAGTGAGCGGTCGATTCGGCTCTGGAGTCCTCTCATACTTCCTCTTCCTCCAGACCCTGCTCTTCTTCAACCTCTTTCTGTTCCTTGTGACGGGTGCTTTCATGGTGCTGCCTCAGGCGGTACTCCCTCCAATTCAAGAAACAGGGAGCAACTCCTTCTCTGGGCTGGAGCTCCTAACTGGAGTGGTGAGCTAATGCCGTTTTTCAAACATACACAAAACGTCCGGAAAAATGTCCAGGTGAGCTGGAAACAGCAAACAGCAAAAATATTCAACGAAACTTAACACAGACTTGTTCCTGCCAACTCCCTAAGTAAAAATATCTGTATGAAATCAGGGTGAGCTGATGTGTGACGCAGCAGGTAAAAGACAGGAAAGTTCCCTATGTGCATGTAGGAGGGGGTGATGATGTTTATATTGCGCAATCAGTAAGTGACTGGTGCAATCTTCTTGCACGAAATTAAACTGGGTCATACGATTTTCTGCTCGCCGGAATGTGTTTTCTACTTCTTTGTTTATATTGTAGATAGGTCCAATAACATGTAAAGCTTTAATGTAAAGGCAAAAACTGTCCTTACAGCAGTCGACTCTGCTTTGCCTGCCATCTGGAAAATCTTGTAAACATTACAACCACAGTGTCCTTTTTACATCCTTTACTGCCTCCTGAGACAAACCTCCTCCTCCCGTCCTACAGGTAAAACTACACACTGTAAAGGACAGGTGTGAATAACAGCTGGCGTGTCCTGAAGTTTTCTAGAGACGGCTTCAATATGCCATGGTGACTTTGTATTGCTACACTTCTCAATCACTGTGAGGCCTCAGTTTGGAGAAAATGATTACCACATCCTGCATGATCAGTTTCCAGTTAAAAAGCCATCTCCCAAACTGAAACCTTTCAATAAAGTAGATGTCTTTTGTACACCAGATCAACTTTGGACAGGAAGCTAAAAATTAAAACAGATTGTGGATTTTTAAATTGAGTTAAGAGGATATATTTATTTTAAAATAAAATCCTTAATTGCGAGACAAACATTCAGACAAACTAAAATATTCAGAGTCATTCCATATTCCTTTTACCTTAATGGCCTTGATACTTTAATTATAATTCATCTAAATATAATAAAGAATCATGTTCTGTTTAAGGGATTTGGAGTAAAATATATAATAAACGTCAGTAATAATAATGATATTACCTCTCTGTCTCCTCTTGTCTCAGGGCTATTTCTCAAACTCGGTGATGTACTATGGATACTACTGTAACTACACACTGCGTGATGAGTGCCAGGACGATGTTGGTCTGAAGAATTTATCTGTGTTACATGAAACCAGGCAGGACTGTATGTCAAAGCAGCACTCTTACAACATGCCGCTCGCTTACTTCTTCACCATAGGAGTGGCTTTCTTCATCACGTGCATCATCCTCGTATACAGGTACAAACTGTGTTCAGACAAGTAGTTTTATCGTCTTTATGTAAGAGACAAACTGTTCCAACACAATCGGAATGTAAAAAACGTCTGATGAAGCATGCTAATTTGTGATTTCCCAACAGTATGTCAAAGTCGTTTGGTCAGAGCTTCCGAATCGATAAATCTCACAGTATCTTGGCCATAAAGGTCCTCTGCTCCTGGGACTTCAAGGTCATAAAGAAAACCTCAGTGAAGCTCATGTCTGAGAATATCTGCACCCAGCTCAAGGTACATGTAAACACACTCAAACAAATCTGAATCTGTATAAGCACATCGCCCTCTTTACATCCCTCTCTGTCACACACTTGGCGTGCAGGATTGTGGTGATCTGACACTCTCTTTTACTTCTTTAGCTCTCTGTTTCATTTCAAATATTCTTCTCTTGCCCTTTTTCCTCCCTCAAATCATTTCCCCACTGCCTCCACCTCTTCCAGGAGCTGCTAGCAGAGGTGAATCATAAGCATGTCAAAATCACTGTGCGTCAGAAGCTGAAGAGACTGGCAGTTCATGGCCTGGCATGGTCCATCTGCATTGCAAGCACTATTTCCTGTGTGCTTGGTATCTACTACTTCTCTGGTTTCATGTACCAGGTAAGGTGGGAGGGGTTTTTATGGTCTTAGATTAAAATGAAATAAGTACCTCAACTTTTATTGGTGTATACTTGGACTTCAGGCTATATTTATTGTCCTTGTTATTTGTTGCTATTCATGCATTTAGTGTGACCCTGCTGGCCACCGTATTTACTGTGGTTAAAGTAAATCCCACAAACCTCTTACCATCTGAAAATCTTTTGGTTGGGATTTTAAAGTCCACAATACGTTATTTATTAACAATTAACACGTAGTTAATCAAACTTCAGAGAGAGCACAGGCCAAAATAATAAACTAATCTAAGCAGCTCTCTTTAAAACTGGCGCCCTCAGGTATCCTTGAATACGGCGCACAAATGCAGCACTAGCTTCTGTCCAATCTTTTCCCAATCATGGAGCGGGTACCTGCAGCGCTGCACAAGACCGACAGATGCACAAATAAGAAAAGGAGCACAAAGGCAGATCCAATAATAACCAAACTTGAATATACATATGACTCACAGTCATAACATGAACTCCCAGTCCTGACGCTGTTTGCATGTCATCCACCCACATGTCTTGTCGCCCTAAAGCTGTCCTATCTAATAAAGGAAAAAAGCCCCAAATTAATCTCAGAAAAGCCATGCTGGCCAGCAGCTAGATTTTATAATGAGTATGATAAAAGAGGTATTTCAGATATAAAGACAGCTGGAAGATCATTTACGAGAGAGCTTTGTCCAACTTATATTTGTTTTTGTCTCTCTTGCTCTCTTCCAAACAGAATCTCAAACAAAGCAGTCCCATTATGAACTCGTACAAGTACGAGGCCAGCCTGCTGGCTCTCCCTGTAGTCGTGTCCCTCATCAACCTGTTCCTCCCTGGTCTTTTTGTCCTAGCAGCCTGGATGGAGGACTATGAGTCTCCGTCTGTACGCACATATGTCTCCATTGGCAGGTAGGAGTTCACAGCAGCCAGAATCAGTCAGCAGGAGTGATGCGTTTGGTGGCAAACATGTTGTCTGTTGTTGTTTCTAGAAACTTGATGTTAAAAGTGAGTGTGCTCGGAGTCCTGTGCTACCATTGGCTGGGTCGGGTGGCTTCTGACCCTCTAGGCAATGGACTGGAGGTAACTTAAAAGATGAAGCAACTATAGTTTTCAGTTATTCATTCTAGGGCAGGTACTTTTTCCTCACAGCGTTGAACAGAATTCATGTAGATCATTGATGATTTGCTCAGTGTGTTATTTGTGTGAAGGCTGTCTCTGAACTCTTCACTGTTGTCTTCAGTGCTGGGAGAGTTTTGTTGGCCAGGAGCTTTATCGTTTCCTGCTCATGGACTTCATCTTCACGCTGTTGGACACCTTGTTTGGAGAATTTCTGTGGAGGTAGGTCACTCATAGAAAAAGTCCTCTGTGTCTCTTTCTCTCTTGTTTTAAGAGAAAGTCTTGCAGAGAAAACGATCTGTGTATTTACTTTTTGTTGCAGAGCTTATAAAAATAAAAGATCTTTGTTGAAACTACAGACTGTATAAAAAGATGGATGGCACAACTGCTATCCAAAAATCCAAAATGTCCGTCTTCACTGTTGCTTCGATGTCGGGTCACACAATGGCTTAGCGTCAACATTCCCCGGATGTTGTTCCTTCACACACTTAACACACCTGGGCCACTGTGTTCATTGATAAGCCACACCCACTACCAGCCAGCCCAACTCAAAAGAGGAAGTCATGAGCACCAAGAGACTTTAGAACCTTACAAAAGACTAACACAATAGTCATTGAACTCTCCAGAACTGAGTGTCTGCTTCAAACTGACACAAAACTCTTTTCCGCTGTGGACTGCCTCCACCTGAGCAACCTTTTAGTGAGTGACTTTGAATGTGTGCTTCAGTTGGCTCCTCCAGCCAGATCCCTACTAAGCACACTCTGGCTCCAAATGGTATCACCAGTAAAGTATTTCAGCACCTGTCTTGGAATTTTGGTTTCAATATTGTACAACAGAAGGAGATGGAGATGGGCTGTCTATATTTATATAGCATTAATTGGGTTAACTCATGAGCTTATAACTACTTATTTTTCTGTTTTTGTGTCTGTAGGTTGTTTTCTGAAAAGGTGCTGAAGCGGAGGAGGAGACCTGTGTTTGATATTGCCAGGAATGTCCTTGACCTCATCTATGGACAGACGTTGGCCTGGTACAAAACTTCTCTTATTATTGTTAGCTTAAATATTGTTACATGAAGTAAAATCATTTTGCTTTTTTGTAAAAATGACGAGTTCTGTGTTTTCTAGGTTGGGTGTTCTATTCACCCCTCTCCTACCTGCAGTGCAGGTTCTCAAACTCTTGGTTCTCTTCTACATAAAGAAGGTATATCAATAAAAACATTTCAATCAAAAGACTCAAAATCAAAGTTTTAACTGATATTTCTTCTTGGAAAAACGTGGACATCTCTTATGCATGTTAAACTGTTTGTTTTTTTGCCATTTCCCTGTCTGTCATGAGTAAGACGTGCTGAAACATGCTTTTATTCTCTCTACAGAGCAGCGTGATGATGAACTGTCAGGCACCCAGGAGGCCTTACAGAGTCAGCCAGATGCACACAATCTTCATCACTCTCCTCTGCTTCCCCTCCTTCCTCGGAGCCTCTGTGTGTGTCACGTACACAATGTGGAGGTACACACACACACACACACACACACACACACACACACACACACACACACACACACACACACACACACACACACACACACACACACACACACACACACACACACACACACACACACACACACACACACACACACACACACACACACACACAAAAAAAGCTGGAGTTTGTTTAGCATAAATTCTGAGTTGTTAACCCTTGACCTCCAAAGTCCAGTTTGTTAGGGTTAGGGCTCAGGCCCAGTTTTGCCTGGAGCAGTGTGAGTGCAAGTCAGCAGGGGAATAGGAAGGGGGGACAACCGGCTTCAGTGCAGAAAGGGGCAAATGGTCCTTGTGTGAGTGTGACCTTACTGAAGTTTGGAAAACAAGTCCGTATTTCATTAGTGATATAAAATGTTTTACTTACTGTTGCTGTGTTAAGAGCGAAACACTAAGACACACATTCTGTTTGAGAAAATAATGCATGAGGCTAATTCTGTTTTTTTAGGTCTCTTCAGCGTATAAACACTCAAAAAAGACTGATACCTGAAATGTTTTATACATTTTGCACTGGTTTAGATTTTTCTGGGATCTATAGACTTTTTTTATTTGGCCTGCCTACAGATGAACCGTAGTTTCTCCCGTTGTGACTTCTGCTGCGAACAGTTTGACACATACACTAAAAACATCTGTCTGCTGTCCTCAGTATCACGCCCTCCTCCTCATGCGGTCCGTTTCGTGGGCTCAAAACAATGCTCCAGGCCGGGAAGCGCTTGGTGGAAGAACTGGAAAAAGATAATCCCAATTTGTCCCCGCTGGTCTGGGTTCACTCCTACCTGGTGGAAAACCCTTTCTTCCTGTTTGTGGGGGCAGGCATCTTTCTGTGAGTACTCACACACACTCGTGCACACAAAAAGAAGCCTAAGTGGATCCGTTTTTTTATCACTGATAAAAATAATAGACAGACTCAGTATGAGCACATCATCAAACTGTGTGTTTATTCATATCTGAGAAGTGTGGATGGCTGCACTACGTAGCAACTTTAAAATACCCAGTTTATTTTCTTGAGCTGCCACTGCAAAGCTGTAAACCCCTGTTAGTGAAAATGTGTACAATGAAGGTGGCTTTAAACCTTCTCTGTTAACTCAGGCTTCTGTTGATGGCTCTGCGTGCACTCTCATAAAAGGGGGCGTAGGACAACTGAGATGGTTGGTGGGTTAGGGGGGGTAACAGTCAAATTTAAAACCCAAGGAAAAGAAAGAGGAACTGAGTATAAGCTAAATTCTAGATGCTCAAAACCAAATTCTTTCACAAAACACAAAACAATAGAAGCTTATCTTTAAATAAAATTAATGAAAATGTTTTTGAAGCAGGTTTAAACGAAAATTCTGAACACGACCTGATCCTGAATAGGTTAGGATTGGATTGCAGTCCTCGGTAGTCCAGCCCAATTAAAAGATAGCCAGCAACTTGACACTAAAAAGTTACATTTTGAACAGACTCAGCTTTCCGACCTGGTTTTACTTCATAGACCTCCAGTTGTACTGATCACAGAATCAGAAATACTTTATTAATCCTAGGAGGAAATTCAGTGACCAAAAATTCTGATGCACTGTTTTCTTTTCCTCAGGATAGTCATCTACTTCCACAGTCAGGTGGTGGACGGTGAGAGGAAGATCATCAGCTTACTACAGGAGCAGATAGAAAACGTAAATATACCGTCATATATAACAACTCTGTCTCCCAGTCTGTGTAATTTCAAAGCTATCTATAAAGCTGGCTAATTCATCTTTCATCTCATCTGCTCAGGAGGGGGAGGATAAAAAGTTTCTGATCACTCGCCTGCAGTCCATCCATGAGCAAAGACGAACTCCCGCTCGAAGACTCACAAGTCAGGTCAGTCTTTGCTGTTCTGGATCTTTAAAACTGCTTTTTCAGTCTGAAACAGAAGTTTAACCACATCATCATCCTCCTCAAACCCCCTTGTGTTTGTTTTACAGGACTCTAACTATTGATATTCGAGCCATCGAGGTCTGGAAAAATCTTGAACCAGCAAGGATGTAACTGGAACATCATGGAAAGAAAAGCTGCATGAATGAGCAAATTCATGTTTTATGGATTTGGCAGACTTTTTTTTAAAGATTTGTTTGGGCCATTATTGCCGATGTTGGATAGGACAGCTGAAGAGACAGGAAATGAGAGGAGAGCCGGGGATGACATGCAGCAAAGGGCCGAGGTTGGACTCGAACCCATGGTCGCTGAGACAAGGACTGTAGCCTCTGTACATGGGGCGTGCAACATAACCACTAGGCTACCAGTGCCCCCTGATTTCATAATAGGCAAGGATTTTAAAAGCTGCAGCGTTTGTGGAGAGGAGGCACTAAACATGGAAATGTCAGGTGAGAAAGTGGATACCTGCTTTATGCATGATGTTCGTAGAAGAGACGCCTGAAGGAAAGATTTAGGAAGTTTAAATGTTATGGAGGGTAACACCTGAGGAATCTAAAAGCTGATGTTTTCTGTTAACAGAGATTTCATTCAGTCGTAGAAGCACTTTTATATCAACTGTGAACAAATCGTTTTTTTTTAAATGAGGTGCAAAATATGTCTGTAGTTTATTTTATTATTTTTTATGTTTTTATTTCTTTTTAAAATAATTTTATCAGTATGTATGTTGTAGGTCAACGTTGGATGCTATTGGTGTGAGTATGAAGCTTTGATTTCTGAGTTCTCTGTGAGCTCTTAAAGGGGACAGCGACCACTGTTGAACGTTGTTATAAATAAAACATGTTTTATCTTTTCAGCACGTCTTGTTATTTAATCATGCTTGTAGAAGATGTGGGCACTACAACAGCACAAAAAGAATAGTTACAAACTCAAAAGCCAGCAAGAAAACGTTTTGTTCATATCAGTATTATTGGATCGATTAGAATACAGGCATTGTTTTTTACAAATATGCAAATAAACACTCAAAGTTATCGCAGGATCAGTATCATATGATAAGACCTGAATAAAGGTCAGATATTCAGTAGAAAAATAAATATACACAATTTTTAAATGGCAGGAAGAATGCAATAATAATCTTTTTCCTTGTAACTTTTATTTGTGATTATTACCCATTAAATTAATATTTTCCAAAATTTGAAAAGCAGCAAATTTGGTCGAAGCAGCAGCACCATAGATGGATTTGTGAGATAGAGTTGACAGAAGAGAGCAGCAGATCCCAATAAAACAAACTGGTGCTTTCCCATCAAAATGATTTGAACCAAAACCATGATCGCCTGAACTGCACCCGGCACGCTGTGCACACATATTTTTAAGGAGCGTATGATTGTGTATGTTTGATTAAACAGCTTAGTCGCTCTGGTTTTATTGTATTCGTCCCAAAGCTCACCACTTTGTATTTTTTGGAGTAATTCAGTCATGTTTGTTGTTTATTGATAACACTGTTTGGAAGTATTGTTTTTTTATCAGAGTTCTTTTTGCAGGCTCCTCTTGCCTTCCACTTATCTTCAGCCCCTTGTTATCGCTGAAGAAAGTCATTAAAAAAAAAGTAACTCAGTTCCCGTCATTGAGCATGCCCAGTAGTGTCCTCGGGTCCATCCCCTGCTGCTGAGCCATCTTCTGCACGTCGAAGCCCATGTGCTTCAGGAACTGGATCACACTCATCTCCTGTCCCGTCAGCTGGTCCCGGATCGTCGGACAAGAGGGGTTACAGTGAGGCCAGGGGCAGCTGTCAATCAAATGTAGAGGGCAGCCCCTCATGGGTTGGGTCCTGAGCTTTTGTTGTGTGTGGTTGCCATGGCTACCGTTGAGGTGCTTGTTGACTTGGAGGCTGCGGTCCCAGCAGTGGAGTGCTCTCGGCAGAGAGGTGCCTTTCACCTGAATGTCCATCCAGTGGCTGCAGAGACACAAAGACACTCAGTGATGGAGACAGAATAAAGGCTTAACTATATGACAGCTTTGTTATTACAAATGAAACGTCTAATTTGCATTTCTTTTGCAATATTTGTGTAATTGTCATTTATAACTAAGGTACTGCAATGAGGGTAAACTGTAACGCAATACAAGGAAATATACCAGAACCTAACCCTGATTTCTCAGAGTTGTGCCCCTTGAGCCAAATGTTGATATTAATGATACAATAATTTTAAAAAAGGATTAATGAGATAGAAGACAGATTTACGAACAGTCTTTAAATTCTGTTTTAAAGAATAATTTCTATATGTTTTTTTGTTGTAATTTTTTTTTGTTACTCATCATTGCTGTCTGGTGGACAGACTGTGTAACAGCAACACTTTTTAGAATAACATATAGTCAGCAATTCCCTGTCATTTTTCCTGAAAACTTGAGCACATAATATATAACAAAACTATATACACATAATGATCTGTGATGAGCTCCATATAATCAAGCCAAGAGTGTGTGTATGTGGCTCCAGTCACGTAAAATCATTAAGGGCGATATTTTTGGCCATCAGGTTTTTATTATAACATTAAATTTACATGATCTCTTCTTGTATGATGTGCTGAAGGAACTTAATGTTTATTTATTTTTATAACTCCCAACAATGTGAAATTTTCTATTTATATTTATAGGTTTATTTTTTTGATTTTTGTTATTGAAGATAGTAAACCTGACACCTGAAAACTCTTAAATGTGTTAGGCTTTTCTTATATTAATGCTGAGCAGTGAAGATTCACTGTCACATCCATGTGCTGTGTATTGTTAGGTAAATGATCATCCAGATCTCTGCCCATTATATCCAATTTTATTGCACATTGACTGCTTATTCATAAATATACTTAACAGATTTTACAACACATGCTATACATGTAAATATTTAAAAAAATATATATTTAGTTTGTATAAAAAGATAAAGCTGAGTTTAAAGTTTTTGTATTTTTAAGGTTTTATTTTTGGGGCTTTTTGGGCCTTTATTTAGAGATCGGCCAGAGTGGATAAAGCCAGTAACCGGGGGGAGAGAGAGAGAGTGGGGAACGACATGTCTGACCCGAACCCGGGCTGCCCGTCTGGAGGACTATGGCCTCCGCACATGCCATGTGCCACCAGGCCACCATGCTCCAAGTTTAAAGGTATAATATGTGGAATTTTATTAGAATGTTTGCATTAAAAAATCTAAATTAATAAAACATCAACATAGAGAATCATTCCCATGATTCACCACCAGCCTCAACATTATCTTTTTGTTATTGTTTTGATTGACAGCCCCCTGGCAGCAGAATTTACATTCTGCACGATAACCATTAAGTAGGAGTTCGATTTTTAGATGTGATTATATTGTGTTTTTCTTGCAGTCTTTTAACATGGCCACTCATTAGCAGTGCGTGTGAATATGATGTTAATGGACATGAACCCAAAGATCAGAGTTTCTTTTAAAGGGGACATATTATGAAAATCCACTTTTACAGTGTTTTTTATTTGGGTAACCTGAGTGTCTACCGACGCACAAAATGTGAAATAAATCCATCCAGTCCTTTGTTTGTGGTCTGAATAAAACTTACAACACAGAGAAAAATGCTCCGTTTCAAATTTGATTCTGGTAAAAAAAAAATTACTCCCCTCCCCTGGTATCTCCACCTATGGACTCCACCCCCAGCCTAGAGCAAAACTTTTTGTGGGGGGGCATTGCATTTAAAGAGACACACACACCAAAACGGAGTGTTCTGAGAGAGCTGGTTTCTACAGGGTCACAAACCTCCTCTGGTGCTTGATTCATGTTATATTTTGACCAAAGCACAGCACAGATGTTTCATTTAGACCACAGGGGACTGTTTGAAAGGTGGACAAGGGGGGTAATATGTCCTCTTTAATAGAAGTTTACTTACGTTCTAGTGATGAGCTCATGTGAGAGACAAGCCGGAGCAAACATCGCCCTGCCATTCAAAACACAGAATCACACAGTCAACAAATCTGTTTTTTTTTTTTTGGTTTGTTTGTTTTTTTAACTTTGCAGTATATTAAGTGTGCGATTTGTCTTACGGCACATCGCCCAGCGTGCTCCTCAGCTCCTGTCCCAGGTTCTGAATGTACCTCCACTGGCCCTCATGGACGGGCTGTCCCGTTAGGTGGATGTTGTCGACGGTCAGCTGAGCCTCGTCAAACAGCCACTGCACCACGAACACCGGGCCTTACAGGAGAGAACGTGTATTACAGGTCAGACTTAATAATGACACGCCGGTCTTTATCATCTAAACCAGCTTTTTGAAGAGGCGGGGGGGTTTTGTCACTCACTTTTCAAAGTAGGGTAGACTTTATATCCAAAGAAACAGTTCCACTCTTCTCCTACGTTAGCCTGTCTGCAGCTCTCTGGCACCAAACCGCCCCAGTACCTGCACAGCACAAACACAAACAGCACGTTACAGAATCTGTGCGTCTTCCTCCCGCTTTGACACATCCACCTGTCCTTCCAGCCGTCCTCCTCTCCTACCTGATGCCTCTTTTTATGGCCTCAGTGGGGGCACAGCTGATGGTGTCCAGGCAGTCTGTGAATTTGTACTGTTTGTTGTCAAGGAACCATCCAGAGTCGGCGAGGCCCCGGACCTGCACCCCTCTGTGTCCCTGTGACTTCAGCTGCTCTGCAACATGGTCCACATTCAGCAGGACGCCTGTACCGCCCGCACTGGTGAGAGGCAGAGTGGGATAAGAGAGTGAACACACGCACGCACACAAACACAAAAAGTGACATGAGCTAATCTGACCTGCTTCCTGCCAGGAGCAGAACCTTGGCGTTGTCCAGACCTTTTGTCAGCAGCTCGTTCACCACCTCCTTGATGATCAGAGAGCCCATGAACGCATAATCACCTGAGAGTGAAAAACCAAGTGTATTAAAATGTATCTGTGTATTATTTCAGTTAGTTTCTTCTTTTATTCTGCACATTTTCTGGAAGCTTTCAGATACGGTCCAAATGTAGCAGCATCACCAGGAATGGTCCGGGCAGTATCGAGGAGTGTAGCCAACAGTTAAAGCCAGACCAACAAGACAAAATGAAGAATACTTTGATAACATGGTTTTTGAGGAAAGATTGTACACGTTGGTTAGGAACACGGTGAGGAACTTTAAACATATACAGTATATGATGTGAGAGCGCCCAACCACAACAGAACAGCTGGACGGAGATAAGGCAGGATCTAAAGATCAGATGGACCGTGTGGAGGACCGTGCAAGACTGCGCTCTCTAGTGGATGCATTACTGAACATCCATCCCAACATAAAGGATATCTGGGAGACTGAGTATATGTAATTTGATCATTATTTCTAACTTTTAACGACTAATCATTTTATCTTTCTTTATATATTATTGTGTAGATCTTCAGGTCTGATAAATGAGGTCTTACTTTGATCTGTCTTTGGAGTGACTCCACTCCACACATCACTGGAGCAGTACGGGATGAACCTGCAGGAGAGAGAGAGAGAGAGAGAGAGATAACTGACAGATGAGATACAGTTGTAAGAAAAAGTATGTGAACCCTTTGGAATTTCTTAGTTTTCTGATTAAATTGGTCATAAAATGTGTTCTGATCTTCATCTAAGTCACAACAGTAGACAAACACAGTCTGCTTAAACTAATACCACACAAACAATTATATGTTTTCATGTTTTTATTGAACACAACATGTAAACATTCACAGTGCAGGGTGGAAAAAGTATGTGAACCCCTAGGCTAATGACTTTTCCAAGAGCTAATTGGAGTCAGGAGTCGACAACCTGCAGTCCAATCAATGAGACGAGATTGGAGGTGTTGGTTAAAGCTGCCCTGCTCTATAAAAAACACACTCCAGTTTTGAGTTTGCTACTCTCAAGAAGCATTGCCTGATGTGAACCATGCCTCGCACAAAAGAGCTCTCAGAAGACCTACGATTAAGAATTGTTGACTTGCATAAAGCTGGAAAGGGTTACAAAAGAATCTCTAAAAGCCTCGATGTTCATCAGTCCACGGTGAGACAAATTGTCTATAAATGGAGAAAGTTCAGCACTGTTGCTACTCTCCCTAGAAGTGGCCGTCCTGTAAAGATGACTGCAAGAGCACAGCGCAGAATGCTCAATGAGTGTCAGCTAAAGACTTACACAAATCTCTGGCACATGCTAACATCTCTGTTGATGAATCTACGATACATAAAACACTAAACAAGAATGGAGTTCATGGTGAGGACACCACGGAGAAAGTCACTGCTGTCCAAGAAAAACATTGCTGCATGTTTGAAGTTTGCAAAAGAGCACCTGGATGTTCCACAGCACTACTGGCAAAACTTCCTGTGGACAGATGAAACCAAAGTTGAGTTGTTTCTCCACACTATGTGTGGAGAAAAAAAGGCACAGCACACCAACATCAAAACCTCATCCCAACTGTGAAGTATGGTGGAGGGGGCATCGTGGTTTGGGGCTGCTTTGCTGCATCAGGGACAGATTGCTATCATCGACGGAAAAATGAATTCTCAAGTTTATCAAGACATTTTGCAGGAAAACTTAAAGCCATCTGTCCACCAATTGAGGTTCAACAGAAGATGGGTGATGCAACAAGACAACGACCCAAAGCACAGAAATAAATCAACAACAGAATGTCTTCAACAGAAGAAAATACGCCTTCTGGAGTGGACCAGTCAGAGTCCTGACCTCAACCCGATAGAGTTGCTGTGGCATGACCTCAAGAGAGTGATTCACACCAGACATCCCAAGAATATTGCTGAACTGAATAAGTTTTGTGAGGAGGAATGGTCCAAAATTCCTCCTGACCATTGTGCAGGTCTGATCTGCAACTACAGGAAACGTTTGGTTGAGGTTATTGCTGCCAAAGGAGGGTCAACCAGTTATTAAATCCAAGGGTTCACATACTTTTTCCACCCTGCACTGTGAATGTTTACATGTTGTGTTCAACAAAAACATGAAAACATATAATTGTTTGTGTGGTATTAGTTTAAGTAGACTGTGTTTGTCTATTGTTGTGACTTAGATGAAGATCAGAACACATTTTATGACCAATTTAATCAGAAAACTAGAAAATTCCAAAGGGTTCACATACTTTTTCTTGCAACTGTAGTTATACTACCTAAAGTGGATGTTACTGCTTTTTTGACTGATGCCTAAAACATCCCTGAATTCAATGAAAATAGAAATATATATATATACCTTCGTAGTTTAAGCTTGGTATGAATAACTCAAGGTTGTTCACACATTCTAAGGGCGCACTCACATACATACTTCACCCCTAAAGTCCAGTTCGTTGGGGTGCTGGTGGCGCAGTGGTTGGTGCGCGCGCCCCATGTACGGAGGCTTTGGTCCTCCAGGTGGGCTTTTTAAAAAAAAGTCCAGTTCGTTTTACCAGTGTGAGTGCTCAGTGCTCTGATCCGTGCTCAAGCATGGTACTCTTCCTTGGGCCTGGCACACTTGGATGAGGTGTGCTTCAGCACGGTACAGTTCATGCACGAGCACAAGCACGGGTACACAATGTGGAAAGCCTTCATTATCGAGAAATCCCAGAGTGTTCGGTCTGTATCTGACTAAAGTGAGTCAAAATATTCCACAAAGTAGCTGTCTTATTTTCCGTGTTCTTCTCTGATTTACAGACGCAGACTCAACCGCATGTCCCTTTCATGATTATTTTTTTCTCAAGTCCGCCTGTCTTGTAAACTAATTAAGCTTCATAATTACTTGAGGCCATTCATGTGTTGTATTACAACGTTATGTACAAGAGGTAACCGTGCTCAGGCCTGGTTAGTCCTGGAGCAGTGTGAGCACTGGCGTTTTAATGCACAGGCTTCCCTGGGCTGAAGCCTAGGCTTTGAGATCCTTTTTTACACGTTACGACACGGAGCAAAAAGGATGCGGGTACAAGTGTGTTTGTTTTTAAACAGTGCACGTGTGTGTTATTGGGACGGGTTGGCATGCTGGGGGAGGCGACAGGAGGCCGATTAGGGCCTGTACAAGGACCCGTAGCCCCGGGGCCTACGACCGCAGGTTAAATCGCCAATGAGTGTGAGTGCAGAATAGAGGAGGAATGGGGACATTTGTGCGCCCTTAGAATAGTCCCTTTAAAAGTGCTCATATATTTATGTGGTAGCCCTTTGTCATTAAATAATATAAGCATTCCAAGAGTTATCTTTTGGAAAGGTGTCATTTAATTTCAAGCAGAAAGTCACAACAAAATTAAAAAAAATAGTAATGCACACGAGTGTTTACAATAAAGGGAGGAGGAGACTGAACTTCTTACACCATGTTGGCGTTCCACCAGTGAGGGTTTTCCTCTGGCTGAGGAGACAGAATCCCTGTTCCTGTGAATACAAGGAAAGGAAAGATGTAACATTGACTTTATTTTCTGAACAAACTTCCTCGTCTCAGAATCAAAACTCTTCAGTGAAAGCCAGAGGAGTTTCAATCGTTCAAGCTTCTCGTTAAATATGGCCAAACCTTGATGTGCTGCTGTGTGTGTGTTTCAGTGACGTTAAGGTGTTGGTTTACCGTCTGTGTTTGTATGCTTTCCCTGTGGTCAGTAAGTCATTAACCTTTCCCGCTTTGGTCAGCAATTACACCCATTCATTGAAGAGCTCTGTGGCTGCTGAACTGGCCACCAGAGTAAAGTTTACAGAGAGAGAGGGATCATAAAACAAACAAGGAGTTCCCTGACGGCTTCAGTTCAAGAAGCAGAGTTTGACTTTTTAAGACTAAAGCAAACTCAGCTAAAGAGGAAACACAAACAGGAATCCATGAATCTCATCCATTCAGGGGAAGCTTGTTTTTTTCCTACTGAGGAAAAATCATAACCTCGGTAAAGAGGTGCAGCGATTTCTCAGAAGCAGCACACACACTGTAATGCATGTGTGTGTTTTTGTGCAATGTGTGTATTGATTAGAGTAGTCGAATGACACTTCCCGCTCACCAAAGAGACCACTCCCCCTACTGGCAGTAGATTAGAAAACTAGTAGCAAAGAAATGTTAATGTGTGGCATTTTGTACTTCAGATAAATGCAGTTTATGATATATTTTACCACTAGAGAGGACAAAGGGTGAGGGCTTTGGGCTAACAGTAGAGAGGGTGAAGGTGTTAAACTCAGGACTGATGTGTGTCTACTGACTTCAACCAGAGGTGGAAAGAGTATTAAAAATGTATACTCAAGTGAAAGTCAAAAGTAGTTTGTTTACAATGTACTTTAAGTAAAAGTTACTTAGTTACTTTTTTTAACGACGGATCTATCCGTAGTGCAGAAAGGATAGGAGGATTTAAATCTGAAAGTTTTTTTTAATTAAATCTTTAAAACAAATCTTTACAAATTAAAGTGCAATAACAAAATGAAACATGTCGACAGTCGACATTTAAAACCCTAAGGGAGATGTCGTGTGTCATTTTAGAGCATTTTCAAACAATACAACCATTGAAGGTGTCAGTAAGTGACAGTGATTTTTGTGCAAAGTACCCTGATAGGTTATTCTATCCAGAGTGTGCGTGCGTGCGTGTGTCTGTGTCTGTGTGTGCGTGCGCGTGCGTGTCATTACCTGTTCTGGTTTGTGGCCACTTGGTGGAGCTCATCAGTCTCCTCATGGTCTCGTACCTGCTGTCACAAGTCTGCCTGTTGAAACAGTACCATCCACCTGCAACACACACACACACACACACACGCACACACGCACACACGTTAACAAGAGTTATATAACTCTGTGTTGTTCTGTATAAGGTTAGCTTCACCCTCACCTTCCAAGAAGAGCAGCCACCTCTTGCTGCCTTTAGACTCCTTGATGTAATACCTGCATAGAACAACAAAACATATCTGTGTGAGTGTGTTTTGCCTGTAACACACACACACACATACACACACACACACACACACGCATTAGCTCCGCAGTAGGGATGCTACCTTTGTTCCTGACATAAAAGATTTGGCTCTGATCATGCCGCTCAGAGTCTCTGCAGGAGTCTGTTCAGAGGCTTTTAGTGCTCTAATATGTTTTCTTTAGGGAATAGAAGAGGAAACTAATTGTGCTGTTGGCTGCACAGTGATAGAGATTTAACAGCATGGGTGGCATATGGAAAGTATTTTATGTTGCAGATGTTTTAATCCTCTTCCAATACATCATCAGTAAATGATGTAATGCTTCAGGTAAGGTATTTCAAAAGTTCATTGATTTATGTCAACAGGTAATATGATTCTGTGTGAGCATCTGTATGGTTAACTTGAAGTTTATATCTGTGATTATATTTACCCAGGGCCCAGATGAAAACTTCTGTACGGAATATGAAATCAGGGTTTTATGATTCTGTCATCACATTGTTTTTTCCACTAAAGCACTCCAGAGTTGACATGACTGTTGTTAGCACTGGCTGCAGCACCAGTCCTTTGAATAATCACATCCATGTAAAACTGGAGTTATATTCATGGAGAAAAAGTGATTGACAGAATCACTTTATCATATATATATCAACAGGCATAGTTTTAATCTGTGAATTTCCCCCCTCTTATAAAAAGAAAGCACAGCTGAAGAATTGGACTTGTTAATATTGCTGACTGGTACTTACATGATGCCCACTACCATCCCCTGATTTCAAAACAATTATTCACACTCGGATATGAAAGGTGGCCCAGTATAAGATAAGTTTTCCTTTGTTGTTTTAAAGTCAGACACTTTACTCTCTCAATCCATCTGGTGGATTTAATGCGTGTTGTTGAAGAAACCTAATAATCCACTCATGAACCTGTTTTTCAACTTGTTAAAAACACCTGCGATGTCAAAACTCTAAAACATACTTTAAAAAAAAAAAAAATCTTTCTTCAGTTTAATATCGTAGAACAAACAACGTTGGCCAATCCGCATGAATGTATTAGACAAAAGGGTTTGTATCTGAGTCGGGTGTGCGCATTTTCTCTCTTATTTCGTGGATAGTCTCCTCTGATCTAATGCTTTGAACCATTTTGGTCACATCCGGGTTGACAACAGACTGCAGGGTATAGGACTCTGCACAAACTGGATGTTAGGTTCAAGTGCAGCTCATCCTTTTCGGCTTCATGGCTTTAACCTCAAATTCCCCATTTATAATTTGTTTTTATATTGGCCTGTGTATTTGTATATACTGTATTAACCCCTGAGGGACATTCTGGGTTCACACTGTTATTGAGAGATATGCTTCTCACACTTCCAAATTACAAACACAAACAGGACCTGTGGACATGCATTAGTGGAGAGATGTCAGAGTGGGGCTGCTACACAGGGAGCCCACCTGAGCGGTTTGGGGTTCAGTGCCTTGCTCAAGGGCACCTCTCCAGCTACCAGACCAACTTCAATATAATGGTCCGCATCGGGACTTGAATCGACGACCCTCCAGTTCCCACCCCAAGTCCCTAACCGGAATGACCTACTGCCCTTCCAAATATGAATACATATGAGGACAGTTCTCTTAAATTGCATGCCAAGTCAATTGACGTTTTACTTCAAATATTGAGAGTCAGGAGGCAGTCCAGGCATCTTTCTTACCCTGCTGGTGACCCGTCATTACAAGTGACAGATGCATTCTTCAATAATTGCAACTTCATCTCTTGATCCAGCTTTTGCACAGAGCACGGATACAGAGACTGTGCCAAGTTCTTTATCTGCACCATGAAGTTGTCCATGTTACCCTCCACTGCTGTAAAGTCTAAAGCGAAGCTCTCGGCTCCCTCCACCCGCTCTCTGTACGCCGGAGCCTGCTGCTGCTGCTGCTGCTGCTGCTGCTGCACTCGTCGGGTTTGCGCTCGACCTCCGTGTGCTCTCTTCGCCTCCACCGGTGCGCTCATGTGGATGAAGAGCAGCAGCAGGCAGGAGCGCACCGAGCCCCTCACCACACCGCGGCTCTGCATATCTAGTTATTACTCAACGATTTCTTTACTGTGTGTGAGGGATTTTGCAAAGTTCAGCATTTCTTAAAATTCGCCAGAAAAGTTAAAAAAAAAAATTATTTGAAAGTTCCCATTAACAGAAGTGAAGGTAGCCCTACTCCATTGCGCTTCAAGGGATGGAGAGCAGTTTCGAAAATCACTGAGAGTGCGCGTGCATTTCCAACATCATTTCGGGATCATCCAGTAAAAGCGTCATAGCACGTATATTCCCTGAATTCCGTTGTTCAACCCAACTTCATTGACGACCTGTTAGCTCTCGGTTCATTTCTTCACGAGCTTCGGACGAAATGGAATTTTATTTGAAGTCCCCCCCCCCCCCGTCCCTTACCCCCGCGTGCTTCTCACTCCCGCGGGCCAATCGTTATTACAGTTGGCTGATGCTCCACGCGGGGCGTCGGACTCATGCCTGGCACGCCCCTTCTGTCGGTTCACCCCTTTGATGTTGTGTCGACGTATGGCGGCGCTGCCTTTGAAGTGTGTTTGATTGAATGTAGTGTGTGAAGCTGCAGAGGGTCACAGCATGCCGCCGGAGTCCAACACAAACACGTTTACAATGATACTCACATGAAAGAATAACATCTCGCGATAGAAGCATACTAGGCTATTTGTTACTGGGGTTTAATCTTAAAATATTTATTATTAGTGGTAGGTAGATATAAGATAAGACACTGGAAGGGGTTAAATCATGATCATAGATCATAAACTATGCCATGTGGAGAAACAGAGATTATGCACCTCTCTTTGATAGTACCACATTTTTTGCAATCAATTCTAAATCTAATATCACATGTGGTGATACAAGTCATGACCGCTCTACTTTCGCACACTTTTAATTAACATTTTCAAAATCAGTTTAAAAAAAAACCAAGATGCATCTTTTATCTTTGAATCTGACTTCCTGCAACATATGGCAATCGGATGTGTGTTTAATGTGAAACCTCAAATAGTTTAATGGGTATTTGGGATTTTATTCACGAAAGTAAACCCTGTCTATAAAGAGTGTATCTGTTTTCTATTAATCAATCAGCAATGAAACTCATTTTCTGTGAAAATGTTGTGTAAAAACCAACAGATTCCAGCTTCATGTGCTTAAACTCTGTCTCAATAGTTTCAAAGTTTCTGGCCTGCTGAGTGAGGAAGGAAACTGATTGTTTGTTTGTTTATTCAGACGGTGGCAATTTCCCCCTGAAATGAGAACTGCATTCACCTCTCTCTCTCTTTCTTTCTCTCTCTCTCTCTCTCTCTCTCTCTCTCTCCCTCTCTCTCTTTCACTCTCTCTCTTTCCCTCTCTCTCTCCCTTTCTCTCTTTCCCTCTCTCTCTCTCTCTCTCTCCCTCTCTCTCTCTCTCTCCCTCTCTCTCTTTCACTCTCTCTCTTTCCCTCTCTCTCTCCCTTTCTCTCTTTCCCTCTCTCTCTCTCTTTCTCTCTTTCTCTCTCTCTCTCTCTCTCCCTCTCTCTCTTTCCCTCTGTCTCTCTCTCTCTCTCTTTCTCTCTCTTTCTCTCTCTCTTTCGTTCTCTCTCTCTTTCTCTCTCTCTTTCTCTCTCTCTCTCTTTCTCTCTTTCTCTCTCTCTCTCTCTCGCTTTATCTCTCTCTCTCTCTCTCTCTCTCTCTCTCTCTCTCTCTCAGGTGGGGTCTTGTTGAAGTGGTCAGTCAGTCCCTTGTATGTCCTGTGAAACTCAGGCCTCACACCTCTCCATCTGTTTGCAGCACAGGCTGTGTGGTCTTTCCAGCCTATAGCTCAGGCTTTGATCCAATTTGATTCATTCCAGTATAAGTGTCTGTGTTTGTCTGTCAAACTCCACATGTTATATATATATATATATATATACATACATACATGCAAAGTTGTACATATGGGGCACAGATTGTGTGTGATGTTGCCAGATCAGAGACAGGATCGATCGTCCCTTGTAACGTTACTGCTGTTAATGTATGAAGGCATGTTTAGCCACATGGTCAACAAAGTCTAGACAGGAAACCTGAACATGGCCTAGGCATTCCCGTTGTCACTTGATTAATTTATGGAGTATTTTATTTTGTTTTCTGTACCCTAGTCCCTGTGCAAATGTCAATGTGTGTCCTATGTTTACAAGACAAAATTTCCTCTTGGGACACTAAACTAGTAATCCAGAGGCTTGTTTTATAATATTTTTAAGAAATACTTAAAGAACAAAAAGTTTATAGGTTGAATTGGTTTATTGACATTAGGAATACATTTGGGATATTGTATTGATTTAGAAGTGAAAAATAACACAAACAGAGATGAATAGGAGAAAGTCAACAGACAAAGAGACAGTGGCCCCTTTTCAGGACTCAATCTCTTTTTCAATCCACTGTATGTTTTTAGGTAGGCCTATATTTAAACCGTACCTTATACAAAAATACATTTGATTCTGAGCTTTGTTTTCTGTCAACAATTTAGTGAAAGATACCCTATGCTCACCTGAGTCTGGTAATACCAATACTTTTATGATAAAACAAACAAAACTATACTTTCAGTGCTTGAGACTATAATGTGGCCTCACCAATTGTACATTGGATATAAGATAAGATTCCCAATTGAAGGATTTATCGAACAAATTCTGAATTTTTTGGAGTTTGAAGCATGTGGTTCACATTAACTTATCAAACTATTCATTGACCCTTGATGCCCTTTGGTTGGACCAGACAATTTGACTAACTATATGTATGTGTATGTATGTTTTCATGTCCCAAACATGGTTTTATCTTATCCAGACTCTAGAAAATTTTGAAAATGAAAATCTGTTAATCTCCTGACATAGTAATATTTAGTAGATCTCTAGATGAAATTATTACAACGCTCGCTCAATCTAATTTCATCACTTATTTTGTTGGAAATCCTGGCTACAATAATTTACAATTTACTCTCACTCGAAATATGTTGAGTGCCTTCCTCGAGGAGAGGAGGGACCATAGAAGGATTACCTCACCGCCTGCTCACTGCACACACAACCCAACCTCAGAAAAGTGTAGACAAGTGTAAAGACTCAGATATTAGCAAATGCATATTTATTTGAATTGATGGAAGGATTTTTTTTTTTTTTACTTTTTTTCTTCTGTTTCCTAAATTACACCGTTTCCCTTCTTCTACTTCTTCTGAGAATTATTAACAAGAAATGTATTTTTAATAATTGTTCGAGTTGGTCCTGTAATGTTTTGTAACTTGTCAATAAAGTTTATTCAAACAAACACAGTGACGTCACGACACACAATGGCAGCCAGTGGCACAGCTGTAACGGTCCTCACTCCAAATGGGAGAAGACAAACCGTGAAAGTGTCCGCTAACACACCTTTATTACAGGTAACTTCTGTTTCAGCACCACGTCGTGTTACTGCCGTGGACGGGTTGTTTTATTCCTTTGTTTCCGAACCGGAGCGAACTGGAGTCCTCTGAGTTAGCTTGTTCGGCTAACATCTGTTAGCCAGTGACAGATCAGTTTTTGTTTTTAAGATGATTAAACTGGAATTGTTTTTCTTTTTGTGTGGGAACACTTCGTCTCTTAAATGAATTGTATATCTTCCATCTTTAGGTACTAGAGGATGTCTGCAAAAAACATGGATTTAATCCGGACGACCACGGTTTGAAGTGAGTATCTGAAGCTGTCAAAGTGTAAACATGACGATAAATCAAAGTTAGATTCAGTCCTGAACAGAAACTATTAATCACATTAATCACCCAGAAAAGACACATTTTAACACTGAAAACCCGTGTGTGTACTGAATCCCTTTTATTTGGTTGTTTACCTGATGTTAAGGTGAGGACAATAACATTATCCAGATATATGTGATGTGTTCAGGTGGGATTAAAGACCCATGATTTAATTTATATTTTCCTTCATCTTAGTAAGATGAGTCAAGGTGAAGATTGCTACTTGTTTTTAATGCATTAAGGGATCAAGTAATTTCTTATTGCTTTATTTATAATACCAAGAGAAGGCAGTACGCCTGGAGGAGAGATATATCGTCAAGTTGACTTAACATTATTATTTTATTTTCACATTCATGAGGAGTCGGGGCCCACCCCCCTGTACTGTAACATATTACACTAGCAAGCACGCCAGTTAAACAAGCAGGGGCGAGTCCAGGCTTCTTTGACTGGGGGCCTCGACTTGTGCAGGGGTGGCATGGTTTTGTGTGCATAAAGGATCATAATATATATACCCTCCATGATCCCGTTAATACTGTCTTTGTTTTACAGTTAAACCTAGAGGAAACCCTGTTATCAGATGTTTGATTGAATTGTCTCGTTATGCTCACCTGCCTCTCTTCTGTCGTCAAATCTGAACAGGTTTCAGAGGACTACTGTTGACCTCACGCTGCCATGGAGGTTCGCTAACCTGCCCAACAATGCTAAACTGGAAATTGTCACGAGTACGAGGAAACAGGCTGCAGCTGATAGCCAGGTTGGTGAACCAAAGTGTTCATAAAGCTCATGCACAAAGATATGCGCTTGTGTTTATCTTGCTATCTGGTGTTGCTGACAGTGCTTGTTTAGGAGCTTTATACTCGGGTCTGATTAAGTGAAACTGAAAAATGTATGGTAATCATAGGATCAAATACATACAAATACGTTTTACATGTTTTTATCCTCAACAAGATTTGTCACAATTTTTAAACATTGAAGAGAATCTGCAGATAAAAAGTTTGTCATTTATTAACATGGGTTTCACTGTCAAAAAGTTTCAACATTTATATTATAGTAGCTTCGGGATCTGTATGTATTTGCAGATCTATGACTTACTTACACAGTCAAGTTCCACAACCAGTTACACTTAGATTGCCCCCATAAATATGCTGTTGTTTTCTTGTTGTTGTTTTTTATTCAGGCAGATGGGAACTTTCTGGTAGAACATTCCTAATATTTCATATACAGGTAGGGTTAAGAGCTCTGGTGGAGTCAGTGAAAGCAGGCGAGATTTTGAAATGATCTAACGACATGCCATTGCTGTTTTTAAACAAACAATGTTAACATGCCATGTCATGAGTCCACAATGCAGTGTGGGAGAGTAGAGCAGTGCGCAACAGTCATCGCTAACAGTATCAATCTACCTTTCACTGTCACTCTGTTGTGATTAGCTGGCTCCATTTAGCTTGTGGAAGACTTTGCTTATTCGCAGTAAGTGCATAGGTGCATTGTTCTCACGAAGACAGGTAGGAAAGTTGGCAGGTTAGCAAACCAACCAATCAAATCATACGGACCCAAACTGTCCAAAATATCAGTAAACTGAGGTATCCTGGACTGTGAACTGGGAAACCAAAGTGCCTCATTAAGATCTTCCACCAGAGCAGCTTCAGGGCTCACTGTTGTGTTGTTGATTATTTAAAGAGCCCATATTCTGCCCTTTTTGGGGTTCGTATATTTAATCTATGTACCTACTTTTGTACGTTCACAATAGCTAAAGTCCGAAAAAGTGTCTGTTTTCATGTACTGCTCCTCCTTGCTCCCTCTACGCTCTGAGTCCGTCAGCTACACTCTGTTGAGCCCACACTGTTAGACTCCACGTGGGCCAAGTCTGCTCTGATTGGTCTGCCGATCCGCTCTGTCCTTATTGGTCAGTTGCTCAGCACGCGTCTCGGAAATTTCAACATGAGCTGCTGGGCTTGCCACAACGAGCCGATGGACTTAGATCAGTGATCTCACACTGACAATGACGTCGCACTGACAAATTTTTATCGAGGGGGGCTAGAACCGAGCGTTACATACAGCTAATGCTACAGCTAACAGGAGGACGTAGGAGAAGCCGCGTTTCAGCGGACTTTGAATTTTTGCATATAGAATTGCCTAAACATGCACAGGACACTTGGAAAACACACTAAAGAGCATATAAAACCAGAAAAAGCATAATATGGGACCTTTAAGCTTCTAAAGGAAACCTGTTCTTTTTTTACTTCCACTTGACCATAAATGTGACTAACTTTGATGACACTAGTTTAGAGTGCTGTTAAAAACGTCAGTTAAAGTCTCTCAAAGATTTTCCGATGGGTTGAAATCTGGTGTTTATAAAGAACTGTCAGTAAATAGTGACTGTAAACAGCAGGAGTCTGTTCGTATTTTGTAAATGAGTAAATAAACTGTAAGGATGCTCCCTCATGCCCTGCAGTAAGGCATCTACATTCATTTGATTTCTATAGCTTTGTTTTCTGTTTTTAAACTGTTACCTGTCCAAACATACCAGTAAGGATTCATAGAGCAAATAATCTGTAATGTGCTTTCACTTTGACATGGTTAATGGTGCAATGAAATGGTGCAAATTACCGAGAATCTGAGCCACATGGACACCTTGCTTAGATTGCAGTGTCAGACAACCTTCAATCAGCAATCGGCAAAAGGAAATGTCTGCAGGAAAGAAAGGAAATACCTCTGCTTTGTTAACTCAACAGAAAGTATGGTGATACTTGTGCCAGACTATCAGTATTACATCACATGGAAGAGAGATAAAATTCCCAGACTATCGATTAATAACTCTATTCTGCGTTATGAGAGTATATGCGGGTTTCTTTGTCAGGACCTGGAAATGAATAAATTCTCCGTCTGTGTTCCCGTGTTCACTCTGATCTGACCTGCATCTAAAAAACTCTTTGTTGTATCTGAGCTGTAGTTTCCAATGACATCATGGCATCATAATCCATGCTATAAAGTCACGGCTGTGTTTCATCTGTTGTTCTTGTTCATTTGATGGATGGTTGACCGTTGATACCTCACAGATTTTATATACTCAAACACACACACTGACTGGTACCACACACACCGGCACAGGCACACTCAGGCTTCACCTTAGCCAAAGTGGTGTGTGTGTGTGTGTGTGTGTGTGTGTGTGTGTGAGTTTGGCCGTTGACAGCCAACAGCTCCTTTCATCTCTCCCGGTGTGCAGACATGCAGCGTACTTTTTGTGCTGGACAACATGGTTGTTGAGTAAACATAAACAACTGATAGAATGAGTCAGAGAGAGAACAACAAAAACTTGCTCTGATGCCTGCTGTTACTCATTTCCAGACTGAAGTAGGCCCACATGTGCAGCTTAATCAAGTTCGATTATCCAAGAATTTTCTTATTGCAAAATGCCTCAGGACTCAAGAGCCGACAAACGGACACAGCTATAGAGAATATAGTTAGTGATAAATTCTGCATTAAAGGTTAGGTCAGATTCTGTTCATTCATTGTGAATTGTTTCAGGTGTTGCATCCACCTGTTTTTAACCTAAAAAAAATCTGGTAGCAAGAGGCTTCCATGTTATTTTTTTAACATGTGGTGAAGATCCCTTTGTCAGTTTTGTCATTTCATTTGCAAGAAGTGCAGCAAAATTGTTTTTTTTAAATTAAGGTGAAAAACATACTATGAGTCTATATTTTGAAGCGTGGATTGATTTTCATGTTTGGTGTTTTGCTGCATGTGACCATGGTTTCTCTTCTACCATGCAGTAGTAGAGAGCCTCCTACGATATGGTATCTCTGCATGGTTTGGAAATTTGACCGTTCAGTCAAAGGCCCAAATCAACAGACTCACAAAGACAGCCATGAAAATCACGGGAGTTCATCAACACCCCAGCCTCCAAGACATCTTTCAACAAACAATAATCTCAGACCCATCTCATGTTCTTCACCCTGAGTACCAGCTCCTCCCCTCAGGCAGACGATACAGAGTACCCCGAGGGAGGAACAACTGTTTCAGAAATACCTTTGTTACCTTATCCATCAAAACCCTCAACAGTACCTAAGCTGTAATGTGTGTGCATGTATGAGGTGGTGTGAGTGTGTGAGTGAAGATGTGTAGCTGTACCTGCACTGTTTATCACTTTTCTTAACTATTACATATTTATGGTTTCAGTAATTCACTTGTATGGAATTTAATGATTATTTAACTGACATGTTTTACCGCCGTATGAATGTATTTTGTTATTTTGCTACTGCATCAGAGCTCTGTGAAGTCCAAGACAAATCTCCCACTGGGACAATAAAGTTCATCTTAATATCTCTCAGGTGCGGATCGCCCTACAGATGGAGGACGGCTCCCGGCTGCAGGGCTCCTTCTCGTGTGGACAGACGCTGTGGGAACTGCTCGCACACTTTCCCCAGATCAGGTGTGTTTATGTAGATGCACATGTGCAAAGTGTACTTGTGTGTGTGTGTGTGTGTGTGTGTGTGTGTGTGTGTGTGCGCTCTATATTTACTCAGTTGACTACATTTTTAAGTAATTAAAGGATTTTTTTGGAAGTGAAGGCATTTTTTATCTGGCTAGATTTGAAAGTTGATTAACAAAAAGATCAACTTGTTTTAAACGTTTGACTGAAAATACAAAATAAAAAAACTCCTCATATTGGTCACAAATAACAACAACAATCTGGCCAAGCTGTGTCTTGCATGGCGCTTTACATATTGACAGTTCAATGCCGGTACTTTCGGCCCTTTAACATCTGATCTGCAGTGTGTAATGCACAGAGGCAGAGCTGTGGCTGACGTCGATCCACACCTTATCCGCCATCAGATGTAGTTTGGAACAAGGGAGACGGTGGCAATGTGTAACGTCAGAACAGGACTGTGTATGTGTGTGTATGTCAAGCTCCCGCTATGTGTTTAAATGCCGTTGTACTTATACACTGCATGTGTGAGTACAACAAATCTCCATATTGGTGTGTTTACTTTAAGTTTCCACCTGAAATGTGCACGATTTGCAGACTAAATTGTACTCTGTTTCAGAGGGTTTTCTTAACTTAGGACCGGTCGACTTGTCTGATTAAATTTGTGTGTAATCGACAGGGAAAGTAGTTGCTTTATACATTTTCTGGCCTTGGTGAAAGTCGGGATGTTCAGTGTGTAGAAATGAACGCAGGCAAACATTGTTTTTCAGATGATATGCCTTCTTTTGAGGTCTGACCTCTTCTGCACATCTCCGACATTTATTCACACACACACACACACACACACACGCGCGCACACATACTCGCACTCATGCAGAGCTGTTGCTCAAAAGTGCCAGCTGTGAGGTCCCAGATGCTCGTGCTTGCATCCAGCTCTCATCTCTTCTCTAATAAATGACATCACCTTCCATATCCTGAACCTTTTCCAGGGAAGTCACTCTTCATTTAAATCATTATGACCTCCGCACCAGCGTTAAAGCTCTGGGACTGCTGTGAAGCAAATGGAGATGCTTTGATTATAGAATAGAGGAGTGCAATAGTAAAACATTTATGGTTCAATTAGTTCCTACACGGGATTGTGCACACATGTTCTACACATGTAGGCAGCTTGACATGGCATGGGATGAGGTTTTATTGTAAAATCACGGCAGAACAAGAGAAAGTCACTTCTGTGTTTTGTTTGTTTACTGTTAAAGCCAATGAAACTGATTTCCCCTATAATTTAAATCTTTGTTTTTCTTCCTATAATCATCCGATTCTAGTGTGTCAGAGCTGTCAGAGTCCGGATCCACGCCTGTGTGTGTTTACATGAGAGACGAGGTATGCAGGCTTCCTTTATCTCTCCCTTCTTTAACAGATCAAAGTTAACTTATGGTCACAAAGCTGTGCCTGTGTGTGTGTTTGTAGGTGAGTGGGGAAGATGCACTTAAGAAGACATCTCTGAAGTCTCTGGGTCTTACAGGAGGAAATGCCATCGTCAGGTAGGATGTTTGTGTTTATGCTAGCTTAAATAAAAAAACATATTATTGTCCATTGAAAAGTGTCAGCTTAGAGCATTTGTCGCTTCTTTTTCAGGTTTTTACTCAAAAAGAACAAACATCCGGAAGAGGAAGATGGCTCAGATGCCACTCAAACAACTGCTATGCCAACATCATTTGTTGCCAAGGAAACCACACCTTGCCCCTCACCTCACCTGGATGCTACTGCATCACGTGTGGAGACGTCGACAACAGAGGTGCCAATTAAGAATTCAGTCCTTAATAGGCCAATGGAAACTCAATCTACGCCAGCTACCACCTCTGCAACAAGCGCACTTCCTGTTCAACAGGAAGAGGTTCAAAACTCCCAAGAGGCTGTGCGGACCAAGATTCCTCCTGTCGACAGAGGAGTTCCCGAGGAGGATGGCGAAAAAGCAGGGCCATCAGGACTGAACTGTCACTCATCTTCATCCTCCTCCTTTGTCGCTCCCTCAGCTCCTTCAGCTCCTTCAGCTCCTTTCATTCCCTTCTCTGGAGGCGGTCAGCGCCTCGGGGGTCCGGGGGGAGGTACAGGGGGGCGCTCTTTATGTTCATCCTCATCAGCATCATCTCTGTCAGCTATGACTGCTGCAGTTGAGTCACCCAAAGCCAAGAAGGCCAAATCCAGCCACGGCAGTGCCAAGGTGAGCCAAATCAATACAGAGGAGCAGGTGAAGAAAGACCGTCTGACTATCCAAGATAGACAATCTGACCATTTTTTAATACACATGTAAACAATAATTAAATAAAAAGAACAAACGTGTATTAGGTATTTAAATATTGGGGCCAAATGCATGATCTCAGAGCACTCACAGAATATTCTTATAATTATTTTCCAATGTGTTCATTTCAGCCTTCTACAAAGAAGATAAATAATTCATCCTTTTTTCTCCAAAATTGGATTAACTTGTAGCACTTTCTTTTCTTTCACAGGGTGTAATCACCGCCAACCAGCCAGACGAGGACATGGAACAGGGGGAGCAATTCTTAGAGGTAAGCCTATTAGTTTCCAGTCAGATGTTTCAGATCTCTGAAGTTATAATCTCAGAGATTTTCCATTAGATACATTCCCGTTAACTCACTTGCTTTGACTAGATACGTTTTCCTGGGAACAACAGCAAATGGCATCCTAGCAGTGAACTCAGCTGGGAACTCTATTGAAGTAGGGTCAAAAACAAAACCTGCGTTTGCCTCTTATTGCCATAGATGTCAACAAAGATAATGAAACAGACATCCCTTGCTTCTCCAAACTTATTATCCAGATTCATTTAACTACGCCAACTTCTGCTTCCCTCTTAGGGAACTCTTGATCAGTTAAAATGCAATCATGATGTTGAGTAAAGTCATAATATCATGAGTATAAGGTCTTAATATTAGGAAAATTGACTCTTGCACAATCTTTTCAGAGTCTTGATATTCATGGCAATATGTTGCTGATGTAACCAAGTATTCAGTTATTCTTGAACTGTATACCAAGGTATTACTTCACAACATCTTGTAACGTCTTGTAACACCCTTAAACACACGTTTTTGGAACGGTTTAAATTCAAATTAATGTAAAAAACGTCTTCCTTAAGTTGCATTATCAGGGTGTCCTAAATTCTCCCACGATATGCATCTCACGGTGACTGTTCCTGCTACACACTTATGTCTGACGTTGCGTGGGTCAATCAAACTACTAAAAATAACCTCGCCCTTTTCTCCCCAGTGGATTATTGTTTTTCACCTCATGCAGTATCATTTCTTAAAGTCTCACTTCACAGCCCCCCTGAGAAGAGATGCACCTCACATTGTGAAAACCTTTGTTCCTCATTGACATTTTTTGTCTTGTGTCTTCTTCAGCCTATAGAGAGGGAGTCCCTCATCTACCACCTGGACATGATGTCCAGAAACTCGGAGGACCACAGAGATCTGCCAGACGAGTTCTTTGAGGTGACGGTGGATGATGTTCGCAAGCGCTTCGCCCAGCTGAAGAGTCAGAGGTGAGAGAGGAAGTAAATGGAAAGTGCCGAGTGACTTTGGGTCAGAACAGTGTGTGTGATATTTAGTCCAAACACCTGGTTGCTGCAGAAACACGTCTGGATCAGATGTCTTCCTGATCTGTTTCGAACAGATAATTAGTCAGTTTGGCATTTGGTCCTGTGGTGTTTTGTCCATGTATAACCTTTAATTGAAGAATACCAGAGCAATGATGAGAGGCGAAAGGCAACGAGAACGCCGGGCATCACTGTGTGTGTTTTTTAAAATTTATTATGAGTTTGAAGTTTTTATTTATTTACGAGCGCTTCTTTGAAACAGATGCACATGAGTTTACTCTGCTCTCTCTGGATGCGGCCGCAGCAGACCACAGCTGGGGAGACACTGTGTGTGTTTGTAAACATGCTCTCATTCATAAGACACCCGCACACTACAAAAGCTTCTAAATACGGCACACAGGGAGCAATTAGTAAGCCTGGCATTTGTAGACATTTATCTTCCAGCCATGGACCGAGCGCCGTCAGGTTCAGACCTCACCGCGTACATCCTTTGATCTGTGTCGACTTAGCTGGCTGCCTCGTGGCTACGCTACTACCCCGTCAATGACTGCAATTACCAAAGGTGGAATTAAGACGACCGCAGCAATTCATCTCATGCCTCTGACACGCACACACATACATGGCCACACGCAAGTAGCTGTAGAGGATAAAGCATTTTCTGCTTTTTTCCCCTCATTTTTCTCGTCTCTTTTCTTCTTTGTTCTTCCAGGAACTTACTGGAGGAGGCGCCACTGATGACTAAATCTCTGAGAGAATCACAGATGAAGGAGAAGATGAAGCGATATCCAAAAGTGAGCAAAAATGACAAATAATCAAATCAAAATCCTCTTTTTTCCTTTTTTTTCTCTTTTTTATTTTTTTTGCACGTTTCTATAAGATTTACAGACTTTAAATAACCCACTGCAACCATGTGTCTCCAGGTAGTCCTGAGGGTCCAGTTTCCAGACAGACATGTTCTGCAGGGCTTCTTCAGGCCCCTGGAGACAGGTGTGTGTGTGTGTTTGTGTGTGCATGTGTGGGTGCGGTGAAGAGAGTGTTCATTTCAGCTGGCTAGCCACAGGTATGGCTGCAATGTAAAAGCTTTCTGTGGCTCCCTCACCACATTTATGAGAGCAGCCGCAGCAGAGTGACAGAGAGACAGAAAGAACGAGACAGGTCTGTAATTCCAGGGATTTAATCCACCTCAGACCCAACAGCAACACGACAACCAGCAAAACAACAAATCTGAGGGAATTTCCATCTGAAAATTAGCTAAATTCCACACAGTGACGGGTGTAGGTGCAGAGAGATGAGTTTGTCGGTTTCTGACGTTGTTGTTCTGTGTTTGTTTTGTGCAGTTGGTGCTGTGAGGCAGTTTGTGAGGAATCACTTGGAGAATCCCCAGCTCAGTTTCTACCTGTGTAAGTTCTTTCAATTAATCACAGCATCAGTGAGAACAAAGTCAACCCTGCTGCTACTCTTTGAAGGTTTGATATTGTTCTGAGAAGTGCCGCCTGAAAAAATCTCAACGGATCATTCCAGTTTTTGAAGTTCTTTTTGTAGTTTTGTCGATCATTTATTTTCCTCCATAAGTATTACCTGTCAATATGTAACAAACAAACAAAGCTCAAAGTTACCCCTAATTTATATTCCCTTAGCCAAATGTGACCAACACATCCACTGTTCAGGACATATTTAAATTGAATATAAAGTGTCAGTGCCTTGTGGACAAACCACGTTCAACCTTGATTGGCATTTTCACATTTTTTAAACTTTTTATGAAGAGATTCTGCTTTTAGTTAGATGGCAGCTCCCAAGACCTCAGTTTCGGAGCATTTCTCACCTACGCTTCTGTTGCTAGGTAATAAAAGTTGGCTCACAGCACTATTACTTCCCTCGGTAGTGAACACTAGGTCTGTTTTAAATTGCTCCGAATGCTTGATATTTTCTCGTACACAAGGAATTATTACCAAGAAAACATGAAACCATGTAAAGGAGTCCCGGCCCGTCTTTATTTTGATTGGTCAGTGACGTAAATGGCACATACAGGAGCGCTGTGTTGTTCCAAAAGTTAAACAGTTTTCAACCGAGAGCGCTATGTGCTCAGTGACAAAAATACCAAACAAACAGCTACTTCAGGTTTTTTTTTTTTTTTTGTGCTTAAACACTAAACTGTGTTGGTTACATGTAGAAAAAGGGCGGTCAGCACATTGAAACGCTTAATTCTACTAACACAATATAATCAATAAGATGAAATTAAATGGAAAAACAGACAAAGCACCGGTATTCAAATGACGACAGGTTAAAAAGAAGTTTAGCCTGATAATCACTTTCCCTCTTTAAATTAGTATAGGCTCACTGAAGGTTTTACTGATGCAGGACTTTCTTGCCCCATTAGACGTTTTCTTTTTATGTATGAGACTGCATTCCTAAATCTCAGCAATGAATAAGAAGATACAAAGTTATTATAAAAAAGTAAAGAGAGAGAAATGATGGACACAAGTTCAAACAAACGTTTTGATAAACAGGAGTTTCTTTAAAAATGAATGTTTCGAGGTCAGCTCATCTCACTTTTAAGAGAGCCACAAAATCAGTTAGTTCAGCAACAAACTCTTGTAAAATTTTTTGCAGCTTAATGTGTGTCTTATTGTTTCTTGCAGACCCAGTTTACTCTTTCTTTTTCTTTCTTAAGTGTTCTAATGTTTTATCCGCATCCACAAAAGTCCTACTTTTGTGGATGTCTACTTATATATTGTATCTGTCTCTATCAAATAAGACATAAACAAAATGTAATATTTGGTTTCTCTAACAGCTTGTTCCTCATGCATTAGAGGGAGTTTGATGACAAAAAGTGATTAGATGCTTATTTTACTTTGACTTTGTTCAGTTTAATTTTTCAGAGCTTGTCATACCTTCTGGAATATGTGACCTCTATTACATTTCTCCCCTCTTTGATTTTCTTACAGTCATCACACCTCCAAAAACGATCCTGAACGACACTTCATCTACACTGTTTCAGGTAAGACCCCTCATGCTGCCATTAAGGGAATGGAAGAAAACACACAATTATAAACAGAATAACAACAAGAATGGCCTGTACAAATCCAGGAAGAAACAATGACCTCCAATCTTTGAAACTATCTCAACACACACACACACACACACACACACACACACACACACACACACACACACAGATTGTAAAACGTATGGGCTGGTCCCTCTCTCCTCTTCAAAGCCCCTTCACATTCCCGTTTTTCCCCCTCTCCTCTCGCTCCCACACACTCTCACACTTGTTCCCCCCTCTTCACTGTCCTTGACCCCAGCTGGGCTTGATTTTTCCCAGACTGGCACATGGGGTTAATACAGGCCTCACTTTGATCTCCACACACACACACACAGACACGCACACAGCAATGGGCAGCCTTGATGCTTTGTTGCCTTCTGAGTTCAGGGCTATTCTAATAATGAAACAGTTGAGAGATAAGAGAAACAAATGGACTCTGTGTTCTTTTATTTTTTTTAGGCACATAGTTTTAGAATAAATTTTCTCGCCTTTTTATTTGCTCTTTCTTTGCTCTTTTGACACTTTGACTCACGTCGAGTAGTAAGTGAAGCCCTTTTCAACAACATGCAGCTCCTCAGAGAGTCTGCTACTAAAGATTACAATCCTTGAAAGCGCACTTTGAAATGTGCGTGTGCTATGATCGCTCTGAATCGTATCTGATGTTCTGATGCAAGTCGGCCATCTCTCTTTGTTTTTCATCTTCTTGTCCCCTCATGAACTCTGCCTGCCTGTTCATTAATACACATCTCCTGTAGCCCAACTCCAGCGTGTTCAATCTCTCTCTGTCTTTTCTTCTCATCCATCACTCTCTCTCTCTGAACCTCTCTTGTGCCTCACTCCCTCCCCTAACCCCAACGTCTCTATCCATTATGGACTTAAAAGCATTAAAAACAAAATCTTAAACCCCCTTGTTCCTCTTCTACACATACAGTACACACACATAAGGAATCTTTCATCTTTTTTTGTCACGTTACATCGTCATGAGTGCACCAATGTGTACTGTCTCTCTCTTTCTCCACACACACACACACACACACACACACACACACACACACACACACACACACACACACACACACACACACACACACACACACACACACACACACACACACACACACACACACACACACACACACACACACACACACACACACACACACAGTTTAATCACTTTTGTGTCATGTCAGGAAAGGAATGTTTCCCAACCCAGAAGCCCTTTGATACCAGGCGTTCCCTCCCACACCCGTCTCCCCCTCTGTCTTCCATCAGGATCTGTTCTGCTTATTTCACTCACCCTTACTCCACTCTTTCTCACACACACGACACACACACGACACACACACACACACACACACACACACACACACACACACACACACACACACACACACACACACACACACACACACACACACACGACACACACACGCACGCACGCACGCACGCACACACACACACACACACACACACACACACACACACAGGTCCTGTCCTGTTGTCGTGTCTCATCCCAAGTGCACATTCCAGAGGGAGCAGGATAGCAGGAATGCCGTTGTTTCATTGTAACACATTGTTTCCTGCTCACAGGGCTAAGATAATAGCAATTAGGCCAGAGTGTCCCAATTCAATGAACATCAAGTCAGGGAGAGAGAAGGGGATGGGTTTAAAGGACAGTGTGTGTACGAGGTTGTATTGGAGACTAAATTCACCTTTGATATGTTATTTGCTAAGTCTCTCTTTCTAATGTCGCTCACCTGTCGACATGTTTTTTTACACGGGACATTTATGGATTGCAGATTTGCAGACTTGGGCAGCAAGATTTACTCCGAGAGCTCCATGTGCAGGGGCCTATAGTCCCAGTTTTGACTTAAGCCTTTGGCCCATTGCTTCATGTCATCCCAACTTCCCCCTCCCAAAATTGTCTCTCTTTTGAGCTGTCCAATCACAATGAAGGAAGATGGTTTGGCTTTTTTGACGCCGGTCAACCTGGCCCCTTCAATGACAAAGCGGCCGGAGTGCAGGCATGAAAGCTAGGCTCTACACTGCTGCAGATGGGGCCATTTGTGCTATCTAATTCAACTAAAATCTACTTAATTATCAATGACGATGTAAATGTATGTATGCTATGTTTGGACATTTTTAAGAGCTTAACTTTGCCGTCAACAGGCCACTTTGTTTTAGCACTACTTCTGTTTGTATACTTCAGTTCATTGTTGTTTTTCTAAAGTTGAGGTCTGTCTCAGTTAAAGGTTGTTGGCCACATGATGACCGCTTGCTGAAAGTGATTGAACCACAACAAACACGACACACGGGCAGAAGATTTGTGTTTTCCTCAAACCCACTCTGTTTAACGACTTTCCATTTGGAGTCACAGACATTTTCCCCACTTGCTTGCCTGTCTGTCAGTCTGTCTGCGTTTGTACCTCATAATTGTACGTTTGATAATATCTGCCTGCCACTGGTCCATTATAACCATTAAGCAGTTCGCCGTGAAGGAGTGTTGTGCTCCAGGGGTGAAAGTGTTTTCACTAACCATTTGATTGGAGCTCATTTTGTGGTCTGCTTCAAAGAACTTTGGTTACTGGTTCTGATCTCTAAGCAATGAATCATTTTCAAAAATCAACTTGACTCTGGCTTGATGTGGCAACAGCCCTTGGTTTGCGTGTTGCAGGAGGCAGATTTGTTTCAGTTTTTCCGTGTTATTGAAAAATTATCTTGTGTTAACATTTTTGATGGCTTCTGACTCGTCTCTCTCTCTCTGTCACAGGCCGACCTGTTTCCTGGAGCTCTGGTATACTTCGGTTCAGACGCTAAGACAGGTTTTTGTCTTTTCCATTCTTTTCTTTCATGTGCTGATTTTGAAAATAAATACTGGTGTATTAAAACAAAAATGTAGTTTACATTTTTTTAATTCAGTGTTTTTTTGTGTTTTTTCCTCCAGATTTTTACATAAAGAAGGAGCTGCTTGAATCATCTGTCTCTGCAATGCAAGCTAATGAGTCCATTGCGAGGTATGTGTACACGTGTGTATTATAAAAGTGTGCCAGGTTGTGCGTGCATTTGGGTGTGTACATGCACTTGTATCCCGCAGCAACCAGCCTATTTTCCTGTCACAAAGCCGTCATCATTGGAATCCCTTTGAGGTTGTGCCTAAACAGCAGGTGCCCCCGTGCACCCTCATTTCCTCCAAACACACAGACACGCACACACACACACACTCATAAACACAACCACACACAAATTTTCCAGTCCCAAAGATAGAGCTGGTTTCCCAAATGTGACCCCCACCTGTTGTCCTTCTGCCTCTTTAACAAGGGCAGCACTAAACATCTCATTCAGTTGTTTAACTTGTGCTTTATACAAACACAGAACAAAGGAAGAATGCAGAAAACAATGCTCTCTTCAAAGCACCTTCCCTGCTGACATGTTTTAACATTTTTATCTTTTCTTTTTTTTTTGTCATCCTACATCCACGCCCTCAGCTGCATGCTCCGGTCCCCGTCACCTCTCATCGGCTCTTCTACTTCTGAGGAACAGATGCCTCCTCCAGAGGAGAGGCCTGACACCGAACAGGACAAGCCGGACCCATCTGCACACACTCCGGCTGCTAAACCCATCAGATCTGACCCGGGCAAGGTGCCAAAGTGGCTCAAGCTTCCAGGTAAGGACAAGACTCGATCATGAGAACATTATCGCATTAGGACTGCAACTGGACACTGTATTGGTGTTTTAAGCATGCACAAAACTCCTGAAAACTTCCTGAAAATGTTGGGGTGTGTGAATGCAAAGAGCCAAACTTTCCACCCCGACAATACCCAGATTATTTCATGCAAGCCCCTTAGTAAATCTTCCACGTGAAATAGAGTGGGCTAATGTAAAGACGCAGCAGGTAATGATCAGGAAACTTCACTGCAAGTGGTCAGGAACAGGGAGAATTGTGCTTGAGCAAGGTACGGGACAACTTTTGCCTAGTATGAGTGCGCCTTACGTGTGAAAAAAGCCCCACTGGCACTGCTAAACTAGTTGTGTATCTTGTCATATTTGTCATCTTTGGAGGATAGGATGTCACTGAGATGTGTTACCCACTCCAACCTCTTACTCACAGAGCATTTTCTTGAATATGACCTGATGCTGTGTTCACACATCTGCTCACTGCGTCTGGCCGATAGAGTTGGTTTGAAAGATGTTGCTGTTTGCGTTTACACATGCATCACACCTGGACATTGGGGAATTTTTCTGCACGTATTGAAGAAGCCTTTGGAGATTGAAGCTTCACCCGAATGTCAACCCATCAATCAATCAATCAATCAATCATAATTTGTATAGCGCCAATTCATAACAAGTGTTATCTCGAGACGCTTTACAAAAAAGAATATGGGATAATATGCAGGAAGGATTTCATTTTTATTTTCCTCATGTTCCTGTTGTCCACATTTCATTTCACAACATTACAAAATGTATGTGTCAAAAATGGACGCATTGAAAATAATTTAGCTTCATACGCCCTCAAATAAAGAAGCGTATATAGATCCTTCGCTGAGTTCACTGAGAGTAGAGCGCTGTAATGGCTCACTGAAGAACATATCCATCACTAAATCGTGGGCTGAAAACATCACACACACACACATCAGAGTCCAGTTGGAAAGCTTTCCTTTTAGGGTGGGCTGGTTGTTTTTGTTTTTAGTCCACCACATTTCTATTGACAGATTCCAAACCATCACAAACCACCCGACCCAAACAGGAAAACACGCCACACTTTGAACCACACCAAACTGAGGAGATGTAAAAGCATCTTTAAAAACCCAACACAGACGCAAGGGTTTGGGCACTCCAGTCATCCTCCTCAGAGCTCACTTCCTTTTTCCTGTAGTGAAATATCAAAAGCTTTGAGACACATGACACACACACACACGCACGCACAAACCCCCAAAACCCCTGTCAATAAGAAATGGCCTTTAGAGAGCAGAGTTTCTCATGACTCAGAAGATAAAGATGCATGTGAGGATGAACTAATTAGTTTTGGATGGTCACCCCCTCCGGCCTAGGGGACCACTTCAGAGGCACAGGCTCCAGGGAGGGGAGCTCGCTGCTGGGCCACATCACACAGAAGAGCCCCTGCGGTCTCTCAAAGCATGTTGTTCTGTAGTGGTGCTTCTGGTGGTCACTGTATTGATGTTTTTGTTCAGAATATTTCTCCCTCCATGTTATGTGCGTGTTTTTATATCTCGCTGATCTCTTTGCTTGTATCCATGTGTGTCTTTTTAAGAAGCTTGTGGCTGCTTTCTCTTTCATGAGGAAACTTAAAAGAAGAAAAAGAGTGAGGAGGGTGGGGGGGGGGGGGGGCTGCCGATCGAGGAGTTATAGACTACATGTGTGCAACCCTTTAGCATAGACATGCATGGTTTGTCCATCGCTGCAGACCGTAGCCTGTATAAAGGATGGACAGCACAAGAGTAGGAGAAAAGTGAAGCCAAAACATTTGGCGCTCCCCCTGCTGACCAGCTGCGGTATCGGTCATAAACCTCGCCATTTACAGTTAACAGATGGAACATAGGGCAAACTTTAAAAACCTTTTTTTACAAATGTGTTTTTTGCCATCGCCGTCTTTTCTCATAACGCTGATTTGTTCAAAGTGCACTTTTCTAAAAACACTCCAAAAAGTTGGTTATTTGATGAGGAATAAGTGGATTTCCTTAGAAGTATTTTTAGCAGCCAGTACAGTCAGTTTTTTTTTTTAATTCCCAACAATTTTTACATGCATTTCTCAAAACTTGAATTTTTCTTTTTTCTCCTACAGCATATAACATTTTTGAGGAGTAAAAATATAAGAATGTAAAAAAACAGATGAATGGTATATTCAGCTTAATGTATGCATTGACGTGTGCAGAACATGTACACTCATTTGACCGTATAGAAGAACATTGGCTAGTTGCTACGGCACAAAACCTATAAAAAAAATATGATACATAAAACACAAGTCATTGTTTGCAACATGTTATTTATAGCAGACCACACAAGCATTGTCAGAGAATAGGAAGTTAAGTTTAATTTTTTCCAAAGCTTTGAAATGAACCAAAATGTAAAATCGTAATATCCCTGTTCCTTAAAAGTTGTCTCTTGTTTCTTGCACAGGTAAAAAATAAGGTCAATCTGCGATAATCTGCTGCTGCTGTGAGCTGACTTACCACGCCAGGCGTCTGACGAGCTGTTTGCAGACTGACTGAAGCACTTAAACCTTTGACTGCGCTTTGATAAAGGCTCAACTTTGAAAGTGAAGCGGATGAAATCCACCGTAGGAGAAAGCTGCTTTTTTTTCTGGGGTATTAAAATGGTCAAAATAATGACACGAGCGAGCGAGTAGTGATCATTTCATTGCCAAGAAGATTGATGTGTTTCATTCCGGTTGAAGAAGAGAGAACTGACGAGGCTGTTTGATTTAGTGAGCATCTTAAACTGTAGTGCAAAATAAATAAAACGATTGTTGTATAAAACTGTGTCTTGTCTTGTGTTGAGGACTTCTTCCAACAATATACGTTTAGTTTTTCACAGTGAAGACATTGCTTCAATTCTTTCTCTAATAAGTCTCTTCTCTTTATTATTCTTGACTTAATGTGTCTTTTACAGTTTTTTTAACCCTTTTATTACTGAACAAATCTTTCCCCTATTATTATTGAGGAAGAAGATAGGCCCGCACACTTGCTCAAACACAGAGGTCTTCTTCAGTATAACAATTATTATTGACACATTAAAGCCTTTTCTTTGGAGACATGAAGAGAGTCTCAAACTTGAAACATGAGTATATCAATTCTAATTTTAGCTTATATATCATAATATAAGTTTGACTCCTCACCTACTCCTTTACGGACACTACTTTTGTTTTGTTTGCGTTTATTATCTTTTTAAAATTTTTGGTTTGAGTCACTAGAGGTGAAAGTCACTCATTCATTTATGTTAAAGGCGTGTCATCTCTAAACTAAGCTGGCCAAAACTGCATTCAGTTAAAGTGTTGAAAGCTCTTGTTAGATGTGCCTGCTAGTTTAAACCCCTAAATAAATTAGTTGTTGCTCTTTGGATTAACGGGGAGAAAAGATCAACAGTTTATAGCCTGCTGAAAAATGACTTGCACACAAACTGTGAAAAGATGAAGCGCCCCTGTGTTAATGTGTCCATCACAGCCATGCTAAGGGTCTGTCTCTCCTCGTATAGTTTGTTATTAATTGAAGGCTGGTGTTCAAGAGCAGAGGAGCAGCCCTTAAGCTATGGGGAGGACACCAATCCATGCAGCCCCTGACTCTCACATGAACTGACTCATCTTACATCCACAGGTAAAAGCACACAAGCACACTTTCACATATTGTCACCAGCACACCCTGAATGTGCTTAATCTTTCTCTCTGTCACTCGATTAGCTGCTGGAGAGCCATCAGAAAGAGGCTGAACACAGAGGTGAGCAGATGTGTGATGTGGGAGGGAGGAGTGCATTCCATCCACGTTGCTGTCTGCCTTTAACAAATTCATTACTTCCAACCTGTCCCTGGAGTCAGATAAAGCAAGTCAGACACGTAGGGAGCCAGTAGCCTAGTGGTTATGTTGCGCACCTCATGTAAGGAGGATTTAGTCTCAGCGGCCGGTGGGGTTCGAATCCCACACTTCAATCGAGCATTATGTTGTCTGCCACTCTCTCCTCCCAACATGTCCTCTCACTCTTCAGATATCCCATCCAATAAAAGCAAACATGCCCCCGCCCCCACCCCCCTCCCCCCCATAATGAAAGACCCTGAAACCAGAGAGGAGGTTAATAAAGTTTGTGCCAGTTGTGTTGAAGTGACAGAGTTTAACTCTGCTGAAACTTTGTAAATGCTTCCTCTCACCGCTTTACTTTCATACATAGGAAATACGTTTAAAATAAGAAATATGCATGAATCTTTTCTGCAGAACAAATTGTCCTTGATTGATGACCGCTTGCCCATCAGAATAGCTTATTGTCATGTTATACACACAAAGATGGACTTGTAGAGGCTTAACAAGCAGCTGTGCTGTCAGGACATTGGGGCCTCAAGGCCTTTAAAGCGAAAGCACTGCTGCTTTGTTACAATAGCACCCCCCTGTGGCAGCTGTAGTAATTACTTATTATCCTTCTGATCCATGGAGCTATGAGAGCAAATGTTCTCATTTAAATCTGTTTGATCAGCTAAAAGTTAATAACACTTGATACATGCAGAAAAAGAAAACACAGCAATCAATCAATTAGCCTTAATTGTACAGCGCCAATTCATAACAAATGTTCTAAACACTTTACAAAAAGCAGATAAAATACATACTCTTTGTTATGTTACCAAAGAAAAATGGGATGGTGGAGATGGGATAAGATGCAGAAAGAATTTCTCCTTTGTATTCCTCACGTTCCTGTTGCAAACAAGAGAAGAGGTGCCAGTCCAATATCTGCAATCACCCAAACTAAATAGACATTTTAGAGGGACTGTAAATAACCTTTATCAGGGTGGTTAAAAATATTTGTATGAGAGGACATCGCTTTATTAACCAAATGTACTTCTCTGTCTGTTACAGTAAAACTAGCATTAAGCTGGTTTAAGAAAACGGTAGCTGCCTGTCAGAGAAAGCTGGCAGGATTACTTCATGACTGGATCAATCTAAGGTTCTTTTAAGAAAAGACATCCATGACATCACAGAGGGCAATAACCCCGCCTCCAAGGTGGAGGGCACTCCCACAGCTAGGTGTTTGTCCTGCCCTCTGAGTCTGCCTTCTCACTGTAAACAATAGGGCGTGGTGCAAGAAAGCCCGGGCCTCCCAAGCCCCTTTCAGGGGGTCTTGGTCAAATACATGTCATTTACATTTAAAGCTACAGACACAGAAACAGCCTGTTCTGAGCCAGGCTGAGATAGAGGGGTTTCTAAGAAGCTCCACTGACATGTTTTGGGGAGCTCTGAGACATATTTATTTAAAGGAGGATAATATGCGATCTTTAACTTGTCATTTGTGTATTTTCATGTAATTGACTGTAAGAACTTGAGGAGAAGTGGACACTGTTTGTGTTTAAAGACAGCTCACACTGTTCATGTGAGTTTGTGTTGTATAAATGACCAGTTTGTCTACGGCTCTGTGATTCTGCTCTGGAGATCAGTTTGAGTTTAAGGGACCTGGTGACAGCTGATAGAGGTTCAGACTGATGACTTCAGATGGGAAATGCATCATATATCCTCTTTTGTGCTATCATTATATCATCATTGGGAGAGTCAAAATGAAGCTTTTGAAGCCCAAAAGTTACCTGGGGGAAAAAAATTACATACATGAATACACAGTGATGATGATTATAAAATCAATATTTTCAAAAACAAAGTTAAGGACATAAAAAGACGCTTCATTTATAAAGAATATCATATTTATCTGTAAATTCATGTCTATTATTGATCTTTTATATATTTCCACATTCTCTTATGTATCTCTTTATCAATATACTTCTCCATTAAGTTATCAGAGCCTACAAGCACTGAGGGTCTTGTACATTTAACAGTCATGGAGAACATCAGGGGACGACTAGTTCAACTTTGACATGATGGAGTTTCAGTGTGAACATCTTAAAATGACTCCGTATGAAATCTTTGTGTACAGTGAAACTCACCGGCTCACACCTGCAGATGGAGACAGAGACCTGAGGAGAAACTGAAATATCTGAATATAGAGGACTGACTGAGGCTGCTGGTTGGCATGAGATCAGGAGGATAGTGTGTACATGGAGTGCCAACTCAAGAGAGATTATATATGAGGAAGATTACACACACACACACACACACACACACACACACACACACACACACACACACACAAGACAAATGAGATGCATCAGAGATCAGGAGTGAGATCAAGTAATATCAGTTATCCAAAGAGTGATAATACTCATTATGCTTACTACACAAGGTTTTGTTTTCCTTGTTGTCTTGGTGTTTAATATTTTTGAGAACTTTCAGCAGAGACATGAAGATTACACCGGAGACCTGTCGAATCTCTGACAAAAAATAAAAACATGACGTTCAGTGTGATTGATTTTTTGGCCAGTTTAGTATGTTTAGTTTTTTGTTTGTCTTATCTGAACATTGTAATGATGTAAACTGTAAGGACAGAAAGAGTCACTCAGCAACATTAAAACATACATTCAAAAATAACAAAATGATTAAAAAAGTGTTTTTCTTATTGTAAGTGTTCATTGATCCTTGGCACAAGGCTACCTGCTGGCGAAATAAAACCTGTCACTGAGCCTTCATCACTAGCCGGGTTATTATTATTTACAGTTCATTGTCCAGGGACACTTTTTTTTAATGTTTGCTTTAGAATTTGAGTAAACTGCACTCATCAATATTTTTTTATTAACAATTGATCAAGTGACTATGTGTAATGTGAGAGGTGTCAGTTGTGGTGACAGAATCATAGACGATCTGTTTTGAAGTTTTCCTCATTTCAGTGAAGACTTTTTTTTGGAGGCTGTGGATTATTGGTGGAGTCGGACATCTCTCAACCTGAAGGTTGGTGGTTTGATCCCAGGATCCTGAAGCCACATGTCGCTGTGTCCTTGCACTTAACCCCCGAGTTGCTCCTGCTGCTTCGTCTGTGGTGTATAAATGTGTATGAATGGGAGGAGTTAATACTGATGGTCACTTTACATAGCAGCCTCTGCTATCAGTGTTTGAATGAGTAGGTGGAAAGACATGGAAGGTACTGCTTTGTCCACAGGGGGCGCCAAAATCCAAACAAACCTGAGATTCCTAAAGGAAGTTCAATGATGGCATTACGTCCTATTTTGATTTCATTTAACATTTTTCTTTTTTTTAAATAGGGTTGAGATTGAGTTTAAATTATACTTCATAATCAATAGCCTCATTAATGTTTTACACTTTGTATTCGTTTCTTTAAATGTATAAAATACTGTAATGATGTACTCTTTGGGTCTCCAGAGATATGAGAGCTGCTTGTGCATGATTGATTAGCTCTGTGCTAACAAAAGATAAATTATCTAAAACTGTATTCTGGTCCTTTAATATGTGATCAAACTAATGCTGACACAGTAACATGTTAAGAAACAAAGTTTGATAATATGGTGGTAAATATAAAATATTGACCTTAAAACATTTGAACAGCTTTATTATTCAACAAAAACATCATATTTTGGGTGCAACCTTATTATCTAGGCTCAGTTATCTCACCTCGTTCCTCTGGGTCTGCGTGCTCCCGACTACACGCCCAACCACATGTACCCTCATGTGGTGACGGCCCAACCCTAAATAACTTTATTCTGGTCCCAGTGACCGGCAGCCCCCTCCTCAGCGCACAGAGGGGAAGGAGAAAGTGTGAGAGTGTGTGACAGGGAGGACCTGGGAAGATGAGAGTTGACATTTGAGGAGAGCTGATAGTGTCTTTCACTCGTGTGGACACGTGGACTCACCATGAGCCGGTACGGCAGCAGACACAGGACAATCATATCTGGATGAGCGAGTGAAGAAGATTCTCCACGAGATTTAGGAGTCTGGACTAGACGTGGTTCTGCTTTGGCTTACTTGACGCTGTTTCGTATTACTGGACTGGACTTCTGGATACAGATCTTGGACTTATAGGAGCTACAAGTTCTCCTTGGCAGAGACATTTACTTTTTCTAAACATTACTTCTGTCGGGCCAGGATTTCACCCCCTCGTTCCTGCTTTGTGGCACCGGAGTCTTGATATTTTAGATTAATGAGTCAGCGTTATCGCAAAAATAGACTATCAGAAAGTCCCAACATAATCTGTAAACGCAGCAGAATGAGTGGGGTATGACTCTGCAGGGGCGGTGACAGAATAATGCACCTGAAAACCAGAGCCTATACCCACTTCACCAGAGCTAGAAATAAGACCTGAAAACACCTGATACTTTGCATTTCCTGGAAGTTGATTGATCAGATAATCTTTAAGGAATCTGACTCTGGAGGTATTGGTGCATTCCAGCAACATGACAATGTTGTGACATCATCTAGGGAGGTCAAAAGTGGAAGTACTTGACGAGGGCACTGACAGACTTCCACAAGAGGAGAGAGATAACAACACACGGGGCTGAGACTCGAGCTGTATTTTTCATACTTTCATTTATTCTTGTTTTGTTTCTTTGTTTGTTTTTGGAAGACTTGAGCAACAACGTAAAATTTACTTCAACGTCAGCCTCTACTGTGCTGCTTCTGGACTTCCATAATCTCTCAAAAAAAAAAACCTTCCAGCAGAGGAATATTTATTTCTGAACTTCTCTGACTCTCTAACCCTCATGGATTCTCAGGGTGGTCCATACCTCAATAAGAGGGCCCTCTGCTCACCTCTGGGTGCTGCCCGCCTCTGCCAGTTAGCTATGGGCTGTGCTGTGATTGCCATGGTAACCCACAGTGCGGGGTACAGTGGCTCGCAGGGTGTGTTTTGTATGGCGGCATGGTGTTTCTGCTTTGCCATGTCCGTTATGGTGTTTTTCCTGGATGCCACTCGTCTCTACAGCTGCCTGCCCGTGTCCTGGGACAACCTGACGGTCACAGGTGCTGCCTTTGCGGCACTCATGTAAGTCAAATGCTCAGATGTAACTCCTCAGTCAGCGTAGTGCTGATGTTTATACAAAACTTCCCCCCGGGCTTTGCCTGCATGGCTTTGGTTTTTATCACAGGGATATGTGAAGCTAGGCTTATACTGAGGTATCACGGGTCCTATTTCACTGATGCTTACACTTTTACTTTCATTTTGTTCTTTCACAATCATAGACTGCTTAAAACATGAATTTAATCTCAATGACATCCCCCATTGGTATCTAAAGCGCTTTCTCAACCTAATCATACTAGCGCCTTTCAGCTGTTGTTTCAGTTGAAGGACTGCAGCGTTTTCCTGTTCAGTCTCAACCCTCACATTGCTTACATTTTAGTGTAAAGCCATGATAATCCCACTCTACACTACCTGCACACCCAACAGCTAACAGACAAGGTTAGTGGCAATAAAGGGAAAGTAATCGATCATTTAGCAGCTAAATATCCATGCATTGTTGTTGAGCAAAGAATGGACAATGTACAGTATATTCATATCATATCAAGCTGAATGACAATGACATTCATTTAAATGAATGCTAATGTTACCCAACTTCTTCTGCAAGTGTTCATGAATCATTGTAAGCTAACAAATTTACATATATTCTGTCTTCTCCTGCAGGTATGTGACGGCCTCTGTGGTCTACCCTCTCTTCTTCGTCCGATCTGAGTGCCCCTATGCTGGATGTGATGTCCTACACTTCCGCATCGCTGTGACCGTCTGCTCCATCCTGGGCACTCTTGCCTACGGGGCGGAGGTTGCCTTATGTCGAGCCAGGCCAGGCCAGACGGTTGTGGGATACATGGCCACCGTCTCTGGCCTCCTCAAAGTAGTTCAGGGTTTCGTGGCGTGCATCATCTTTGGAGCTCTAGCCAATGGGAGCGAGTTTTACCGCTACGCCGGCACAGTCTACTGCGTGGTTGTCTATGCTTTCTGTTTCGCCTTGACTGCACTGGTGATCATCATGACCGTGTGTGGGCAGACCAAGGCTGTTCGCTGCATGTCCTTTGATCGCTTCGTGGTGGTGTGCACCCTGCTGCAGGTTCTGCTCTACCTGAGTGCATCAGTAGTGTGGCCTGTTTTCTGCTTTGACACCAAATATGGCACGCCATGGAGACCATCATCATGCCCTCAGGGGAAATGTCCATGGGACAGCAAAATTGTGGTGGCCGTGTTCTCTTTTGCCAACTTTGGACTGTATGTGGCAGACCTGGTCTACTCCCAAAGGTTAAGATTTGTAACATCTCATATGCCCACGATCTCTCGAGCATAGAACCATGAGGGAGCATATTCTCCCCAACTGGCTTTACAGGTTTAAGTTATTTGCTTAATCTTAGTTTTTATATTTACATGATGTTTAACGATGGATTATATTGAGGGGGATAGATAGGTTGAGTCACAGATACAAGGCCCTGGACATTCATGTTGCTGCTCATGGTTTTCTGCTGAGGCATCCAGACTTCCCAAATTCACTTTGGAATGTGAACAAGGAATTTCCCCTCTGCCACACCCCACTGAGGTGACACTTTATCTCTTCAACTCACCCGCTCTGCCCTCTGGGAGGTTTTGGGAGAGCAGCCCGCCTCACCCAAACAGCCAAGGCCCATTGGTGCATCCTGCCAATTTCTCATAAACGGATACATCCCAGCTATTCTTGACCTGCTCACTTACAAACTTACTTGCTGCCAGTTTGTAAGCTCAACCCGGAGAGATTCAGAGTTTGTAAGCTTAAATTCCTTGGTATAAACGATAACCCATGCATTGGCATGCATGGCATCACAGTCATCTGCAGACTTCACACCAGGGATCGACAAGCATTTCTCTGATGGCCAAAAATAAACAAGAGCTGTCTGCAGTTAAATTGAAGCTGTGAGGCAGTGTTTAAAAGAGGCTGGTGTCTTTAAAACCTCTCTATGAAATACCTCCCTCAGTCAGTGATGGAGAAAGAGTCCATTTCTACCAACTCGATGACCTAAGCTGACACATTCAAAACACACAAAAATAGTCAGGGTGACCATGTTCCCACAGCCACACGTCATATTTTAAGGTTTTCAGAAAAGAAGGAAAAACACATTCCTAATCATGTGACTCGAGCCCACACCTCTGCAGTTCATAATTCCAATGATCGACTGAAAGTACATTTACTTTATAGAAAGTTGAAGAAATATCAAATCATGATGGGGCGGGACCCCCATTATTGTTGACAAAATCAACAATAATGGCGAAGGAGGGACTGATCCTTTACCTCATTTTATGCACCCAGACTTGTTTTTAAGAGGATTGTACTTCCAGGTGTAGAGCTGCTGCTAACACAAGGACATTTTCGGTGGGAAATTTCCTTAAATCAAATAAAATATTAGGCATACAGAATTTAAAACAGAATCAGAGTTCATTATCAAGGGAGGCAGGAGTTTTGAGGGACAACATTTGTTAGCAAGCAACAATAAGCGCTGTTGAAAAGCATTCTGAAATTGAGGTTGTGGGCGTTGCCAGCATTAAAAAAAAAGAACAAAGGCTCTTTAAGTAGATGAAGAGGGAAATATTTCCAGGTGGAGAACAAAAATGGAGCTAAAAAAGACTTAATTATAGACTTTTTATTCACACCATGAATGTCTGCAAATAAATGCAAATGTTGCTCCATGTCTGGAGGTTAGATGGTCAACTATTTGATAATTCGTTACCATATCAACATTTTAACAATCACTCTTTATTTATATAGTGCTGATTTATAGCAAACATTTTATCGAGACACTTTCCAAGAAGGACAGTTCTAGACCGTATCATTTGTTTTATTCTTTACAAAATCAACACGACAATAATCCACCATGAGCACAACACTAATTTGTTGATCTTTCCCAGACACGGTGTAAGACTCCCACACTGCCAACTTTTTCTTTGACGTTTGCATGAAGAAAAAATCAGTCCAAGAGTTTGTCCAACAGGTGACTTCTTCTGCCCAATAAATACATGTTTGCCAGTTTTAAATTAATCAACACAGCAGAAACACATGGGCTGACATAGCTGAATACTACAATACTATCTAATGTCTGTCAACAGGGCTGATAGGCTGATACCGATGTTCAACCCATTTAGTGGTACATAACTAATATAGGCTGGTATGTAACACATTTTAACAGATATAGTCACCTGACCGGTCCTCAGTCATTCATTAGCTACAGTGGGATTTATACCACACTATACCTTCACCCTTCACACTAGACTCTGTGGCTGCTGTCCTCTCTCTCAGCACTTTTGTCTTCTTGTTCCACAGAAGAAAAAAACAGAAGCACATGGCTTGGCCTAACGTTCTCCTTGTCCTCCCCTTTTTCTCTTTGTTAAGATTCCTCTCTCTTCTTACTGTCTCTCCAGACTCCCCCCCACCCCCTCATGTCTCCCTCTTACACATCACACCAGCCACCCCCTCTCCTCCTCCTCCTTCACTCCTCTCTGCTTTGGTCACCTCTGTGAATCTCATCTCTCTAATCCTGGATCAATGTATTCCCCTGTCACTTCTGTGAGTGCTGTGGAAGTATTATATTAAGTCCTCGGGAAGCCACTGTGCCACAGCATACGTACAGAGAGACAGTCTCTATTCTCTGCAGCAAATCTTACGACAGTTGGCTTCCCTAGCATCCAAATCTGTCTAAAGACCACAGAAAAAGCAAGTGTTCTTCTCTGGGATTTACTGTTATCCACTTTGTGCCAATGTTTGTGAGTGAGTTAATATAAGTGAGTAACGTGTACACAGGAAGAGCAGATGATCCAGGGATTTGATGTGGATTTATGCTAATGAGTGCAGATTTTTTTTGTAGCAATAAACAACTTTGTTTATTAAAATAAACATTTTTAATTGTCTTTGTGTGTTTTTTGCTTCTGAAAATATCATAAGAATTACAGACCTACAGAATTATTATCAACAGGCTTCTGAAAGGCACACTCCTCTGATTAATATTTAGTAGGATTTAACATCAGTGGAATAAGTCAGAGCAAAGTGAAAAGTACCGCTGAAAGTGACGGACAGCGCAACCACGGAGCGATCTGTAGCTCCATTAGGCCTGTGTCCTCCCTGCTCCTCTGTGGAGCTCCTTTTAGCAGCTGTTCCATGTTTGGCAATCATTTTACTCCTCTCTCCCTGCGGGCTCTGTCTTAAACATAGCCATCTACACACACACAAAAACACACAAACACCTGCACACATAAAAGAAGCCTCTCATCCTGTCCACCTGATCGGGGAACACACACAGTCTACAGTGTATGTACTTTCCTGACAGATGAGCCTTGACAGGTGTCCATCATAACGTCTCTTCCTGATTCCCCGGCTGGGGGGACATAAGGGGACAGGGGACGGCTGGCTTGCTGTCGTGACTAATCTCCGATGGCGTATGTTGCTGATGTCAGCTCCCCTGTTGCTCTTGGCTCTTGTTCTGCCAAATGTTGCGTGGAACATTGACGAAGGCTAAATCTTTGGACCCAGTGGAGTTGTATCTATGCCAGCTCTGCTTTCTGAGCATCCTGTAGGAAGCAATTAAATACAAAAGAGAATGGGGAGGTATTTATTGTGCAGTAATACAAAAGTAGTATCTGACCTGGTGTTTCATTAAGACGAATCTGCAAAATAAAATAAACATTTGTAAAACAGCCTCAAATCACATGTTCCTGAGCTTATTATAGAAAGAATAACCTGTAAGGATGCTTTGAATGAACAAAAATCTGGATGTATATTTCATGTTTAATGCCCAAGTCTTGTTTATATTTCAAATGCCATTTATTCATGTTTGTGTTTGGTAAAAAAAATCTGTGAGAGGACAGAAAACTGTTTGACTGAATTATTGATTCAGTCAAAGTGTAATATTTTATATGTAGCATTGACTTATCCTGGGAAAACTAAACACTGTTAAACAGAGCTATATAACAAAAATGTAAGGCCATTTTTTTTCTCCCATTAGACACACACAGAGACCCTCCCTCATGGTATTTTCCTCATGGAGTTCAAAGTACAAAGAAGACTAGCATGGCAACCTGTTAGTACTCAGTCCCCATGTTGGTAGAAAGCAGTTAACTGATAAAAAAGAGCACATTGAACATGCTCCGGTGACCTTCTGGCTTACTCCCCCCCCCCCATTACCTGAAGAAATCTCTGTGATCTGATGAGATCATTTAATTCTCCTTGTACAGTTTGCTCAAGACATGCTGAGTTAAGGCTGGGAGCACAGAATCTGTGTGACACATTCATTATACAGCTTCAGGTTCCACTTGCTCTTTTGAGTTTTGATCCTGATTTGTCCGTGAGATTTGGTGATGTGCTTTGGGAAATCCTTTATTAGTTTTGGATTTAACATAAAATTGAAATCTGACATTCCACTGGTTGCCTTTTTGTTTCTCTGCTGTCGTTTCTTTTGTATTCATTTGTATTCCTTCTTATCTCTGATTCATTCTTGTCACTCATTCTAGTCTCAGACTGCAGAGGGGAGACGGATGCACACTCGGGAAAGATTTTCTGTCTGTCTGTGATATTAAATATGCACATCTCTCATTCAGCAAAGCTACTTCTCTCCCTCTCTGCAGCTTTTTCTCAATCCTAAATCTGTTGTCAAGCACACACACACACACACACACACACACACACACACACACACACACACACACACACACACACACACACAAACACACACACCTAATGACAACGGCAAGAAACAAATTGTTGTGAACGCTTCACCTCGACCCGCTTGTTGATCTGTAGCGGAAAGAAAAAAAAAAGAAAGAAACAGATTTGTGCACTGTGGTATTTTTAATAAATCTCTCGGGGTTTTGTCAAAAAAAGAAAGAGCGAATAAGTGCTGTCACGCCTCAGCACACATGCAGAGTCTGAGTGATAGATAGTACAGAGGCAGGCAGTGGTAAATTAACTTTGTGTGTGTGTCTGACAGAGGGGCAGTGTTGCAGGGATATGTCACAAATAAATTCAGCTTTTTTGAGATTAGGCTGGCAAACAGTTTTGTGGGTGATCATTCCACAAAGCCATGCACATAGAGGAGTGGGACACAGTGCCCGAGCCCCCGCATACACGACTCTGTCTGTTATTCTGCTCTTTGTAAACATCAGTTGAGTATGAATCATCATATTATTCCTGAATTACCAATAAAGCTTTTTCCTGAGACAAAAATAAGTCATGGACTTAGCAAGACAGTCTGACATCCTTTATATCAAAGCTCTTCCTCTGATTAAACCTGACGTGATTAAAAGGGAGAATAAATCAGGGTCAGAGCTGCTGCCGAGGACACTGAAGTCATGTCCTTTCTGACATTCAGCAGAAATCAAGGTTTTACATTCAAGATCATTTACATTTTCAATCACTCCAAAACACATTTACAACAGATTTTATTGCTCTATCTTTCTAATTATTTTAATTATTGACTCCCCCCCCCCCCCCCATTAGTTTATTTTGGGGCTTTTAATGCCTCTATCTTAAATAGGACAGTGGATAAAGTCAGAAATCAAGGAGAGAGTGAGTCGAGAATTACAATTAGGAAAGGAGCGACAGGTCGGACCCAAATCCAGGCTTCCCGCTTGGAGGACATGGGCGCCCCATTATTGACTATTTTTATATTTTTTTCTTACTCTCTGTGTAGTACACAGAGATTTGCCACACAAATTGACATTGTAACTTGTATAGTGACATTGAAGTTAATTTTGATTTAACCCAACCCAAATCCCTACGGCTACTCCTGCCCCTGGAGGCAAATACATAAATACATTTAAAGAGGTATTCCATCAGTAAACAACACTTTTAGCATAGGATAACAAGCATAGCATAAAAAAAGCCAAGAGCCCTGAATTCTGAAGACCCTGGTTTTGGTTAAAAGCTCCAAATATATTGGATGATATGTTTTCATGCATATAATCTTCTGTCAGACCCCATGCCTCCTAAATACTGGTTCATTTCAAACCTCACACCAACCAGCTTGGTGTACAGATTTCCTTAAAGAAACTATTTTAAACCCCCAGACCCTGAGGAGTCCCAGGCTGTTTTGGCCATTTAAAAAATAAAACAAATGTGTCTTTATTTTCCAGATTAGAAAATGACTATGTTTGGTATATTTCTTTTAGCACAACCTCACCTATTTGACCTGCCCCCCAAAAAATCCAAAGAAAACATTCAATAGGATTTAAAAAAATATGTTTTAAACTCAAATGTGATTGCCCACAATTAAGACTCTGAGAGAAAAACAAATCAGGCTTTGTTATAACTTATTGTGATGAGTAAATACTGGTTTGTTTCAAACCTCACACACGATCAGTAAAGTGTGACTACAGGTTTGATCAGAATCAGTTAATCACTTATTCAACTAAATTAGATCCTACTAATGTGCAGAAGGCTTTGAGTATGTGTGAGCAATTTTGTAAAAAAAAAAAGAACAAAACGATGGCTGTGGGCAACATGATCGACTCTTCCAAGGTGTAGGGTTTTGCTTTTGTTTAGAAATTATGAAAGATATCTCTGCAGCCGGCTGACTGAAGAGGAAGAGTAACAGCTGCTCGTGCATTCTGCTTTATATATAGACAGGAGCATACGCAAACCCTCAGTCTGCATTCCTGTCCAACAGCACTGTGAGAAAATAAATGGAATGAGGCCCCTCATAGCAGACATGCAGAGCCCCTTGTGAAGGATAAATTTAGTCTGGCATGACATTGCATGGTATGGCATGAGGGAATGAAGAGACGGGCTCATATAGACATGAGGGTCAGTCCTATTAAAATGTGCAGAGAGAGATTTTAGCATCAAACTGACAGCTACAGGCCAAGTTCATGGCTAATTTTAAGGCTTTGCATTGGTGGGGTACCATGGGACAGGCAGCCAAACTGCATTCGAATGCCACGGCTCATTAGTGTACCCTCCATGTGATTCAGCTTTATTTCCGATTCTGTCAAATTTAAGGGGAGAAGCAGAAGCACTGGTCTACAGTCTGCTGTTAGAATAATAAAGCTTCATTCAAATTCAGCTCCCTCAAATATCACAGCCACCTCTGGTCCCCTTGAGTGCTTCCGTGAGTCATCTCCAAATCTCAGTGCATTTACATTCAAAATAACGAATGCTGAACATGTGCCCAATTCACTCAGGTGGAGGATTTTGATGTGAAAAAGTGACATGTCCCCAGGGGGAAACCTTTAAAAAAAACAGAGGCAATGATTTTCAGGAGTATCTCATAGAATAGCCTGATTCCATTAAGAGGTTTTTTCAGTAGCCTATTTTCAGCATTAAATTATCAAAACCATTCTAAAAAATATAGATTACCACGAGTGCCTGACAGCAAAAATAACTTTTGCTCAGATATGATTATTTCATAAACTGAAACATCACATTTTGGCAAAATCTGTGATTTTTCATTTTGGAAAGACAAAACATATATTCAAAAGAACAAATGCCCAGTAGGATGTTAAATTGTATTTCTTTGTCATTTATGGTTCAATGGTTGGATCTTAAAGCATTATATGGACAAACCATCAAATTTAATTAAGTCACTTTTAATTGTAAGGACTTTTCATTATTTCCTGTTTTGAATCTATAAATTGACATTGAATCTGTTTAAAATGTAATGTCTTAATGTCTTCAAGGCTTTATCTGAGATTTTTCACACTTAAATGTAATAGAAATCAAGTATATCCTCTGAAAATAACTCTGTGAGTAATGACTGTCTACAATGGGTGTAACACCCGGGTCCCACTGTCTGTGATGTTTTCAGAGTCCTATCTTCACTTTGTTTACATCGCCAGGACGGCCGGCTGACTCCTCCCCTCGTGTATAAAAGTTGTTTAATTGAGGGACTAGAGAAAAGAAGAATAACATACTGTACTCACTGCTTAACTGTGTTTCTAGATCACAGTCATGTCGGGTAAATTTACATGCAGTGTGAAGATACGAGCATACGAAAGATCGCTAGCATTAGCACGCTAACACAACAATGCAGCGCAAGTTGTTTTGGTTTCATGCAGGTGCTCAAGGGCGACATCTGCTGGATTAAAAAATCACATATAAAGGAGATAAAACAGGACTTTGTTTTAGTTGTATTCATATATGACTCAAACAAAATAGACAATTACAGTTGTAGACAATAGACTGCATCCATTTATTATTGTTTGTTAGATGCAGTGGTACTGTCTCTAAAAAACATGGATGTATTTCATTAAGAGTTTTTTTTTTTTTTTTTTTTGCAGGAAATCATCAAAAACCCCTGTAAGAATAAAATAACTTTTGTACATCACTATCAAAGCACAGTATGTTCTGAATTCTCCTCTCCACCTTCTTGGTGGTCACTCACCAAGGAAACGAGGAGTTGGCATTTAGTTGTGTTAAATTGTATTGTAGGTTTGTTTTATGTAAATGTATGTGTGGATACACACACAAGTCTGTTCTATTTGGGTTGTGTGCAGATCATTTGTGCGAGGTGTTTGTTATGATGATTGGGTGCTGACTGTGACTGTGCCCAGCGCTCTGTGTGGTGAACCTTTACGTTTGTGTGTATACATGCTGCCAACCAAATAAAAAGTTGTTCACAAAAAAAAGAAAATATAGCATAGAATTGTTTCACTTCTCCAACTTTCAAATTTCACGACCAAATCTTTACATCTTTAAGAGGGATTCAAAGCATTGTTTGCAGAGAATCATCAAAAACCCCTGAAAGAAAAAGATTACCACAAGTCCCCTTACAACCAAAATAACTTTTTCACATCACTATCAAAGTAGAGTATGTTCTGATTTTACAATTGGCTATAATTAGGACTCCTCTCCACCCTCACATTACGAGTTCAGCCTCTCTGTGTTGAACTAGTCATACATGGTCTGAATAGGAGCAGTCAGTCCTGTATTTGACCAATATAAACATAACCTACTTCACTCCTCACAGTTCATATGACCTACATTTTCTCCTGGCAGCATCAACCTGGAGGAGTGATGCAACTGGGCCTGGAAACCCGCCCAATTGCTGTGATCTAGCTTCTTATTGGTCAGGACCTCAGCGTATCCCTGTCGTGATTGGCCAGCGTCGCAGTCAGTTCCAGTAATGGCGCACATTGGGGGATGAGTGAAGAGGAAGCCACGTTTACACAAGAAGTGGTGATTTCTATTTTTTTCTGTCCTCAGGACATAACGGTCTCGACGTCAGCCAACACCTGTGCACCCTGACACATCACCTGGATCATTTAGGACGGTCAGTATCGCTATGTTGTTTGTATTCGACATTAATTAATGACTGATAGTGAGAGCTAGCTTAAAGAGAGGCTAGCCGAGGACAGTGTGTCAGCTAGCTAACAGCTGCTATCCTCTACCATCAGCATCAACTGAAGGATACATGTAAGGCTTTTGGAAAACATTACACGGTATTTTAAAGGCGAACCACACTGTTAAATCCTCAACTAAATGTACATTGCAATAAAAGTCAATCAAAACTTGCAGGAGACTTGAATGTGTCAGCTGAGGACTCTTGATGGAGCTGATTGACATACTGAGTTAAACACTTATTAGACACTTATTCTCCTAGTTGAGGTTGTTGAACTTGATTTATATAAAGCTCACAGTGGTAAATCCGATGTGCCAATATCCCAGAAAAATCACCCAGGGGTGCTGCCGTAGTGTTTCATTATTATTCCCAGGCTGTGGGTCAGCTCCAGGATTGCTGTCTTACATCATCTTCACTAAGTCCTGTGACTGTGCTTTTACATCTAAGGACAGCTTTGTTCAAGATATGTGAAGACAATTCTCCTTCCAAAGATGTGAAGTGAGATGAGATCAACTCTGAGGAGAATTAGGTTTATACAGCAGCTTACTATAGAGGTCAAAGGTCATCAGCAATAGATAACAAAATGTAAAAAGACACATTTACAGTAATTAAATTAAATAAAGAAATCAAAATATAGTAGATGTAAGCACTATGTACTCCTACACCTGTTGAAAGTTGAATCCAGTATTTAAAAAGAGACACACGGTGTGTAGCATATAGATATGTGACAGTGAGGTAAACATTTCATATTTGGAGAATAATGTCTCTGATGAAAGTGTTTCTATGACTTGCATACATCAGGGTGTTTTGTTGATAATGTTCACAGTAAGGCAGTGTGCATCATCTGTCTGACTGGTTTTACAGGTCAAAGAAGCCACATCATCAAACAGGATGAGTGTTGGATTTATTGGAGCGGGCCAGCTGGCGCACGCCCTGGTGAAGGGCTTCACAGCTGCTGGTAAGGTCACTTTCTCTGTTGTGTCATATGTGTCTTGAACTAATGAGCTCTCTATGACCCGTATGAACTGATTTGGTAAATGTTTAAACAGACTTGAGCTCTTTTCTAGTCTTCTGACTGCTCAATGCACTTTTACACCGCAGGTCACACCCACACATTCACACACTGATGGTAGAGGCTGATTTGTAAAGTGACCATCAAAAGTAACTTATCTCATTCATACGGTGCAGCAGGAGCAATTCAGGGTTAAGTGTCTTGCCCAAGGACACATGGGACATGTTGCTGCAGGAGCTGGGGATCAAACCCCCGACCCTGCGGATGAGAGACGACTAACTCTGCCAACTGAGGCACCCCATGATTTCATGCACAATGCACATATTTATATCTTTTATAAAGGCCTGCAGAACTAAACAAATAGACAGATTTCTGTCTTTTCAGCACTATCTGTGGACACATCATGTATGCAACATGAGTATTGTCATTTAATTTGCATGTTCTATATATATATCTTTTTTTACTTTAGATTGATATCCCCCCTCCCCCCCCGTCTAGATTGTTCCTCATACAGATGAAACATCGTCCATCATTATATGTCCTCACACCTCACTCTGCACTTCCTCCTGTCTCTCCCTGCAGGTGTGATTGCTACACACAGGATTACAGCCAGCTCCCCAGACACCGACCTGCCCACTGTATCGGGGCTGAGGGTGAGAAAATAGATGTTTATTTTGTGTGTGGGAATAGGAAGAGAAATGGGAACATTGGTGGTGGAAGGATGTACGTGTGTGAATGTGGACTTGTCAAGGAGGTTGTAATATGTGTGTATTTCAGTAAAAACACCCCTTTGGACCCTTTTCCTGTTTTTCCATCCCTTTTCCAATCCTCTCATCTTCTTCCCTCCTGCAGAAAATGGGGGTCAATCTGACAACTAGCAACAAAGAAACCGTGAATAAGAGTGATGTTCTTTTCCTGGCTGTGAAACCTCACATCATCCCTTTTGTTCTGGATGAGATTGGGCCAGACATCGAGGACCGTCATCTAATCGTCTCCTGCGCGGCAGGTGTCACCATCAACTCCATAGAGAAGGTTGGTTTTACTCTGTAATCTAGTGCTAGCTGTCTGATGCCGTCTGATCTGGGTGACTGCATCTTGTGATTTACAGATTGATTTTTGTCGTCACCAGCCACACTTTTCCTTTCTGTCTTCTTCTCAAGCTTGTCTACCTCCTCATTTGTTCCCCCCTTGTCCCCTTATCTCAAATGATGTGTAATCAAGCTCTGTTATATGCTATCAACATGTTAAAGAAAACACAACCTGCTCTCTTAATAATCCTCTGCTGTGTTGTGGTCTTTGTTGGGATTTAACAGAAGCTGCTTCAGTATCGTCCCTCTCCTAAAGTCATGAGGTGTATGACCAATACTCCAGTGGTGGTGAAAGAGGGAGCGACTGTGTACGCCACCGGGACACATGCAGAGGTACAGCCAATCAAATCACTTGTGTATGAGTTAACATGTTTCTTATATGTATCAGAGTTTTTTTTTCTATGTCAGACTTTGTGTTGTCCTCCTTCCTTTTCCAGGTGGAGGACGGGAAGTTATTGGAGCAGCTGATGGCGAGTGTGGGTTTCTGTACTGAGGTGGAGGAGGACCTCATCGATGCCGTCACCGGGCTGAGTGGCAGCGGACCTGCCTATGTGAGTTACATCCAGCCGTGTCTTTGTTTTTAAGAGAGTATGTAGGGTGTGACAGATGCACCCGGCGTCACAGTAATAAGTGTCAAACAGAGGGGTGTGGACATTGGTGTGAGCTCTGGTCTTCAGGGAATCATCTGTGTGATCCTGTCTGCTGCAACAATGATGATAACTACAGTTTCATTCCATTCATCTTGCAGCCTCTGTATCAGCAAAGTTATCTTCTTATCTAATTCATAACTCCCTCATTTTGAACTCTGCAGGATCCAGAGACTTCTTTGGATGTAAGAGTGATTTGATGTGCTGTGAGGCCGTCACTTATCTGTGTCTGCAGCTGTCAGACCTCACAGCCAGCGCCCAAACTAACTATTATTTATTCATCTAGTTTGTTGCTTGATTTTTTTTTTGTTGTTGAAATATTTTGTCCATAAAATATTCTGAAGTAATGTGAAAGTGTCTGCAAAGTAAGTGTCTGAGTTAATTTTTGCCATCCTGACTGTGAGGAGGCAGTGGGCTAACTTGTCATTAAACCCCAGAGATTTGACTGAAGTGCATCTACCCTGGAATATATATATATTTAAATGCCTTTGGGAGGGGTCAGGGAATTGACATGGACAGGGCTGGGATTGAGCATCCATTGACATGAGCGAAAACTGGAGAAGCAGCAATGACGCTTTTGTGACAGATGGCGTTTGAAGTCGAGGACTTCGCTCCTTCAGAGTCTCGGCGGTCCAGACCAGTATCCGTTTGATCCGTTAGCACAGGCAACGAGTGCTGAGACCGCCGATGCTGAGGCCATTGAGCGGCAGGAGAGGATGACAAAAGCTTCACCTACCTCCAGATCAGCCAATAGAGAAATTAAATTGTAGCCAGGTTTCAACCTGTAGAGGGCAGCCCCTGTGCATATCAACAACAATACTTAACACCCGTATACAAAAGTTTTTAACTGAAAAGTGACCTGAGGGTTTAGTTACTCTTTAAGTTTATTGTTAGACTACATTTTATGCAGACTGAAGGCTAAATAATTAAGAAATCTGGGCTAAACATTAACATGACTGAACTTCCTGTTAAATCAGTCTGTTTGTTGTGCTGAGATATCTGTAGATGTGGCTTTGTAGCTGCCTGAAGGGAAAAATAAAAACTCTGTTTAATCTGTGTGTGTTTTAAACAGGCGTTCACAGCCCTGGATGCTCTCGCAGATGGAGGAGTGAAGATGGGTCTGCCCAGGAGGCTGGCTGTCAGACTTGGAGCTCAGGCACTGCTGGTCAGTTTGTGTGTGTGTGTGTGTGTGTGTGTGTGTGTGTGTGTGTGTGTGTGTGTGTGTGTGTGTGTGTGTGTGGTGGTTGTTGTTGTGGTATTTCTGTCTCTTCTGCAGTGTTTTTTTTTTCTCAGAATTGAGTCATCTCGATCCACTGCTCGTCTGCGTTTTTGGAGGCATAAAATACACAGGGATTTAGTTTCTGCTTTTATTGCTTTCAATATTTCTTCTGTCTTGTAACTGCTGACTTAAATGTACAAAAATGATGAAATTCAGGAGAAAGAAATCCCTGTTGGGAATTTTACTTCCCCCTCCGAAAAATGTTTAAAGATACATTTCCGATTATAGTTGTTTTCTGCAGGGTCAGTGATTAAATGGGAAAAAAGTAGAAACTTCTTGTTGCAGCTGTTTTCAACATTTAAGTCACAAAAAATCCAGACACTATTTTGATCACAACTTGTCAAAACAGATGACCATGATTGACTTAAATCTTTTTGCTAACTGTATCAGCTGCTTCAGACTCTTTCTTCTCCTTTGTTTGCGGCTCCTCGCTGCATTTGATGACCAATCTTTTGTATTATCCATTTTTCCAGACGTTATTTGTTGTAGACAGTAAATACTCTTTGTCTGAGTGTCTCTTTTCGTTTGCACGCTTTTCTAAGGGAAACACTAAAGTCTCTGAAGCTTTAGTCACGTCTGCCTGTTGTAAGCAAACAAGATTACTGTAAGATCTTTTCACATGTTACAGTCTCTGCATCAGTTTGGGTTTCATTTATTGCGGACACTTCCTCATAATTATTAGTGATTATGTTTTTCAGTTGAAGTATCCACACTGCATCAACATTCTGTGAAGATGATGAATTAACATTCACTTCTACTCGTTTAAATCCAGAATCTAATTTCAGAAATGTTTTTGTTTCTCTTCAGGGAGCAGCTAAGATGCTGCTGGACTCGGAGCAGCACCCCGGCCAACTGAAGGACAACGTGTGCTCACCAGGGGGCGCCACCATCCACGCCCTGCACGTCCTGGAGAGCGGCGGCTTCCGCAGCCTCCTGATCAACGCAGTGGAGGCATCATGCATCCGGACACGGTGAGGAAAATAAATCATCTACAGCATGGTCAAAACTAAATCTGAAAACCGTATTAATTTGACCCTCAAGCTGCTAGATAGACCTGTTTCTGTATGACATGCAGTTCTCATGTTGTATGTCAAGTCATCCAACATCGCCTCTGATCTTACAGCAAACAGAAAGTCTGTTCCTGTATGAAAACTGTTTAAAACACATAAACATATGTCTGCACTGCATGACTAACCCTGGGGTTTCACTCTCACAGGGAGCTGCAGTACCTGGCAGACCAGGAGCGCATCTCTCCAGCAGCCATTAAGAAAACCACACTGGACAAAGTGCTCCAGCAGCCCGGAGTCACAGTTAGCGGAGTGGCTAATGGGAATGGCAGATCGGGGCTCAGCCTGTTCAACAATCGCGGCCCTGGGATCAAGAAAAACTGAGTGTACAGAGGCAGGCATACACACACACAAACATTACAACTGTACCGATGTGTACACACGTGGATACACTTGCATCTTTTACAGCTGTTCAGCCAAACAATGTAAAAAGAAAACAGACTCAGGACTGGACTGAAATCACATCCAATTTGGTATTAAAGCCAAATAATTTATATCATACTTGACTTACATGCAGTCAGTGGACCTGGTGGGTTCTGGGTGCACTGCACAGTTATAGCCTTATAATTACATACACACTCAGAGCAGAAGTGCATTTACAAGCTGTTGTCTGTTTGTGTTTGGACTGTTCATCGGTAATGACCCAGCGGGCCATCATGGGATCGTGGTTTAAATCATGCAGCAGATGGCTGCTGGGACACCATCAAGCTCTTAATGTACGCCGTTAATGTCTGTCTTGAAACTACAAAAAAAAAAAGCTACAATGTAAATCGTCATGTGCACTTCTCTGTGCTCATAATAGTTATGTTTGACTAACAGTGTTGCGCTGTTTACAAAGACTGAATATGATTTGAACAACAAATGTAAAACTTTATTTTTGGCCATTTTCATTGTGTTATGTAAACACCCGAGTCGTCATGTCTTCTCTGTAATGTTACAAAGGGTAAGCTAGCTCATTAGGAACACTTTGCTTTTTGAGCCCAGAAAATCTGATTTTTTTTTACAAAAGGTCATTCCAAGCTTTCAAACAGCTGAGTCAGCATTTCCCTCGCATCCGTCTGTTACCTTCCTGTTAGTTCTTTATCATGCTAAAGGACACTGTGGTTCTCAAAGCCCAAATCCTGATCTGCTATCTCAAACATCCCGATGTTTTTACCACAAAGCTGTTTTTCACACTTTCTCTTACTAGGGGATGTAATTGATGATGAACCTGGAAGTATACTTCAAGTAAATAATTGACATAATGAAAATGTGCGTATAGAATATGATGTAAAAAAATAAGTACATCAGCCTTCAATCCGTCCTGATTTTGTATTGATCTATATATTTTTATCTCTGTAATGTTATGTTTAGTGTATTGTTTTGTTTGACTTACAAACCGTTGAGTTGGTTTGTCAGTCACTAAGTCATTAAAGATGCAGATTCAAACACTTTTTTTGCTAAGCTGTTTTGTTTTCTTATATCTTGGCAGCATATCTGTTGTTGGTACAGTCTTAGTTTATGGTTTTTAATAAGCTGTTTACATAGGCAGTCCTCACTGCTCCTTATATTCTGACCTGGCTGTTCACATATGCACCTCACAGGGGGATACGATCCCTGTGAGGTAGGAGGGGTGGGGTAGGGGGTCTCCTCAGGCAAGACATCTCGTAAAAAAAAGACAGACAACAGTCCTCTATATGAAGCTATAATGGGAATATTTGGCTTTATATCAATGCAATATGTAGTTCAACTGAATCACAATATCAACAAAAGAAGAACATACTGGAAAAGAGAAAACATATTGAAGCCGTTTATTTATGTGCAAGAAGACTGTAAGGGTCGAGTCACTCGGGTGCATACAATCTATGTACTGGTCACAGGATATAAACGTCACCACCCTCTCCCACTGGCTTGAAGTGAATTCTTTGGATTATAGCCTGCTGTATTCTCACATCATCTCACTCAGACTTTATGCTACACATGCAGGTCCTCATGCAAATATCCAGAGATTTCTGCAAGTCTGAAAGCCCTTATAGACTCAGGCTGCACAGACAATCAGTGAGTACTTAACGAGCACCCTGACCTGCAGATGGCGCCCTGTGATCAAATGACTAATTTGCACGTCAACAAGGATCAAATTTGCCCCTTCAAATAGCTTCCACTTGAGAATAACTTTAACTTGACCCTGGAGTTACTGCACTACATGATTTACTGGTAGATAGCTGATGGACTACAATGACCTGTTTAACCCACTTCTCATCAGAAACCTTTTTCGTGTGTATTTTTTTTTAAATCTCCACAGATGTATCACCTTATAATGCGATTGCTACCTATATTACCTTTAAATAATAGGAGAAAATGTAAATACTCACCTTTTTAGAAGTGCATTGTTATTGGATGTTTTAAGAGGAAAGAACAGTTTTAAAAGCTTTCTGTCAGCAGCACATAGGACCAGTCAGTGGAATCATGGACTGCAGATCAAACCTTCTTCTCTTCTCGTCTAAGCCCCATTCACACATGCACTCCTGAATATTCTAGAAAATTTCAGGACAGCCAGACCCTGAAATGTTCTTGAGTTGCTCTTTCCCACATGATATGTCTCTAACAGCGGAGGGTTTTCTTTGTCAGGGAGGGGTCTCATCTGCATAGAAAGTCAGGGCTTAATATTTTGTTGGGGGAAAAACTTGATACCTAATAAAACATTTTGAAACATCTGCTATGTCATTAAATGTTCTATTAATGGACTGTTAAAGCAGAATTTTTTGCCTTTGCAGTGCCTTTTTGTTTTAGATTTCTGACTTTGATCCCAAAATTCTTTCTTTGATTCCAGAATTCTGACCTTGATCTCAGAATTCTGACCTTGATCTCAGAATTCTGACTTTGTTCTCAGAAAACTGACTTTGATAAAAGAATTCTGACAGATTCCAGAATTCTGCCTTTGATCTCGGAATATCTGACTTCGATCTCAGAATTCTGACTTTGATTCCAGAATACTGACTTTGAGCTCAGAATTCTTTCTATGATTCATAAATTCTGACTTTGATTCCAGGATTCTGACTTAGATATCAGAATTCTACCTTTGATTCCAGAATTCTGTCTTTAATCTCAGAATTATTCATTTGATTCTAGAATTCATACTTTGATCTCAGAATTCTTTCTTTGATTCATGAATCCTGACATTGATCTCAGAATTCTGACTTTGATTCCAGAATTCTGACTTAGATCTCTGAATTATTTTTTTGATTCATGAATCCTGACTTTGATCTCAGAATTCAGAGTTTGATTTCAGAATTCTAAGAGGCAGAACTCAAAAAATGTTTTCATTTTCCCTAATCCTCTTCCGTTCATCTGTGTGTAACAAAAGGTCGCTACAGTAGGCTTAGTTAAAAACTAACTTCATTTTGGTTATTTAGACCTTTGGAACTTAAGCTGGAACTTAGTCTTTCTGAGTCTGAAACATAAGTCTGAGGGGGGTCATTTAAAGAAAACAAAACTATAAATGTTGTCTTTGCTAAATCTTTTTGTTCCCTTAGACATTTAATAAACAGAAACCATTTAAGGCTGAAATGTTTGTTTGAACTGCTAACAACACAGACTGATCAGAAATTAGATATGAAATTTGTAAAAAAATAAATAAATAAATAAAAAAGGCACAAACCCATCAGATTTAAAGCCACTGGTAAAGTTTTGGCATGTAGTGTATTTTATAAGCTTTAAATTAGCATAAAATGGAAACACACGTGCCAAATACATATCCCGAAGTATTGTCTTTAAAAATAGTTTGTGAGTCAATGTTGCTTTCCCATCCAGGTTACTGTGAGCTTAGACACTAAATATCACTGAGTGGAGAGTTGTTGTGATCGTAGAAAGCAGACGTATACAATAGTACATGTTCTGAGATTTTAGCAGCTACAGCAGACTTAAAGTCTGTAAAGTACTTTTTAAATATTTGGACCTGTTCCTCAGCTCCAGGCTGCTACATTTGGGATTAACAGATGCCACTTTGCGCTGGAATGAGATTGGCTTGTGGGTATTTTCAGGCAACGCACAGGTGCATAATGGCAAAGTAAAAGTGATGGAAGAAAAGTGATGGTTCGTGAAGAGGCATGTCCTCATTATAATTGAGCAATTTGTGGTTGTTGTAGGATTATTTTATTTTTTTCTTAAGCTAATACACACACCAGTGTCCCTTGATTAAATTGCGCTCTGCATGCTCTTGGTGCACTCAGGCTGTTTATTTGTGCGTGCAATGGTTTTTCCTCCGTCGCTGAAGTGTCTTGGTAATCCCTCTTTTATTCCAAAAGGTTATTCTGCGCTCGCTCCTGCCTCTGTCCGTTAAGATTAGCCGTTCCTGGAGAGACTTCCATTTGCCTCTCATTATTAGACTTGTGTTACCTTTCTGTGGTCCGCAGCTTTGAGCAGCTCTCCTCCACCTCAGGTGAAGACGGTGTGCGCTGTGTCAATCATCTTGACAAAGAAGGAAGGTCTAAGATGGCAGTTCAATGGCAGATAATCCTGAGTGGAAAGTTTGGACTGTGTGCGTGGTTGTGCATGTGTGTGTGTGTGCACAGACCGACCCAGCATGAGGTTTCTTTTCCACAGGTAGGGCCAGATGCTACCTGTCATCTCCATTCAATCAATGTAATCACTGACCTTTGCAGCAACATGGTTGTTTGCATATCGTGTCAAGGCCGGGAGGAGTGCCTTAAACACAGATGAGCGAATGGATGGAAGGTTTTTATTCGTTTTTTTTCTCCTCCATCAGCACCACCACACATCAAACTAATCCTCTCAAAAATGAAAACTGGAAAATGAAAAGAGGAGCTAGGAGCAACTTATTTGTGCGTTGGGAATTCGGCTCCATGCTCACTGTGTTGTCAACAGTGTGTGTGTTTGTGTGTTGAGTCGTGCATAACTGTGATCTCCGGGCTGATACAGTATCAGCTCGTTGCAGCTGTCTGGTGAAACGGTCATAGAAAGAGGAAGTTACCACACAGTCAATGAGTGTGCAGTACGGGCTTCCCTCTCATGCCAGCTTGCAGTGTTTGGGTCAAACAGAAACACACACACCTTTTCTGGTAATTAGACCTGCACACAGGTGTAAAAAAAGAGGTTGTCAAAACATTACTCACATCCTGGGAGTAGTTTTAAGCTGATCATTAAATAGACTATAGCGCTTTTCTAGTCTTCTAACTACTCAAAGCGCTTTTACACCGCATGTCACACCTACACATTCTCACCCATTCACACACTGATGACAGTGGTAGCTATGTAGTGAGACTATCAGAAGTAACTAATCCCATTCATACGCCGCCAACGAAGCAGCAAGAGCAATTTGGGGTTAAGTGTCAGATATGTTGCTGCAGGAGCTGGGGATTGAACCCTCGACCTTCAGGTTGAGAGATGAGGACTCCACCAACTGAGCCACAGCCGCCCCAATCAATACAGATGCCTCTATGTGACCAACAAAAGCAAACAAGAAACTAGATTAATGATTTTTATTAGTCATTTTGAATGCTTGTAATCGCAGGTATCAGGGATTAACAGCACACAGCAGAAACACCCTTTACATTTTACCTAGCAAAGATTAAAGGTGAGTTTGACTGTTAAAGGAAATAAGGATGAGATTTTTCATCAAAAAACTCTATATACAGGGCGCGCTGGTGGTGCAATGGTTAGGGCACGCATCCCACGCATTTAGGCTGTCGTCTCAAGCAGGAGGCCCAGGTTCACCTCCACCCATGGCCTCCCTCCACATGTCACTCCCCACTCTCTCTCCCTGGTTTCCAACTCTATCCACTGTCCTATCTCTGCATTAAAGGCACAAAAAGCCCAAAAATAAATCTTAAAAAAAAAATAAAAAAAACTCTATATACATATATACACATAATAATATCAGAAGAGATTTATGAGTTATTGCTTTGTCCGAAGGTAGCGCCAAAATCAACACAAACCTTAGTTCTTCACAGGAGCTTTAAGTAACAGCAGCTTTACAATCATTAAATATACTAGATTAGAAAGTGAAATACAAAGAAGTATCCTCAGCACAATATTCTCATGAATGAAAACTAAAGGTACATTTAGAGAGAGAGTTACGACATTGAGTAGGTATCTTTATAATGTAGCCTATAAAACTCCTGTGAGTAGTGTTCAGCTGGTTATGGAACAAACACATTCAAATAAAAGTTGATGCTTCTTCATGAGCTTTGATAGCAAACAAAACTTTCATGTAAAGCACAAAATTAGCGAAGACATCAAAGGTACTGGTTTCTCCACAGGTGGTACAAATATCATCAAAATCCAACAGTTCCTTACAATAGCTTAATTCAGACCCATTCTCTGTACTGTGTTCTGTGGTAGTAACTGAGGCGTTACAGGGGCGAGACGGGATCAGTGGAGCCAGCAGTGGAGTGCAGCGCAGTGATTGTGCCGTGCTTCCGCAACGCCAAAACTCAATGTGTATTCTCAGACTGAGACACAAATAATACGCCGTTGCAGAATCAATATGAATGTACACAGGCGTAATGATGACTGAGCTTAGTTACCGCGCTTTTGGGGAAATGCAGTCTGAAAAGAGTTAATGATGCATACAGAGAAGCAGCATTTTAATGATGGATGCTAGGTGACCTATTATATATAATATGTCACATAATGTTGTAAAGCTGTTAAATATATAAAATGTTATACTCTTTATTAAAGGATATGCACTTTGTTTGTGGCATCTGGCTTCATCCCCACAGCAATCAACAAATAAAAAAAGAGAATCTATAACAGTCTAATACTTTCAGAATCTATCGTAACCACAGATGAGTCATAAAATGCAAAGTCTTACTTAAATAAAAAACGCATTTAATGCATCAACACAGTGCATCAACAGTTTTGCAGGTGATTTGCTTCAAGCAGTGGCGAGGAGCCACCAGCATGTAGAAATACTCCGTTCAGAATGCAATCTCTGCAAGTAAAAGTGCTCATTAGGCAGTTTGGTCCATCTCAGAGAACTGTAATATTGGATTATAATTATTGATTTGATGTGTGTGTGTGACCATCATTTTAATGTTGCAGCTGAAAGAGGTGGGGCCAATTCTAACTAGTTACTTCATATGATGCCAGGAAGCTTAATCCATGATATCAGATCAGGATGCTTTCCTATATGTCTAATCCACTTTCCATCGTTAAAGGTCATTGAAGCTTCAGATAATTGTTGTGCGATAAAATGTTCACAACACATATTGGAAACAGATCAGTGATGTGCAAGTATCTTAAACTTGCTGTGCTTGGCTAAATTACTTATTTTCTTTCATCACTACCTATCAGATATAACAGGCTTTCCTCAAATTGCACCTTGTTATTTTTCCCTGAGAGTTTGCATCCGTCAGTTGTGATATCATGGGTGGCTCCCCATGAATCAATAAGAAATCACAGCACGTCATTCGCTGTTATCAAGCCATTGCTGATAAAATAAGAGCGGCTCCTGCAAATAAAAAATTGCTTTTTGATATAGTTTGAAAAACTGCCAGGACATCCTGAAAACAAAACTTTCACCTCCTCTATTTACACTAGGCTGTATGATTACATTAAGACGATTCATCATTTCCTTTTAACATTGCACTCTCAGCAGCCTGGTGGAGATCTACTTTGATTTCTTAAAGGCCTGCAAACAAGATATCAGTAATGAATATGAAGCATGGACTACGCTTTATAATCTGAGAGGCATTATCTTGAAATAGGCTGCTAATATTGCTTGAGTGCTTTCTTGTCTTGAACTGCAAGTCATTAGTTTTTTCAGAAATGGAAACAGAATATTGATAAATACAGTTTTGTTCCTAATCGTGTTGTTTTGCTTTCAAGTTGTACTAATTGAGGTTAGATGCTGTATGATCAGTTTTAACTGCTTTCAGGTAGCTTCAGAGTGGAAAAAGAATGAAAAACTAGACTTAATAGTTGAAGGGCAAATTAAGTGTTAGTCTAAATATATGCTGTTGAGATGTTGTGAAAGGGAAGATTTGTTTTCTGGGTCCTGAACTCAACACTTTTAATTAATGCAGCATCATGTCCTTCTTTAGGGGGAACTACGACAGATTATTATCATATACTTCAGCATCTTTTGCACGATTCACCACTGCACTGTTTCACATTTAGTCATGTTAATATTAGTCTTTTCTTATTATGTTTATTTTTGATATTTAATGTTGTAGCTGTACATATGAGAGCACAGTTCAGCGAAGTTAAATTCCTTGTGTGTCATACCTGGCCAATGAATCTGATTCTGATACAAATCTTCATGTCAGAAAGAGTTTTTGTTATTAAGACCATGCTGAGTGGTACAAATCCTTCCCAAACTCATACATTGAGTAGCCCACTGTCAATTTATTTCTGTGTGTAGATAGCCTATATAGGCTACATATACATAGTTGTTTCAGTGAAATAGCTTATTTAGTTTCTGTTTTTAAAAAACTTGTAGCCCAATGTAAAAAGCTGTATTTGATTATTAAGAATTGAAAAATAAATCTCAAATGTTGTAATTAGCAGAGGAGCATATCACCTTTGGCGTCATACCAGCCTATTTAACATGACATTTCCATATGCTAATGGATATCAAAAAGAATGTTTGTATTCTATCTCTCTGTACTGTTGTAGGAACCAATCAGTACCTCGGATGTGAACTCTAAGTTTAGACACTTCTTTAGAGGAGGGGCTGTGTTGTCACTCTGTTTAAACGGCCCATCACACAGTAGTAGTGTCTCATGTCTCTTTAAGTGCAGTTTGCGTTGATCCTTCATGAATGAAACCATGTGATCCAAACATCATTTGACGTGTCGCGCCTCCGACCTAAGACTAAAACAAGCGAGGAAGCAGTGGATTTATCTAGAGAGCGGTGAGAACATTTCTCCAGCTGTCTCCCTCTTCGGCGAACCATCGGTGAACGGAACCCGTGAAGGTGCAGTGGGCGAAAGGCACCGGTGTGACTTCTGGTGAGTCAGCTTGGTCGAAGTCAAAACTGAAATTGTTTTCAAAAGTGCTGAATTTAGATGTTGTTGTTTTGCTGAGTGTGCATGGGCACCGCCGATACCGCTGCATGCTGCGCGCTTATGTTACCGCTTGTACCGGTGTGCGCGGCTACCGTCGCTCCGCTGTCCCGTTCAGCCCAACTCACAGCCGTGTAAAGGGCAGCAGGCTGGTATTGCTGAATCATCACGATTCAGTCGTCATCCAGACAAATTCAAGAGCATGCTCTTCCGAGACCGGCTCGGTCACCGGAACGACCACGCCGACCGACCAACCGGCGCTCTCATAACAACACAGACAAAGGGGGAGTACGTTACGTACGGCTGTCAAGCTTAACGAGAAGCCATGTGTCGGAATTAAACACCGTGTAGGGAGTTCTGTCTGTGCCGGTGTTCCGCCCGGGGATTCCCTTGTTTTGTTGTTAGTAAATAGATATTTTAAAAAGGTGAAAGTAGGAAGAGCAGCGATAACATATGAACATAAGAGTAACAACTTAAGGTAGCGGGAGACCCTACAACAACAGATAACCTGATGGTAGCTCCTCCGGCTGTCCTCTCCTCGAGGTGCTGAAGCGGCAGCGGGTCAAACCGACTCGTCGTCCGTCGCCTCTTCACAGGTAAGATGACCAGTCAGCTGTTTGATAAGTTACCTGTCTGTATCAGGGACTGTTAAACTGACTCCTGTTGTTACGCTTCGTCCTCTCGCTTCGTAACACTGCCATGTGTGTCAAAGTAAAAACGTGTAAGGAATAAAACACAACAATGAAACAGGCTGTCACCGTGGTAACTATAGCTACAGTGTTCGTAACTAAGGAGCGGTGACTGCCGGGGCGACGGCTTTGACATTTGCTTTGTGTCAGACGCTGTTCTTCCGACGGGCCCTCGGTTCATGTATGTTTTAACACTAGGGGGGTAGATTTAGCGTGACTCGCACTGTCGGTTTAAACAAAGAGAACCAGTCCGTTTCCCGGTTGTTCACCGGTTGTTCACCGGCTGGGCTCACGGCAGAGATGCTGATTCATCACAACGTTGATATTTCTCATCGTTTGCGCGAGCAGAGCGGAGGCATGAGGGAGCCATGGCAACATGGCACCGGCGGCAGGCGCGAGGGAAGGAAGAGCTCGGTTTATATTGGGGGTTTGGCTTTGGAATAAACACGGGCCTATTTCTGTCATGTAGTGAATGTTGACGTATTTATGGGATGATTATAGCTCCTGTGGGCTCCGGAAACAGTGTTCAAAATGTCATTAGTGCTAAATATGTTCCTTTTTCTGTGAGGCTTGGATATTGAAGGGGCTCTGATACATTCTCACAATTAAATCAAGGCAAATGTGAAAAATATGCATGTAGATATATTATAAAAATCACTTGGTTTACATTTGGGGATACCTTATCCCCAAATGATTCATTCAACTTGCTGCCCTTGCATTGATCACTTTTAAAACATTTTCTGAAAGTCTTCAAATTAGAAAATGTGTGTGTAAAAGTCATGAAATACATTTTAAGAAAAACAAATGAGAGCTGGAGGGTAGGCTTTATTCCCATGGCAGTTAATGTTGAGCATTGATTGCTCATGAACCCACACAGAGACTTGTGCTAAAAAAAGAAAGCACCTCACTAAACTGAAGTGCTTTGCAACAGAATATCCTCTGATTGATCTCTTCTAGATGGGCCATTATCCGCTGCCTGGTAGCAACCTATGAGCAGCACTGCAACTCTGAAACACTGAGGAGTAATAGGGAAGCTCTGTGGGTTCAAGAAAAACAGAAACTTCACCCCCTAATGACTCCGTATCAGCAGCTTTAGTTAGAGTCAGCACTCTGTGGAGTGTATCAAAAGTATGTAGTAAGCAAGTTGGCAAGTACTGTAATAGAGGGTCATAATGATGAAACAGTTGTATCAGTATTGGAGAGAAGAGCACCCCCCAACCCTCCTTACACACACATTTTTCCCATTTCCTTTTCTCA